>NW_026705362.1:369635-739271 GCF_029867415.1 Vicia villosa
TGAATTCTTTTTGTGTAGTGAAAGTAGGATGTATGCAAAGTCAAGGGTTGATATTGCATATCATGATGTTGAGCGAAAAACACTCTAACCCCGAGAGACAATGTGAGAAGTGTGAAAAGTTTGCAGGTGAAATACACTCTGTTGTGAAGTGTGATGGGCAACAAGGTTCGATAAGCCCAAAAGCTTAATCAAGAAAGGGAAGTAAGTTGCGAAAGACATCGACTATGTTGTGGAAAAGAAAAGTTTAAGGTGACCTCGGTTTGATCTCTTGCATCACTTGAGGACAAGCAATGAGATAAGTTTGGGGTTGTGATCGGTCACCATTTCTACTTAATTTCGTCATAAATTCGGCATAAGATCGCCATACTTGGTAACACTTTGTGGTTGTTTTTAAGTGTTTTTCTTTGATTCATCTAGTTCTAGTTATTTTGTGTGCATTTTGTTTTTGTGCCATTTATCTTTGTCTATTAGGTGCTTTTGATCTCTCTACTTGGTGGTTGTAGGTTAATTCTGGATCAGATGGAAATTGCACAAGTGTTGGTGTAAAAGAAGCTGAAAATCGTGACAGGCGTGTAGTATTTTGATCATAACTGGAGCTTCGTAACTCGGAATGACGCGGTTCCGGTGGCAAAATTTTGCTAACGAAAAGGGCTACAACTTTGATGTTGAAGTCAAAGCCAAAAGAGGCAGAGTTGGACACGGTCAGACCGTGTCAAGTGACACGGCCGTGTCCAACCTGCTGAAGAATTCTCCCCAAAAGTGGCAGAAGCTGACACGGTCAGCCCGTGTCAGCGGGTGCGGACAGAGTTTCTGAATTTTGATGTTTTTACAATTTTAAAGACCCAGGGGCAATTTTGGTATTCTGGCTGGGATCTGAAAACCTAGAGAAGTTAAAAGTGATTTGAGAGACAAGGAGAGGGGACTTTTTGAGATGATACGATAGAAAACCACAGAGGAGAGAAGATAGCTTCATCAAGGGTTTCGGAGACGGAGAGATTCAACGGTGGACACCATTGAAGATCAAAGTTCCCAATTATCTTTGTAATGTCTAAATTCTTTACTTTGTCTTTCTTGAATATTATGAGAGGCTAAACCCCCCAATGCTAGGGGGGTCCTGATTTGGTTTTTGTAATAACGATGAATTTGTGATTTCGTCAATACATTGGTTTATATTATTCAGTTAAATTATGCAATGTTCTTCATGTTTTCTTTATCGGTCAAATAAGGATTAATCCATGGCTAACAAATACAGGACTGTAGTTGTTAGGGTTTGTGCATAATTTGATTATAGTAGATATCACCTAGGACTAGGGATACCCTATAATTACCACATAATCTTGATTATATAAAAGCTTGGTTTCAATTTAGGTTCCTAAGGACTTAGGATTTAGGTTGGAAGACCAAAGGTTTTCTCACTAAGGACTTAGGAGGAAACACCCTAAGGATGTGGTAACTGAATGTTATGAACTTGTTGAAGAGATCTTAATTCTGAGTGTTACATGCCAAATCAACCACTCACCCTAGCATCTCATATATTTGATAACAAAACTCAATTTATTTTCTAATTATTTTTTCTTTGCAAGGATTTAATCCACCAAAACCAAAACATTAGTTTTTGTTCAATTGAATCATACTTTAAGAATCTGTATTTCCTACGCAGTCCTTGAGACCGACATTCGGGGAATTTCCCCTATTATTACTACAGAGGCAAAAATAGTACACTTGCTATTTTTCCGATCAAGTTTTTGGCGCCGTTGCCGGGGACTGCCAAAAGACAGATTTTTAATTTAAGTTCAATTGAAATTTTGTTGCTCTGCGACTAAAATTTTATTTTCTGCACTTTTTAATTTTTTTCTAATCCTCATATCTGTCTAATCTGTGTATGCGAGGCAAGACTTCAGCTAAATTTCTTTTTGACGCAGAAATTGAAAGAACTTTGCACGCAAGGCGTAGACAAGCTCGGTTGTCAAAGTTAGAATCTGAAGAAGAAATTGTTACAGTTCATTCAGGTTCAGGTTCTGAAAGTGAAGAAGTCATGGGTGAAAATCCTCCTCCTCCTGAGAGGCTCCTTGGTGACTACGGTGTTGCAAATACACCGGGGGGAAGACAAACAATTGTCAACCAACCGGTAAATGCTGCCAACTTTCAATTGCACCCAAGTACAATTAATCAGCTTGAAAGAAAACCTTTCACCGGAAAGGTTAACGAAGACGCAAACAAGCATCTACAGAGATTTTTTACCATGAGCACCACTCTAAAAATTGACGGTCACACGGAAGAAGCAAAGAGGCTTAGGATGTTTCCTTTCACTCTAGCGGAAGAGGCAGAAGAGTGGTTCTATTCTCTACCAGCGGGTAGTATCACATCGTGGGAAGAGATGGAAAAGGCTTTCCTGAATGAATATTTTCCAGCGTCAGTCTTTCTACGAAAAAGGTATGAAATTCTGAACTTCAAGCAAAAGGAGGGTGAGTCTTTGGGCGATGCCTATAAAAGGTTCAAGAGGACTCTGGTGGCATGTCCAACACACAATATGGACAAAACTGAACAGATGCAAATGTTTGTCAACGGGCTCAGAATCAAGACAAAACAGTTGATCGATACAGCAGCTGGAGGCTCAACAAATTTCACAACAGCCTCTGGTATCATCAAGATCATTGAAGCAATAGCTGCAAATGAGCATTTGGAGTTGTATGACAGGTATACGAGCAAACCTGAATGAGTCATTGATCTAAAGCTAAACACCAACAAAATTCGGGTTGAAGATGCTATAGCTGCAGAGGTAGAAAAGAGATTAAAGGCTATGAATATAGGTACTCAACAGGTTGCTCAAGTCCAACACGCTCAACCTGTAATCTGTGAAATTTGCCAAGGTCCTCACCAAACTGTGTGTTGTGTTGCTACTCCCAAGCAAATTGAAGAAATCAAATTCTTGAGGCAAAACAACCCGTATTCTAACACCTATAATCCAGGGTGGAAGAATCATCCCAACTTTGCTTGGAAAGATCAACAACAAATTCCTCAGAAGGCGGAGTGGGAAGTAGCTATTGAGAGATTGGCTGGACAATGCTCTCTGTTTCAAGAAGAAACCAGAAACAACCACAGGAACACCACAGCTTCGATCAAAAATCTGGAAGTTCAAGTGGGTCAAATAGCACAGCATCTCACTCTACAGGCACAAGGTACCTTTCCGTGTTCAACTGTAAAAAATCCGAAAGACGAAGAGAAGATTAATGCTGTTACTACAAGGAGTAAGAAAGTGGCAGAACCGGAAAAAGAAAAAGAGGAAATAGATGATCCCTTGGTGATTGAGGTAGATTTGGAGATAAGAGAGAATGTGAAAGAGCCCGAAATTGTGACACCACCGGTTACGCAACTTGAAGAGAAAAATAAGAAAGATGCTAAACCGGCAATCAAGCTTCCTTTTCCTTCTAGAGTGACAAAGAAGAATTCAACAGAAAAGGATTTTGAGAAGTTTGCAGCCTTGTTTAAAAAATTAGAGGTTAATCTACCTTTCTTTGAAGCACTTGAGCAAATGCCTTTGTACAAGAAGTTTATGAAGGAGGTTATCGGTAAAAAGAGGCCAATGGGGGGAGAACCAGAAATTGCAACAGAAAAGTGTAGTATAGTCTCTCCAGCAAGGAAGATCCCCATCAAGAAGAAAGACCCTGGAGCGGCGGCGATACCATGCACTATCAAGAACAGGATGTTTAAAAAGGTACTCATTGATTCGGGTTCTAGTGTGAGTTTAATGCCACTATCTATCTTTAAAAAGCTTGAATTGGGAAAGATAAGTGAAAGTGAGACAAAGTTGAAGTTCGCTGATCACACCATCAAGAAATCATATGGGATAGCTGAAGACGTATTAGTGGAGATTGATAAGTTTGTATTCCCTGTTGACTTCCACATCATGGACATTCCTGAAGATGAAGAAACTCCTATTCTTCTTGGGAGACCATTTTTGTTGACAAGTCGTTGCAACTTTGACATTGAGAAAGGGACTCTGACGGTGAAAGCCTTTAATGATGAAGTAACCTTAAAGATGCTAGAAGTCAAGAAACAAAGTGAAGGTGTACATAATCAAGCTTCTGTTGGTATGATCGAAAGTGAGGGAGAATACAAAAGCCCTAAACATCTCCAGGAAAAAGTTTCAAGCATAGCTTCTCAGGTGGAACTAGCTCATGTTTCTATCAAAAGTCCTAAGGTCGCTATAGAAGTTAAGAAGAAAAAGAAAGAAGAAAACCAAGGTGAGAAGATGAAGGTTGAAAGTGAGTTAAAGAGAAAAGTGGTCCATGCCTTTCATCTTCATGAGTTCTTGGTGGAGAAAGTAACAAGCAACAAGGTTTGGAGAAGGAAATACCCTCCATAATAAAGGGTAATGGACCGTCGAGCCATGCGATGTTAAACGAAGCGCTTCGTGGGAGGCAACCCACGGTTTTAATAATTAATTTTTCTGTTTGTTTGTCTTATTTTCAGGAAATAAAGAGAGCATCTCTAGTGGAAGCTAGGAAGTGATCATTGGAATGCAATACCTCTGTAAGCAACCTCTCCGAGGCTGGTTCTAAAATATTGAGGACAATGTTTAGTTCAAGTGTGGGAGGGGTTCTTTTCAGTTGCTTTTAGTTGATTTCCATTTTTTGTTTTTGTTTGTGTGTTGTGTTGACATTGTGTTATAGATTGAGTAATGGATGCCGAATGAATGATGAATGGTAGTCAGTGGATGAAAGGTGCAACCTGAACTTAATCTCTCGAGGTACTTTGGAAGTGGACATAGCCGAAAGTGTCGGACACAACTTGAAGAACTGGACTGAGAAGGTAAGTGGTGAAATCGAGCCGGAAAGGAAAGTCACATGACATAAAGGGTGTGTTGAAGCTACAAACTTAGCCTACATGGTGAGGAACATAAAAAGCCAAACACATGTAAAGATCATCATGAGAGTGAAATCGGGTATGACTTTATCTCTCTAATTTTGCGTTTGTCCTACCGACACAGTACAAATATGAAATCACACACTGAGGCACTTGTTTGTTCTCCCTAGAGCCTTTTCGTCCTTCATTTATTTTTGTTTTATCCCTCGTTAAACCCATTGAGCCATTCCCCCTTGTTTGTTTAAATCCACACATGTCATCCTTAACCATAATTCTATCATTTTTGTTTGGCACTTGTGTAATTATTGTTTCTTTTGAACTTGTGTGAAATTGTAAGTTTGGGGTGGTGCTTAAGAAAATAAAGGGCAAGTGTGATATGAAAAAAAAGATAAGAAAAATGTGTAAAGCACAAGAAAAAAAAAGAAAAAAAATAGTTTGAAACACTTGCCTAAAAAGATTTGAAAGACTCGAACGATGTTGATTACCCGGTAATTAAGTAAAAAGGAGAGTCTAAGAAGAAACCCCCTCACACAAAACCGAACACAAAGACAAGAAAAATAACATAAGTGCTAGTTTATAAACCATTTGCATATCAATCTCTTGGTTATCCTTCCTTCCACCTCAGCCCCGTTACAACCTAAAAAGTCCTCAAAAGTGTGTGAATTCTTTTTGTGTAGTGAAAGTAGGATGTATGCAAAGTCAAGGGTTGATATTGCATATCATGATGTTGAGCGAAAAACACTCTAACCCCGAGAGACAATGTGAGAAGTGTGAAAAGTTTGCAGGTGAAATACACTCTGTTGTGAAGTGTGATGGGCAACAAGGTTCGATAAGCCCAAAAGCTTAATCAAGAAAGGGAAGTAAGTTGCGAAAGACATCGACTATGTTGTGGAAAAGAAAAGTTTAAGGTGACCTCGGTTTGATCTCTTGCATCACTTGAGGACAAGCAATGAGATAAGTTTGGGGTTGTGATCGGTCACCATTTCTACTTAATTTCGTCATAAATTCGGCATAAGATCGCCATACTTGGTAACACTTTGTGGTTGTTTTTAAGTGTTTTTCTTTGATTCATCTAGTTCTAGTTATTTTGTGTGCATTTTGTTTTTGTGCCATTTATCTTTGTCTATTAGGTGCTTTTGATCTCTCTACTTGGTGGTTGTAGGTTAATTCTGGATCAGATGGAAATTGCACAAGTGTTGGTGTAAAAGAAGCTGAAAATCGTGACAGGCGTGTAGTATTTTGATCATAACTGGAGCTTCGTAACTCGGAATGACGCGGTTCCGGTGGCAAAATTTCGCTAACGAAAAGGGCTACAACTTTGATGTTGAAGTCAAAGCCAAAAGAGGCAAAGTTGGTCACTGTCAGACCGTGTCAAGTGACACGGCCGTGTCCAACCTGCTGAAGAATTCTCCCCAAAAGTGGCAGAAGCTGACACGGTCAGCCTGTGTCAAGTGACACGGCCGTGTCAGCGGGTGCGGACAGAGTTTCTGAATTTTGATGTTTTTACAATTTTAAAGACCCAGGGGCAATTTTGGTATTCTGGCTGGGATCTGAAAACCTAGAGAAGTTAAAAGTGATTTGAGAGACAAGGAGAGGGGACTTTTTGAGATGATACGATAGAAAACCACAGAGGAGAGAAGATAGCTTCATCAAGGGTTTCGGAGACGGAGAGATTCAACGGTGGACACCATTGAAGATCAAAGTTCCCAATTATCTTTGTAATGTCTAAATTCTTTACTTTGTCTTTCTTGAATATTATGAGAGGCTAAACCCCCCAATGCTAGGGGGTGGTCCTGATTTGGTTTTTGTAATAACGATGAATTTGTGATTTCGTCAATACATTGGTTTATATTATTCAGTTAAATTATGCAATGTTCTTCATGTTTTCTTTATCGGTCAAATAAGGATTAATCCATGGCTAACAAATACAGGACTGTAGTTGTTAGGGTTTGTGCATAATTTGATTATAGTAGATATCACCTAGGACTAGGGATACCCTATAATTACCACATAATCTTGATTATATAAAAGCTTGGTTTCAATTTAGGTTCCTAAGGACTTAGGATTTAGGTTGGAAGACCAAAGGTTTTCTCACTAAGGACTTAGGAGGAAACACCCTAAGGATGTGGTAACTGAATGTTATGAACTTGTTGAAGAGATCTTAATTCTGAGTGTTACATGCCAAATCAACCACTCACCCTAGCATCTCATATATTTGATTACAAAACTCAATTTATTTTCTAATTATTTTTTCTTTGCAAGGATTTAATCCACCAAAACCAAAACATTAGTTTTTGTTCAATTGAATCATACTTTAAGAATCTGTATTTCCTACGCAGTCCTTGAGACCGACATTCGGGGAATTTCCCCTATTATTACTACAGAGGCAAAAATAGTACACTTGCTTTTTTTCCGATCAGAGCGCAAGCCTTGAATTAACATAGCTCACTAATTACAACATAAATAACTGAACTTAAACTCACATGATTGTGACACACACACACCTTTAGGGTAATTCCTCTTGTTGCCTTTGCTGCCTGTTGCCTTAATGATTTTGTAGCCTCTAATTGTACTAAATAGTCACGTCCCTCGATTCCGAGGATACCTAAAGCAAGGTTGCCTTAAAGAATAAAAATCATCTAGTCCCTCGATGTTGCCTCGGAAAAATAAGATGATTGTTCCATTGCTAAGGTATCCTCGCATGATGCCTAAAAAGATTAATGACTATTCAATCCTTCCCTTAGACTACCTGCCCTCTTTATGGCAGGGACAGTCTTGTGGCGAACGATAACTTCGATGACCCTTCAACATCCAATTGAAAGGCTTCCTGCCCTCTCATGGTATGGATAGACCCTTTTGCCCGAAAGACTAAAAGAACAATTTTTCTAACCTAGGGTAGTTGCTCTTAAATGCTTGCTCTAAATTCAAAAATCCTTTTCCCACTCTTTTTCAAAATCAAATTCAAAAAGACTACGCTTATTTACTAGCTAAAGTTCTTCTTCAAAGTTTTTACTATTCACACACGACAATTCAAACAATTCAGAAAGTGAGCTAAGCAATTAAGAGCCCATGGATAACCATGGATACAAGGGGTGCTTTAAACCTTCCCTTTGTATAACCTACCCCCCGAACTCAAAATCTTTTTAAAAAGGTCTTTTCCTGTTCTTTTAGCCTTTCTATATATTGGATAAAATAAAAGTCGGTGGCGACTCTTGCTATCCGCACATTTTCAAAAAGTCAATTCTCCCACTGTATTATAGTCTTTTCTTTCACTTAATCATATATTGGGTTATGCTTTGATGTTGCGGAAGCATGAAATGTAGAACTACATAACCAATAAGATGTTCATTTTAACTTCTAAGGCATATCAGAACTTCTGACGAGTTTAGTACAGTTCTGCAGTTTAAAGCTTGGAAGTTCTAAGTTAAAATGACATGTGCAGAAAGTAAAAGACACATTCAATTTTATCCTGTTTCACCTTCTAACTAAGGCTACCTCCAGCCCACCTTCTTCAGGTGATTTGCCTCTCAACAGAGGTCTTAATCCACTATAAACAAATCATGATTACAACTGCACGATCCTCCGTCGTGACTAACCATCCTGCACAGCCAACTGATGTGACTAACCATCTGGACAATGACCCGTTCAGTGATCTTCGTGAGATATAACGTCCATTGACTCAGGCACCTTGCACAGTCTACCCACTGTGACTAACCCTGCACAACCAACTTGTTCTTACTAACCCTACTAAGCAAACCACTATGACTAACTTCTGATAATGAACCGTCCAGGGATCCTAGCGGGATATAACGTTCATCCATCTTCTGGAGATTACACATGTGCTTCTTAGTTAAGCAGATTGTCTCCTATTCTAAGTTCATAATTTAATATATAACACACTACGAGCAACAACTCTATGTGTTTTACATTTTGAATACAAGAAACATATGTATTGCAGTCTTCTTGTCTTTAGCTTCTAGATGAGATATTCGCTTTTATGATTGATAAGCAGAATTAGAACATTTTCTCCTGATGATTGCTTCTTCAATCTGATCTTCATCTTCGTTCTTCTTTAAGCAGTTTAAGAGCAACAACTCTAATGTAAATTTGCTTCCTTAATTATTTTCTTGAATATGGAGGTTGAAGTTTTTGAGCAATCACTCCTTCTAGTAAGACCATCTCCTTTAATTCTGATTAAGCATATGTTGAGCATTTGCACAAGGGATTGATTGCTTCTTCAGAAATATCTTCATCTTCTTTTTCTAGAATCACATAAGAAACAGCGGCTCTTATATCATTTGATTTTGTCTTCATCATCAACTTTTGATGCATCTTTAGTAAGTGTACAACTTAGTTTTCTTGTGAGGCATACTGCTCATTTAACAGGAACTGTTTGTCTTCTCTAGAGCTCTTCTTCTGGTAAGCAGATGATAATAACATTTTTGTTCCATTATACACTTCATGTATGTTGCCTCTTGCGTAACTTCTGATACATGTCTTCAAGATTTCTTCTTTCATATTTTCATGATCAGTTTCTCACTACAGACTTTCTTCTGAATTACTTCTTGATCTTCACTCTGTAGATGTATCCTCGATACATACTCTAATGCTCATTCTAGATGCATACACAGATACATAATAGAACGCATACCTTCAAGTCTGAAGCTTTGATCTATTTATAGAGCTTGGTATGTTACCGTTGGAATCTAGCCGTTGAGACTTGTTTGAATGTTGTCTTGAATGCTTCGTCTGGATTGAGCCTTTTGTGACATGTGTTATTCTTGGAAGAACCTTATCCTTAACATGATGATTACAGTTGTGGCGTGCTTCTTTGGATAAGCTTGTCTTTTCAATGCACTGTATGTGGGTTGCTTCTTCTTTCAACCTTGGGAGTTGTTCCTTTTAAATGTTGCAACTGTTTTGCATGTGATGATGCTACTAACGGCTCTCGCTTAGATTCTAAGCTCTTTATATTTTACTTAATTTGTGTGCTGAGCTGTAGCCTTTTCATTGGTTTGTTAGTGACTTCTGCTGATTGTTTGTATGTTATATGTCAATGTATCATAGTCTTTAGAACTTGTAGCTTCAGAACTTCTGATCTTCATACTTGTGTGATCTTCTGATGCTTGCAAAGCTTCTCACGGTTGATCTTTCTTGTTTATTTCCTTGCAGCTTCTGATGTACTTTCTGATTGAGACTGTTGTATGTAGACCTTGATATCGCTTATTCTTCTGAATGGTCTTGTTCCTTATTATTGCTTCTCTTGTTTCTGATCTGCGGTCTTATGCTTGCTTGACATATTATTGACTCAAAACATCTGATGTCTCGGCTTTAGTTAATCTTCTTTCATGTCTGATTCAGTTCCTGTGATTCTGATGCAACCTGTATAAGCATAATTTATGCATACTAA
Organism: Vicia villosa; assembly: GCF_029867415.1. Taxonomy (NCBI): domain Eukaryota; kingdom Viridiplantae; phylum Streptophyta; class Magnoliopsida; order Fabales; family Fabaceae; genus Vicia; species Vicia villosa. Next base: position 379,912 of record NW_026705362.1, read on the forward strand.
ATGAAACCATTAGTAATAAAATTGTTATTCTCAAAATATATGTTCGTTATCATCAAAACCAGATTCTAAACATAGATTCTCAATCTTGTTCTAACAGTATGTTTTGGATAATAATGCCTGTGGAAAAACTAAGTGTGGAACCTTATTTTTGTAGGTGATATGCTTTTAACTAGGACATCAACTTTTGATGATGACAACTAATGTCTTATGATAAGTCAACCACATACAGTTAAGTGGATAAAGTTGCAAACCTTATCATTAGAGTTTGATGGACTTGACTATCCGATGACGGCAATCAAATGGAATGCAAACTAAAGCCTCATCTCAAGCTACTTAAACAAGTGTCTCCAAAAGAGAAAACATATGGTAAAGTCTTAAAGTACAGTGGTACCTCTTAATTTAGTAGTGAGTGAATATTTGTAATACAAAAGGGTTTTATCATAAAAGCACATGGCTAAAGCGCGTATACACACACACTAAAACTTTTTTCAATTTTTTAACAAAGAAAATATCCTCAAAAACATCTTGAAGTTGTGCCAGATGAATTAGAAACTGTCAAAATTGCGAGAGGCAAAATTTTGACTTATCTAATCAGCTAGAGCCTCTGTCTAAACGGTTAAATAGGTTTAAAATTGAATCCCAAGCGATTAAGATAACGCCTTAATGATGCGCAACGGCTATATATCTTTTCATTCCCTTTATAAACTTACAAAGATTATTTTTCAAGTATCTAATCGATTATGAAAATGTGTTAATTGACTAGATTGGCTTAAAACACATTAATTTGAAATTTCTTTTTGAGCCAACCTCTGGCCTATAAATAAAGGTCCATTTTCTTATTTCAAACCATCTAGAATCATGTTTAAACATTTTCAACTCTCACACTCTCTCTAAACTTTTCTTTAACTTTCTCTCACTAAGATTTTAGCCTAAGTGCTTTTGTTAGAAAAGTCCCTTTGTGAGTGAGGATATACTTGGAATTCTGGAAAGGGTAGAATTTTAAATTCATCAAGGAAATATTTTGTATACACCTTCATTGAATAATATCCATTTAGGATTCATTTGGGTTAGAAGCTAAACCTGTTAAAAGCTTTGATTTGGGGATGAGTGATTTGGTTCCATTTTAGGTTCAAGACTAGCTCGTTATAATATCTCATAGGTTCAAGCTCAGCCCAATATTAAAAGATTGGAAGGTTCTTGTTCAACCCGGTATTAAACCAAGAAAGGTTGAAGCAAAACACGATATTAAAAGCTTCATAGGTTCAAGATCATCCCAGTGTTAAAATCTCACATATTATTGGTTATCCCGTGTAAAACCAAGGTTTAAGGTTTGTGAGCTCATCCCGTGTAAAAGTTTACAAGATTTAGGAACTTGAAGACTAACCGCTCCAAGATCCTTGTTTGTGTTAAGAGGACTAAGCGATTCAATCAACCATTGGGAAGGAAGATTGGCCACTTGACTCCCAAGCTTATTTGGAAGAAAAGACGCAAATTGCAACACCCTGATTTACTTAATTAAGTAATTATAATTGATTTATGTGATTTTATGTGCTATTTGGTGTTTTGGTGAGTTTAGGGACTCTTTGGTGTAGGGTGATAACTTTTAAAAATTAGATTTGGAAGTGTTGCAGGTGTGTGAGTAATTGTGTAGAAACATAAGAGTGAAAGAGTATATTGTTACTATAGTTATTTAATTAAAATTTAAATAGATTAAATATTATCGTAATAATAGGATTAAATAATTATTTAGTTATAATTTCATTATTTTATTAATAAGAGAATAATAATATAATAAGTGAATTAGGGGTTAGTGAGGTCATAATCTGACAGTACATGAAAAGAAAAGCAAAAAAGGGAAGAGCAAGGCTAGGGCTTGAGGAAGTGTCTCCATTGTTAAAGGTCAAAAAGCTTTTTCTAGGAATTCTAAGGTAAGGGTGGGGTTCCAATCTTCTAAAGGATTGTATAATGATATGCAGGTTTAGGAAAAGTAATTTATGTTTGGGAAAAGATAAAGTAGCGGAAAATAGAAAGGATATTGAGAGGAAAGAAAAATTAAATAAAAAAAATAAAGAGATATGGATAGAAATACTGCACCAGGATTTAAATAGGTTCGACCTACCACATGGCCTACCCCTCTCCCCAATAATTTCTGAAGGCTCTCTGATTGTTGGCATGCATTGCTAAAACACATTAAGGAAGAACATGTTGGAAGAGATGCTAGATGCCTTAGCATTCAGACATCAACATGTTGAAGAAGATGTCATGACATCGTGGCTGCAGAAAGCTGATCTGGCAACTGGATCAGGCGTTATTATTTGCTACAAGAATCTTTAAATCAGCTCAAAATATTCGAAGAAATCAATCAAGCTGATATTTTTGCCAAGGTGGATTCAATCAAGAAGATTTCCATGGTGTCTTTGATTGGAGACATTATAGGAAAGATTGGATTGAAGTCCTAATTTCTTGGAGAACAAGTAGCAGACTCTTGGCAGCCTCACTGCTGCGTTTTTGAAGCCCAACCCAGAATAGAATTATTTATATATAGAAGGTTTGTAACCTAGTTTAGCTGTGGATCTGATATTGTTTATTTTAGGGTTAAGGAATCCTTATTTTTGTGTTCCACTGTGTACATTCACAAACCTTTAGGTGTTGAATGTTGTTTGATCTCCGAAGCTTTTAAGCAAGGAGAGTATTTGCATCCTCGTAAGCTTTGAAGCATCGAGGAGTAGGCTTGTTATTTTTCTTTTAGATTTTTATTTTGTCACGGGATTGTGACTGGAAGGGATTTGAGGAGGGTCTCATACCTAGGTGAGACTTAGGTAGAAATCATAGGAAGGGTAGTGATTAAATGAGAAGGGTAAACTGGGATTGTTTAACTTCGAATTGATACTATTGGATATTGATTTCATCCTGGGTTGGTAGCCCCCATAGTAGGAAGGATTGTTCCGAACTGGGTAAACATATCGTTGTGTTATTTACTTTCTGCACAATTACTAGTGTTGTGATTATACTTGTTCATAACTCAGATATAGTGTTGTGACATCTCATTCGACATCTCATATTTGATACCAGAATTTCAATTGGTATCAGAGCAGACACTCTGCTCTGCATCTGAGTGAGATCTAGGGAGGTTACTTTCTGGCACGATGGACAAGGAAATTGGATTTCTGAACAGGCCTCTTGTTCTGGATGGTAGCAACTATGACTATTGGAAACCTCGCATGGTGGCTTTCCTAAAGTCTATAGACATCAAGGTTTGGAAGGTAGTCCTGAAAGGGTGGAAACATCCTGTCATTATGGGAGCAGATAAACAACCAATAAATGTGCTAAAGCTCGAGGTAGACTGGAACCAAGAAGACGATGAACTGGCGCTTGCCAATTCTAAGGCTCTAAATGCCATATTCAATGGAATTGACAAGAACATCTTTAGGCTTGTAAACACATGTGAAGTGGCCAAAGATGCATGGGAGATACTTAGAAAAGCACATGAAGGCACCTCAAAGGTAAAGATGTCAAGACTTCAGCTATTAACCATTCAATTTGAAAACTTGAGAATGAAAGAAAATGAAAGCATTCATGAATTCCACATGAATGTTCTGGAGATAGCTAATGCATCGAGTGCCTTGGGAAAAAAGATACCTGAAGAGAAACTGGTAAGGAAGATGCTCAGATCTCTTCCCAAAAGGTTTGACATGAAGGTGACGGCTATTGAAGAAGCTCAAGACATGAATCAAATGAAGTTGGATGATCTAATAGGATCACTGCAGACGTTTGAACTGAGCATCAATGATAGATCAGAAAAGAAGAACAAGAACATAGCGTTTGATGCTAACATTAAGGAGGGATTGGAGGAATGTAACCTGGATTCAGAGGAAGGGTTATCTGATGCGATATTTCTGTTAGGAAAACAATTCAATCGAGTGATGAAACAGATGGGCAAAAATCCAAGGTCAAATGTTCAGAACAACTCACCCGACATGCACAACTCGTATGATGCTGGAAAGAGTAAGTCTAAAGAAAAGACCACTTATGAAAAAGTCATATAATGATATGAGTGTGGAGGCTTTGGAAACATCAAACCTGAATGCCCTACATTCCTCAAGAAACAGAAGAAAGGGTTATCGGTGACCTGGTCGAAAAAAGACTCGGACAGTGACCTCGACGATGAATCGGCCAGGCATGTGAATACGTTGACTAGCAGGTGGGCAGATAATGAAAATAACGCAGCATATGATGATCTTTTTGAAGCATTTAGAGAGCTATGTTGTACAAATGGTGAATTATTAGAAAGAGAGGAGGAACAGAAGAATATGGTGCGACAACTGAATAAAGAGAAGAAAGAACAATTGAGGACCATCACTAAACTGGAAGAAGAGATTAGATTCCTACAACACGAGCTAAAGGAAGTTCAAGAGTCAATCAGAATTCATGACACTGAGCTCATCTCCCAGGAGGAAACTTCTCAAGGAGAACAAATGACATCTAACATGAGCAACCCAGGTCTGAATGAACAAGACAATTCATCTCTGGACTCCAGTCACTCCCAGACTAGCTCCATGATGTCACATCAAATGTCTCAACATCAAAGCGAATGAGGTATGGATGTCACTCTAATCTCCAGAACCAAGAAAGAGACAACTGTGGAAAGCTCATTGGATAATATGACTGTGCTGAGAGAACAGTTCAACAATATAGGGAACTCCAGGCTGAATAATGAAGGGCATGAAAAACTAATAAAATCATATACCTCAAGAAGCATGAGACAGGATCAGCTGGTTCATGGTCAGAAGAAAAGGTTAAACAAGAGAATAGAGTAACAAGGACCTGAGGATCGATTGTTGAATCAGAAGAATCTGATACTGAGACTTATGTAGGTGAACTTACCATAAGTGAAATGGTAGCAGGGTTCTCTGAAACGTGTTTGGAGAATGAAAAGCTTCGAAAGAAGGTAATAGAGCAAAGAAACAATACAACTCTACTACAAGATGAGAAAAAAGAGCTCTTGGCAATCATTGAGAATCTTAAAAAGGAAGGAATGATTCCTAAACTAGACCAACGCAACATGACTCAAGTAAGCATAAGATCATTCACAGGGTCACCTGTGGAAGGAAGGAATCATTGGTATGGAAAGAACCGTAAAAAGATCAAGAGTTCTGACTCAGGAAGTCAAGGAAGTAGAGTGACTCCTCAGAGAGAGAAGAAGAAGAAGATGTAAAGACCAGAGTCTCAACATCTGAAGAAGACCAAGAAAAGGTACTCTAATTCTCGACAAAAATTCATTAATTGTGATCATTGTGGCAGATCCGACCATTCAAAGGTGAATTATTTCAACCTGATTGGATTCACAAGTTGGTTGCTGTCACATCAAGTGAATCATAGTAAGACATAATCTGTGTCAAAGAAGCTTCACACTTATAGGACAAATGTGAAAACTACATCTCAATACACATGTCGTGCTATGCATGGAAGGAAGTCCAAGCTAACAAGAAGTGAAAGCCCAAGAAGAAGGAGTAATGGGAATTTGAGAATAACTGACTCCTCTAAGGTCGGATTGACAAAGTCTGACAAAAGAAAGTCTGCAGACTCAAGAACTATAATAACTAAAGAAGGCGACTGTAATCGAACAAAATCTGAGAAGTTAATGGAAAGATTTGTCAAGGCAACTGCTTCTGAGACTGAAAGAAATGTAACTGGAGATACTTCAACATCTGATGGCAATACCTATGTATCAGATTGATTATTCATGCGAAGTACAAAGTAAAGAGGACTACATGAGTAATCATTCAGTGAGAAGGAATGACCAAAATCCAAGTATATGGTATATGACATTGAGTGAACCTCAAGTCAGTCATGAAGACGGAGGGAATGAAACTGACAAAACTCCCTACATTAAGAAGAACTCAAGAAACTGCGCTCAAATGAACTTCAGCATCAAAGGGATGTCAAGAGAAGTAACTTAGCATCTTGTCAAACAAATTCAACCGAAGATTGAAGAATCTGCAAGGAATGAAGAGTAGGGTCTCAGCTTGAAAGATATCAGCAATAAAGAAATTTCTGTTCCTTATCATCACAAAGAAACTGAAGATGAATGATGTGTGAAAAGGTCTACCAATATTTTTGAAGAGATTTGTCCCTCAGAAGATAAGGTCTTGGAACTCAGTGATGAACATTGGTGTAATATCCTGGCAATGGGGAAAACTGGAGACACTCAACAAAAAGTGACTAAGGACAATGTCACTCGATGTCAGGACATTATCATGTGACGTCTCTAGCACCTACAAGGAGTCTAATCATCTCAACAGAGATACCAAGGGAATGAAGACTGTGACTCTAAAGCATGAAGAAGCACTACCTACTATACCTTATGTGAAAGACTTGAATGATATTGATATCAAGAAATATCTTGGGATAGGCATCTGGCAGAAGGATAGAAAACTCTTAATGAGCCACTAATGGAAGGGCTGGAGACAATGGAGCTTCCATTATGGCCGCTAAGGCATGACTGCTGGTCATGAGATTTTAATTTTTGTCTTTTTTGTAGGTTTTTTTTCTGTAAGGGTGGAATGCCCAGGATATTTTATAGTTTTTTGGAAAAAGAAAACAGGTACCTTGCTTAGTTCTACAACCTTTGTCACTTTGTGGCTAAAAAGGGGGGTAAATCTTTTGTTGCTGCTGCTGGCAAGCTGCTTTTGAGGGGAGCTAAATTGAATTGCTCTACTATTTTTAATTCTGCTGCTGTAATTTTTCTCTGACAGGTTAATTGGTTGTTTTAGCCAAAATGTGCTAAAGGGAGAGATTGAAGGCTCTCTGATTGTTGGCATGCATTTTGCTAAAACACACTAAGGAAGAACATGTTGGAAGAGATGTTAGATGCCTTAGCATTCAGACATCAACATGTTGAAGAAGATGTCATGACATCCTGGCATGACATCCTGGCTGCAGAAAGCTGATCTAGCAATTGGATCAGGTGTTATTATTTGCTACAAGAATCTTTAAATCAGCTCAGAATATTCGAAGAAATCAATCAAGCTGATATTTTTGTCAAGGTGGATTCAATCAAGAAGATTTCCATGGTGTCTTTGATTGGAGACATTATAGGAAAGATTGGATTGAAGTCCAAATTTCTTGGAGAACAAGTAGCAGACTTTTGGCAGCCTCACTGCTGTGTTTTTGAAGCTCATCCCAGAATAGAATTATTTATATATAAAAGGGTTGTAACCTAGTTTAGGTGTGGATCTGATATTGTTTATTTTAGGGTTTAGGAATATTTATTTTTGTGTTCCACTATGTACATTCACAAATCTTTAAGTGTTGAATGTTGTTTGATCTCCGAAGCTTTTAAGCAAGGAGAGTATTTGCATCCTCGTAAGCTTTAAAGCATCAAGGAGTAGGCTAGTTATTTTTTCTATTAGATTTGTATTTTGTCACGAGATTGTGACTGGAAGGGATTTGAGGAGGGTCTCATACTTAGGTGAGACTTAGGTAGAAATCATAGGAAGGGTAGTGATTAAGTGAGAAGGGTAAACTGGGACTGTTTAACTTCGAATTGATACTATCGGATATTGATTTCATCCTGGGTTGGTAACCCCCAGAGTAGAAAGTGAACTAGATAAACATATTGTTGTGTTATTTACTTTCTGCACAATTACTACTGTTGTGATTATACTTTTTCATAACTCAGATATAGTGTCGTGACATCTCATTCGACATCTCATATATGATACCAGAATTTCAATTTCTACTTGAGAGTTCCAATAAGATAATATCTTGAGCTTTTAAGGATGTACCCACAAACCTTATCACAACAGATGAGAGATTTTATACAAGGTTGATTTCCCGAACCAAACAGAGCTTTTGATGACTAAGATCAAGAACTAAACAGAGATTTTACCAGCTAATCTCAAGAACCAAACGCATATTTTACCAGGAAAATCTCAGGAACCAAATAGAGATTTTTCCAAGACAATCTCAAAAGCATAAGATATCAAATAAGAGAATTACACTGTTGATGAAGAACACTTACACATGAACACAAGTACAACCAAAAACTCTTAGAAGTTTTTTCACTCGCAAGGAACCGAGGCAACTTTAATGAAAAAAATAAAAATAAGAGGAAAATAGAAAATAAGAAACGCATAGAGAAATCCGAATTCTGGTGTGATTTAAAATGAGGAGAATTTTTTTATAGGAGAGAATATAGATCAAAAAGGAAAATGATCCATGGAAATTTTATAATGCTCATAGTTATGAGCTAGGTTTAATCAATTATGTAAGCCAAATATGGAAGGTTTTAAAATTTGGTGTCACTGATCGATTAGAAGCTCTCTTAAAATATTAAGAGGCGTTACAAAAGTGATAATCAATTAATCATAGCATGCTATCAACTATCTAGTGTAAATAACAATCCTAAATGTTTAATCAAGATTGTAATAAACTAAATACTTTCGTAAAACATTTTCAAGTGATTTTGAAAACCCAAAGAGGCTTCAAAACCATTTTGTATGTGTGTGAGTTGTCTTAGTATCTTAGGAGATACTCTTATACTTTTATATTACACTGATCACTCTAACACATGATCAGACGGGCTTTCACACTTCCTATCTTTCATAACCTTAAAGATTCAAGACCCGTTACTTGATTCATCATTGATTTAACATTTCATATGAGACTTAACTTCTTCTATCTGATGAGGCTTGGTATAACTTCATTGATATACACAATCACCAGAGGTTGCTTAATTAGGAATGCCAAAGGACTCCACCAAATTCTGCTTGATATGGGATGTTGTCAGCATCAAAGTTCTAGGTCTATGTGTTTGTAGGTATAATAAAAAATGTTATCCAATGTGGCGAATCTTATGGATACCAAAGATGCAAATAAACAAGTAGTTGCTTATATTTGATAATGATAACACTTGAAGTCTAGAAACTATAAAAGATTGCTCAAACTATCAAGGATACACAACATGGTTGATCAAGCTATTCTCCTGAATCAAGTTATACTCTTGAAATACATTTGTTCAAAGTCAACATTATAGTCCAACAACTTATAAGTAAAGACTTAGATTTCAAGGATCACTAGTGGTTTAACCTTTTAAACTCTCTGAAATTCTGGTCTTCAGATCTCAGATGTCCTAAGAGATGTCGAGACATTTATCTATCAACAACATACAATGGACAGATGTCCATGAATGAAAAACAATGCTGAATAGTAATTGAACATACACAATTGTTAACCCAGTTCGGCATACAACAACACCTACTCTGGGGGCTACCAATCCAGGAAGGAAATCCTCTATTAGTAGTATCAATTCATAGTACTATGCAAACAACCTCCGGTTCACACGTAAACAACCTCCAGTTTACAACCTTCTCACTTAATCACTACCCAATGCAGCTTTTACCTAGAAACCTCCTAGTTATGAGAAACCCCTCTCACTTCCAATCACCACAATGATGTCTCACAATAACAATCCCAATTACTAATATTCAAGGCTCTTTACTTCAATATTCAATTACAAGAAACACTATATTAAGAACCTTTTAATCAAGAATACTTGATCTTTCTTAAAAGCTTCAATCTAGAATAATAGCTTGAAACAAAAGCAACACACACTTAGAATAATGTATCAACGATACCTAAGTGACATACATACATTCAATACTTAAAAGCTTATGAATGCATAACAGAACTTGCAACTAAAAAATAGTCATATTTTTCTATCATGAATGATATAGAGCGGCTCACAATTTACACACAAACCCTAACCTATTCCCCATAAGTTCTACCTTTCAAATAGGTTTGTAGTCTTTTATTTAAAGCACACATCTTGATTAGATTTGGGCTTCAAAATTCAGCAAGGAGACTGCTAGAAATCTGGAACATCTTCTCCATAAAAATAGGTCTCCAATCATTAGTTTCCTAAATATTCTCCATATTTAGAAACTATGAAAATCTTGAAAACAGATAAATCTTTTATCCTCAAATTTAGCGCCAGATCGGATTGCACAATATTCTCCAAATATTCTGCATTTGTAACAACTTAAACACAATCCACAAGCTCATCTTAACACTTAGTCACGATGTTGGATTACCCATCATAGGACATGTTGTTCGACATGTTATACTAGTTGCAATTGATAAAACATCTTATTCAATCATAATGTTCAACATATATTTTGCAGATTAAAACATTCTATCTAACTTGTTGCTGTCTAACTTATTTTACTAAAATTAATTCCAATCATACAATCTTAGAGAATTATCAATCTCCCCCTTTGGAAAATTTTGGCTAAAACAAATTTACATATTACAAACAGATTTCAGCAACAACAATTAACAGAAAAACTTAGATGACTAGCATAGTTCCAGAATTTGCATACACTCCTCAAGTAGCACAACTTGTGACCTTTAGCAGCATATCCAAAAGACAGAACCCTAGTCTTGATATGAAGGTTATCAGGACATCACATTCGACATCTTTTCACAACAATCTAAACACCTCTATTCAATTCAACACCACAGTCCAACAACCTCAGGAAAGGAGTAAAAAGTCCTGAAGTCATTTGGTGTACATGAGGAAGAAGATAACTGACACTCCCCCTTAATGTAGAAACCAAATGTTTCCACTAATGGAAGTATCCAATTTTACCTACTGATGGATAACTCTTCCAGAGGACATAAGAGTCTCGTTAAGTGGCATAAGAGACCCCTTAAAAGGGTAGCCACCAGTCAACCTGTGTAACTCATAACACATAACACAAATGTGTCCATGACTCATATCACAAGACACAAAATAAACAAGGGTCAGGATGAAACATCTTATTCGACATCTTTGTAACCCCAGAAATTCAGATAAAAGAAGGAAAGTAGTCCCAAACCCATACCCCTCAGCGTATTCTTTCTCCCTATTTTTTGCCAAATATTAACAAAAAACCTCCATTATAGACCCATACCCTGACAATACTCACCCATACCTGGACAAATGCCATACGCCTATTCAGAGAGCAAATGATATGAAATGAGAAGAGATAAGGGATAGCCTCTTTAAATAGCTGGGAAGTTACTAAGGAAATAACGATCCTAAATAGTAACAAGGACAAAATAAATTAACTTCTTATGGCTAGAACCATACATGTCCTCTCAAGATCAAAATAGCAAAAAGGACATAATATTTAATAGTCCTTATGTCATGACATGTTGTCTGACATCATAATCTTACACGAGATACATCATCTCCACAAACTTGACCAGCAAACAAGAACTCAAGAACTATACAATTAAGGCAATAATCCATGTACATGACTTAACTCCCCATGTCTTGGACAACCAAAGCTCCTGCTGATGATGAACACTAGAACACCAGTAGAAATCACATAAAGCAGACTTCACATACTTAGACTGGGAAGTTACAACTTCATACTTTTGATGAACACAATTTCCTCATATGAGATCAATCTTGATCTACCTTCATGAGTATCCCTCTAATCACCCAAGCTTAGTTACAAAATAATGACATAGTTGATCCACACTCATAGTCATAACTTTATGGATGATAAGATGTCGCGCAACCTTTGTTTGATATACACCTTTATTTTTCTTCATATACAAGTTCACTATCGAGAGAAATAAACTCTCAACCACTTTCTAAAACATAATGTTCATAATGCATACTTGCACACATACCTCAGACAAATACTCAGCTCTCGTCAAAGTATTTGAAATGAGTCATATGCGAACCTTCATCAGACTGCCACAATATTTTATTCTATCAGAAGAAACAATCACTTCATAAGCATAGAGATCAGACCACTCTGTCTAATACCCTTCCCTTATACCTATTAGTGATGTTGGTATAAGAAAGTTCTTCACACACACTAATGTATAAATGGTCAGAACATTTTCCTCTAATCCATAGAGCTTATGAAGCTTAAAAATCCTTCTTTTAAGAAGATCTCAATGGAATACACCCTATGTAGCTTCTTCTGGATGATGCATGAACACCATAATATTATGGAGAGAAATAAGCTCCCATGTAGTTATCTAGAACACAATGTTTAGACTGCAAACTTGTATCAAACCATCATACGGAATACACAAATCTCTTCCTTAAGGTGTCGAGCATACATGATCTAAAATTATTCATATACATAACGAACTCTTTCCACAACATGGTCTTCTGAGATGATGTTCCAACATAAATTTTGACATCATTCTTGATCACATGTGATAATTGTTAGAACAAGAATTGTTCTGATCAATATTCTTAGTTTTGATGATAACAATGTATATGAATTTTGTATAAGACAATGTGGTACTCTAATCCTATGCATTTTCCATTTCAGGAAATATATAATGAGTATGCACAATTCAGCACAAGAAGCACTGACTCAGAAGGTTCAAGTATGCAACATCCGAACATGCTCTCGCAAGACATCAGAAGATGGTCAAGCAGAATCAGAACATGGTCTATTGAAGCATCAGAAGAACTTGAGTTCAGAAGCAGAAGCACTGAAGTTCTTATGGTATCACGCTAGAAGCACTTCAAAGTTAGAAGACAAGAAGATGCTCTGCACCAAGCTGTTTGACTATGATTAATTCAAACATTGTATCTACAAAGATCAGATCAGAAGCAAGTACAAGGTGACAGGCTACGCTGACTGACAAAAGGAACGTTAGAAGCTATTAAAGGAAAAGTCAGTTAAAGCAGGAAAAGTAAGGCTCGAGGTAGTTGACAAAAGAGTGAAACATTAAATGCAATGCTGTACGGATCACGCAACACATTAAATGCTCCCAACGGTCATCTTCTCAAAACGCCTATAAATAGAAGTTCTGATGAGAAGCTGAATACACAACTCTTGCACAAAAATACAGAAACGCTGTCAAATTCAAAAGCTCTCAAACTTCATCTTCAACCTCACTACTCTTGTAATATCTTAGTGAAATTTAAGCTTAGAACTTAAGAGAAATATCACAGTTGTGATTATAGCTTATTGAGAAGCATTGTAATACTCTTGTAAGAATTTGTTTACATTAATTTGTAAAAGGTTCCTAGAGTGATCAAGGTGTGATCAGAATACTCTAGAAGACTTAGAGGGTATCTAAGTGGAAAACCATTGTAATCAAGGTTGATTAGTGGATTAAATCCTCAGGTGAGGTAAATCACTCTAAGGGGGTGGACTGGAGTAGTTTCGTTAACAACGAACCAGGATAAAAATCATTGTGCAATTGTTTTTATCTTAAGAGTTTTTAAAGTCACACTTATTCAACCCCCCCCCCTTTCTAAGTGTTTTTCTATCCTTCAATTGGTATCAGAGCGCCGGTTCTAAGGTGCAAGCACTTAACCGTGTTAGAAAAAGATTCAGGAAGAGAAAAACACATAGCTTAGATGGCTGGTGATACTCCAACACCTACATCTACATCTGGCTCTGCTGAGCAATACAATGGAAATGGTAACAATGGCTACACTAGACCACCAATATTCGATGGTGAAAACTTTGAATATTGGAAAGATAAACTCGAAAGTTACTTTCTTGGATTAGATGGTGACTTATGGGATCTTCTGGTGGATGGTTATAAACATCCTGTGAAAGCTAGTGGAGTAAAGCTGACAAGACAAGAAATGAGTGATGATCAAAAGAAGCAATTCAAAAATCATCACAAGTCAAGGACTGTTTTGCTGAATGCTATCTCTCACGCTGAATATGAGAAGATATCTAACAGGGAAACTGCCCATGACATATATGAATCATTGAAAATGACTCATGAAGGAAATGCCCAAGTCAAGGAGACTAAAGCTCTTGCCTTAATCCAGAAATATGAAGCCTTCAAGATGGAGGATGATGAAAACATTGAAACAATGTTCTCAAGATCTCAAACTCTAACTGTTGGATTAAGAGTTCTTGACAAGGGATGCACAAAGGCTTATCACGTCAAGAAGATCATCAGAAGCTTGCCAAGAAGATGGGGTCCTATGGTGACTGCATTCAAAATTGCCAAGAACCTGAATGAAGTCTCTCTTGAAGAGTTGATCAGTGCTCTGAGGAGTCATGAAATAGAGTTGGATGCTAATGAACCTCAGAAGAAAGGTAAGTCTATTGCGTTAAAATCTAATTATAAAAAATGTACTAACGCATTTCAGGCTGAAGAAGAAGATTCTGGAGAATTAGAATCAGAAGAAGAAGATAAACTGTCCATGATCTCCAGAAGGGTAAACCAACTCTTGAAAATCAAGCATAGGAAGTTCAAGAACTTCAAAAGTTCTAAGAAGCTTGAAAAAGGAGAATCTTCTGGAAGCAGAAGATATGACAAGAAGAAGGTCACGTTCTTTGAATGCAATGAGCCAGGACATTACAAGAGTGAGTGTCCAAAGCTTCAAAAGGAGAAGCCCAAGAAGAAGTTTCATAAGAAGAAAGGTCTTATGGCAACTTGGGATGATTCAGATTCATCAGAATCAGAATCAGACTCTGAAGGCGAGCAGGCAAACATTGCGCTGATGGCCACAGTTGATGATGGATCAGAATCTACATCAGAATCAGATTCTGAAGAGGTATTTTCTGAACTATCTAGAGAAGAGTTAGTTTCCAGTTTAACAGAACTTTTGGAACTCAAGGCTCATCTTAGTATCAAATACAAAAAGCTAAAAAAGCTATTTGAATCTGAAACTAAGAAGCTGGAAGTAGAAAATTCTGAATTGAAGGAAAAAGTTTTAAAATTATCCAAAGATGTTGGATCTCCTTCTGACTCAGAAAAGTCTATTCCTAGTCTGAACCATATTCTTAAAGAATGTGACTTGAGCTTTAGGAAGTTCTTATCTAGAGGTATTGGAAGAAGTCAACTTGCCTCTATGATATATGTTGTTAGTGGAAACAAGAGAGTTGGCATAGGCTATGAGGGTGATACCCTATACAAACTTGGACTTGTAGATGATATGAAAATCACATACAAGCCATTGTATGATCAGTTCAAGTATGACCACTCCCATGATATTAGGCTCACATCACATGCTAAAAGCTTTCACATTACACACACTAAGAAGCATGTGACACAACCTAGAGAATATCATGTTTCTCAACCTAAGGTATATCATGTTGTACCTCCTGTTAATTATCATGCTAAACCCAATTTCAATCAGAACTTGAGGAGAACTAACAAGAAAGGACCCAAGAAAATGTGGGTACCTAAGGAAAAGATTATTCCCGTTGCAGATATCCTTGGCTGCAAAGAAGACAAAGGAAAGCATGTCATGGTACCTGGACTCTGGGTGCTCTCGACACATGACGGGAAGAAGGTCTATGTTCCAAGACCTGGTGCTTAAATCTGCTGGCGAAGTTAAGTTTGGAGAAGATGAGAAGGGCAAGATAATTGGCTGAGGAACCATAAGTACTGGTAACTCTCCTTCTATAACTAATGTTCTTCTGGTAGATGGATTAGCTCATAACTTATTGTCCATAAGTCAATTAAGTGACAATGGTTATGACATAATCTTTGATCAAAAGTCTTGTAAGGCTGTAAGTCAGAAGGATGGCTCAATCCTATTTACAGGCAAGAGAAAGAATAACATTTACAAGATTGATCTTCAGGATCTTAAGAATCAGAAGGTAACTTGTCTTATGTCTGTTAGCGAAGAGCAATGGGTCTGGCACAGAAGATTAGGCCATGCTAGTTTGAGAAAGATTTCTCAGATTAACAAACTAAATCTGGTCAGAGGACTCCCTAATATGAAATACAAATCAGATGCTCTTTGCGAAGCATGTCAGAAAGGGAAGTTTTTCAAACCTGCATTCAAGTCTAAGAATGTTGTCTCTTCCTCTAGGCCGCTAGAACTTCTGCACATAGATCTGTTTGGCCCAGTCAAAACAGCATCTGTCAGAGGGAAGAAATATGGATTAGTCATCGTAGATGATTATAGTCGCTGGACATGGGTAAATTTCTTGAAACACAAAGATGAGTCTCATTCAGTGCTCTTTGAATTCTGCACTCAGATCCAATCTGAGAAAGAGTGTAAAATCATAAAGGTCAGAAGTGATCATGGTGGCGAATTTGAGAACAGATTCTTTGAGGTTTACTTCAAAGAAAATGGTATTGCCCATGATTTCTCTTGCCCTAGAACTCCATAGCAAAATGGAGTTGTAGAGCGAAAGAATAGGACTCTACAAGAAATGGCCAGAACCATGATCAACGAAACCAATATGGCTAAGCATTTCTGGGCAGAAGCAATAAACACTGCATGTTATATTCAGAATAGAATCTCTATCAGACCTATTCTTAATAAGACTCCTTATGAATTGTGGAAGAACAGAAAGCCCAACATTTCATATTTTCATCCTTTTGGATGTGTTTGTTTTATTCTGAATACTAAAGATCATCTGAGTAAGTTTGATTCTAAGGCACACAAGTGTTTCCTTCTTGGATATTCTGAACGCTCTAAAGGCTACAGAGTATACAATACTGAAACATTGATTGTTGAAGAATCAATCAATATCAGATTTGATGATAAGCTTGGTCTTGAAAAGCCAAAGCAGTTTGAGAATTTTGTAGATATAGATATCTCAATTTCAGAAGCTGAAGAACCAAGAAGCAAAGTATCAGAAGCTGAAGAACCCAGAAGCAAAGGATCAGAAGATCAAGTTGCTACTTCGTTAGAGAATCTCAGAATTTCTGAAGAGCCAACTGTCAGAAGATCTTCTAGACTTAACTCTGCTCACTTAGAAGATGTCATTCTTGGAAAAAAGGATGATCCTATCAGAACAAGATCTTTTCTGAAGAAAATCAGTACGGACTTATAATCAGAATGAGAAGATGAGAAGTTCTAACTCTTTCAGAATCAAAGTTAAAGCAAAACAGCTGTCACCAACTTTTCCAGAAGTTGAACACGTGTTCACTCTATTTGGACAAGCATGCGTGCAACTGATGAGACGCCGCCCTAGGTAATTGTGCAAATCATTTCAAATTTCACGTTATCCCACCTAACGTCATTCATCATTAAATGCATTTGATTTTCTTGATTCTATAAATGTTCATTCTCATAATTTCATTGCATTCTTTTTTCAAATTTGTTTCTATATAAACTCCCCCTCATCATATCATTTTCTCTTTTACGCATTCTTTCTCTCTCCTGTTTATGCACTTCTGCAACCTTTTTGCCCTATTTTCTTACCCTAAAAGAAAGAAACCTAGAAATTTCAGTTGTGTGAAAATGGCTGCTTCTTCATCACATATTGTTGATTCTTCATCTCCTCCTCAACAACATCAACAAGAAAAAGAACAACTATTCTTTCCACCAGTCACTTGCTCGATTCCTCGGGAAGATTTAGAAGTAATTTGTAAGTTGATGGTTGACGTTGATAATCTTGAAGAACATGGGTTTCGTCTCAGAGATAATATGGTCTTTCAAGGAAGGTCATCGTTGTTTCTTGAGTTCTGTGGACCAGTCTATCCTGACTTGGTAAAAGAGTTTAAGTTAATGCTTTCGTCATTCCTAAAGCAATAGTTTCTTTTGTTCATGGAAGATTCTTCTCAATCACTAAAGACCTATTGAGAATGTTGTTTGATTTGAGAGATCCTGTTGGTGCTTTTGAACTATCTCAAAGAGAAAACTGGGATCATGTTCTTGCTGAACTATACCCAGATGTGACAAAAACAAAAAATGTCAAGGATTTGAAGGACATTTTCATACCCCAAAATTTACCCATACTATTTCTCCTATTCAAATTCAAATCAATACACAAAGTTCCAAGACACACTCTCCTATACAAGGCTCATAAATTAGGGTTTGGTTTATTCAAAGGAAAATCAGTAAATCCATGGCTCCAAGGCATCTCATATGGCTCAATATATCTCACATCATCTCCATGACAAGTATCAAGTCTCATCTCAAAGAATTGGTCACTCAATTGTTTAGAAAGTCAACAGTCGACTAGGTTAACCTAAAAGTCAACTGTGGTCAAAGTAAAGTCAAAACTCCTCATTTTTGTCAAGATCCTCATATTAAAGTATCATTCACCATTTGATCAAGAATTGATCATGGTTCATCAAGGAAAGATCAAAAATCAACAAGTAAAAAGTTTCTAAATTAGGGTTTGTATAGGAAAAGTCAACTGAACTTTGACCAGTCATAACTCCTACATGGAACATCAGAAAATTTCCATCCAAAGCTTATTTTGAAGGAAATTGAGTTCTCTACAAAATTGTCTCTCACATGCCAAGTCCAAAAATGCTTCATTTGAGAGATATGGACTAAAACATTATAGGTCCTTTTCAAAAGTCAACAAAAAGACACTTTTTTAAAATAAAAAAAAGGACTAAAACATTAGAGGACTCTCTGAGGTTTCTAAAAAGTCCTAGAACACCTCCATACCTCAAAAATTGAGGGAGATATGCCTTGTCAAAATTTGACTATTTTTGAGAAAAAATGTGAAGAGAAAAGGTTGAAAAATTCAAATATTTCCAAATGGGCCCATTTCCTTCTTATCCAATCTCTACCACAAGCCCATGCACGCCCTAAGGCTAGAGTTCCTTTTTATTTTTAGGTTTTTTATCATTTATTTTATGGTTTTTATTATTTTAAATCATAAATTAAATATATAAAATCATAAAATAGTAAGAGATCTTAATTTGCCTCAATTCCAATCAAATATATCATATTAATGATATAAATTTCGTGATCCATGAAAATTGGTTGGAAAAATATTGGAGTTGAACTAATTTAGAAAGAATTGAAAATATATTTCCAATCAAATTTTCCAAACCTTGCAAATCAAGATTCAACAAGATTCCTTTCAGTTTTGTTAACCTAAAACTCCTCTCTATAAGTAGACAAACAGTCCAAGGGCAAGGGGTCACGAATTCTGCAGCCATAGAATCCAAAACCCGAGTTCAAAGTTCACCAAAATTTCAAACTACCAATTTGCATTATAAGCCAATTCAAGGTTTCCAATCGATCTCAACACGTTCCCAAGGCATCCAGGAAGCGTTTCCAATCATCATCGCACGTTGAAGCACCCAGAATCACTCACGATTCGCCACGGTTTGCACTAATCTAAACTTGTTCGATTACCATGCTTCATGCATCCATAATGAAATTTGTTTGCGTATTATTATTTGTAATAATGTGTAGATCAATTCTGGACTGTTAATTGGATTTTCGTGCACGTTTGCTATAGTTCCTAATTCTAGGGTTCCTAATTTTGATTTGGAGCTTTTTAATTTAGGAAGAATTAAGGCTCAATACCAGCACCATGAGGTTCGCAATCTCTAGACGATCGCAACCGTATGGTCGCGAAATATTTTTGTTGTGTTTTGTGGTTTCCATGTTTTTCGCAGGTGTAGTAGCTCCATGTTTTTACAGCGCTCTGGTTTTATGCGCTGTAATAGATGTGCTTCAGAGATTTAGTGAAGAAGATGGAGACGTGTCCATCTCCCATTGGCCCATTCAAACCAGAATAGGGCGCGCGCGCGTGGGAGTTGGCCATAGGATCCTGTGCATCATGACTCACCTTGATATCATGCACCCACGTTCTCTGGCCATCTGATCATGCTAATCCCAGATCCAATGCTTCCAGAGGCGCAGGCATACCATGGACCACGCGTGTGAGTTACACTGGATCAAAAGTTAAGTTTTTTTTAGAATTTTTTTTATTTTAATTACACAGCCTTTTTATTTTAATCATATATTGATTTAAATCCTTTTTTTTCTCTTTTATTTTCTTAATAATAATAAACTAGTTATATATATTAGTATAAAAACTTTTTTTATTTATAAATTACATATATACTTTTTACAATATTTTTATTTACTTTTTATAATATGTTTATTTTCTTAATTATAATTATGTATTTATATTTATTTTAATTACATAATTATATATTCATATTTATTTTAATTATATAATTATATATTTATATTTATTTTAATTATATATTTATATACTTGTATTTATTTAATTGTATATTCATTTCTTATTATTTATACATATTTAAAAATTCATATGTATCTTATTTAATTCCAAAAAAAATTCATAAAAATTACTTTTTGCAGTCGATTTTATTTTCTTATCCCGATTAAATTAATTAGGTCGCGAGACCAATAATTAATTTAAATCGTTGGTATTTTCTTATTTAAATTCGTACCCTAATCAGGGTTTACGAAGATCATGCCCTACACTGAATGTTTTATTTATGCCTTTACAGGGTTACCTTTCAAACGTTCTCCGACTACGCGCCTGATCAAGACCCAAAGCTAAGTACCCTACTTATTTTAAAAGTCTATTTTGTTTCCCTTTAAAATTAGGGTTTGTCTTGCCTTCATCTTTTCTGCCTTTGCCTTTTTTTAGGGTTACCTCCGAGGCTTTCCTCCGACCGCCAACCATATCAGATCAAATGCAAAGCTAAGGATCTGTCATTTATTTATTCATTCTTAAAAATCTTTATCTTCTTACTTTAGGGTTAACTTCGTTTGCCTTCGAACCGATAATGCACTCACCCTTCTTTGTTTATTCTTTCTTTTCCAATCTTCAGGGTTCGTCAATTACCAAAGCTACGCGTATTTGTAACCCTAAACCCTAACTCTAATATTTTCTGTTTTAATTTTTAATTATATCCCGCTGGTTTCAATTCCCCTCTCCTCCGCTGGTTACAATTTCCCTTCCCCATTATTATTGTTAATATTCATTGCGTGGTTAGTAATCCTAGGGAGTGCAAGTCTTGAACTGAATTAGGATAACTAATTATAAGATAATATAATGAATTAACCACGTGATTGTTGCACACACGCACATTTTTGGGGTAACCTCTCTGTTGCCTTGTTGCCTGTTGCCTGTTGCCTGTTGCCTTGTTGCCTTGTGTTTTTTGCAGAATAGCCATGTCCCTCGAATACGAGGATACCTCAGCCATGCTGCCTCGATAAATAAAGGTCATACGACCCTAATGATGCTGCCTTCGATACACTAATATGACCTCGACCCTCGGAAGTTGCCTACGAAAAAGGCTGAGGTATCCTCTGGTTGCCTACGAAAAAGGCTATTCTGATCCTTCCCTCAGACTACCTGCCTCTCTATGGCATGGGTCAGTCTTATGGCGAACGATAATGCGATGACCCGTTTACATCCAAACGAAAGGCTTCCTGCCCTCTCATGGCATGGATAGACCCTTTCATCCTGAAAGGCTAAAAGAAACCTATCATCTAAGTTTAAGGTAATTGCCCCTAATTGCCTTGCTCTGGCTAAAACTGTTTTTTTATATTCTTTCTCATAAATCTTCAAAAGGGCTACGCTCATTTACGAGCTAAAGTCCCTATTCTTTTTTCTTCTACATTTCTTTTCAAACAAAGAGCAAAGCAATTAAGAGCCCATGGAAAACCATGGATGCAAAGGGTGCCTTACACCTTCCCTTTGCATAATTACCCCCCGAAACCTATTTTATTTAAAAGGTTTTTCCTGTTTCTTTTAGCCTTTCTAACTTGTTTGGATAAAATAAAAGTCGGTGGCGACTCTTGCTTAACCGCGACATTTCAAATAAAGTCAGTTCACCGTATTACAGACATCTACAAAGTCTAGACAAAGATTCTTCTAGGCTGTTGCTATCACAGGAAAGCAACCTGTTCACCCAACTTCGTCAACAAAGACCAACAAAACATCATGTATTGTATTGGTACTCAGAAGAAGGTTGATGTGACTTACATCATTTTCAATCATATGTGGACTGCTGTAAGAGATACTAGAGATAAGAACAGAACCAAGAAAGGAAATGTTATTCCTTTTGGAAGAATCATTACCAATCTTCTGGTTCAAACCAAGATGGTTGAAAAACTGGAATCTGCTGGAGTTATCAAGGATCCTGTTACTATCACTGGAAGTATCTTGAATGCCAATACCTTGAGGAAGATGAATCTTATTAAAGTTATTGGAAGTGCTCCTCAACCTATTCCAGGAGTTAGAAACAGAAGAGGTCCTGTGCTAGCTGAGTTTGAAATGTTTTTCAGAAATGAACTACTTAAGGTTCACTATCTTAAAGTTCTCAGGGAAGGTGGTGATATTGATGCTCCTACTGGAGTAAGTCGTCAGAGACTTCCTACTTCCAAGGCTGGAGTATCAGAAGTTGTTCCAGAAGTTATCCCAGAAGCTGCTTATCATCAGGAAAGAAGAACAAAGCGCAAGCTAGATCTTCCTTCTATCAGTCAAGAGAAGAGAAATCAAGAAGAAGCTACTGCTGAAGTTGATAAAGTGGTTATTGTTGAAAATGAAGAAGAAGAACAAGAAGATGTTGAGAAAAGGAAGAAGAAGAAGAAATTTAAGAAAGAAAATAAAGAAGATAATGAGAAGAATGATGAGAAGGATGCAGAGAAGAAGAAGAAGAAGAAGAAAAATAAGAAGAATAAAAAGAAAGTTGTTGAAGTTGAAAAGAGATCAGAAGAAGAAGTGAATCAAGAAGAAGTGAATAAGGAAGAAGAAAAGAAGGAAGCTGCCAGAAAGAAAGAAATTGCTCTAGCAAAGGTGAAGACTGTTTATGAGAAGAAGAAGCGAAAGACTATGGAAGATGATTCTGAGAGGCCTCAGAAGAAGAGCACTTCAGGTATTCATGTTTCTGAACCTAACTTTGTTTCAGTTTTAAGTTCAAAATCTGTACCAACAGAAGTTCCTGCTACCCCTCAACCTGAAAATCAACCACAAACAGCCCCTGCCATTTCACCTCCAAACACCAAAATTCTCACCCCTCCTTCTCCACCCATAACCAATGTTGTTTCTGACCAACCCATTGATACACTTGTTCTCGATATTCAACCCCTTCAAACTCTCTTTCCCCCTCAAACAAATATCTCCATTTCTCAACCTCCTCCTCATACAAACTATTCCCCCATTGCAAACCCAGTTACCAAAAATTCACCTGAATCAGAATCTAAAAGTACTGGTTCTTTAGCACAATTGTTTCGTGACTGCAACTTCACTCCTAAACCCCGTCCTGAACCTGAGCTTGTAGTGCTAGATGCTGAGTCAGAAGAAGTAGAATCATCTCTCTCTCTTGATAGAGAACCTCAACCCTACTTCTTTCTGAACCCAGATTTTGCTATCACCAGACTCAAATCCCACCGGGAATTTTCTGTTGGTGTACGTTTTGAATTGTTATAACTAAAGATGTAGATAGGTTTAGAGACATTGAAGGCAACACATCATGCCCGGATGGACGATGTTGCTTTGAGAAATCTTTGGAGGATCTTCAGAAGAAAGATGAACTCTGAGTTTCTGAAGCTTCAGAAAGCATGTGAAACAGAAGCTTCAGGTCATCTTGGATTTCTCAGGCTCTATGAAGAATTCTAGGTCAGTCATCTCAGGGGCAGGTATTGTTTTGAAGAAAAAGAATTCGTTGATGAGCTTGCAGAAGATGTGCCTAAACAAGTGCACTCACTTGCTATGGTTGTGTGGAAGCCTCACTATATTGTTCTGAATGGAGACTTTCAGTCATTATTCAACTGGCTAAGGGAGAATCCCTCAGAGAAAGCACCAGATATGGTATATCCAGCTGTTGAATATCCATCAGAAGTTGCTGCTCCTACACCTCCAAAGAATCTGGCTGAGATTCTTCAGGATCTTGCAAATGAAGATTCTGATATTCCTGTTCTAGAATATGCTGAAGATGCTTCTATGTCAGAAGCTGATGCTGAGACTCAAGATGCTGAGAATCATCCTGCTGAGAAACTTCCTGTTCAGGAAAATCAAGATGATGTTCTCATGATTGATGCTGCTGTTGAGCATGCTACTCCGTTGAATGATAGCTGTGAAGCTTCTTCTAATGCACCTTCTGTTCTGGTGAACGCCATGAAGGCTCTTTAAAAGAATCAAGCTGATCTTGCTTCTCGTTTGGATAAGCATGCAGATACTCACAATGAGTTTTGCTCCTTCATGAAGACGCAGACACAAAGCACTTCTGAGATTCAAAACCTTCTGGCCAAAATAGTTTCTAAGCTAGGCTAGTCGTAGTCCTTTGGTCTTAGTTGTTTTCTTGTTTCTTGCATCTGTTTCTTGCATCTGCTTCTATTTTTTTTTGTATCTTCTGATATTTTGTTGAATCAATGAAATATTATCTTCTTCTCTCATATTATTTGTTTTTAATCTGAATCTTTTAAATGCTTTTTGATGTTATGAAAAAAGGGGGAGAAACATGATAATTGATTTGGTTTACTATATCAGTTGCTGAGATTAAGTCTCAACATTCCTAACATTATTTGCAAGTTCTATGTCTTTGAGATTTTTTGCAGGTTTGAAGACATTCTGAAAAGCTCAACATGAGAAGCAAATACATGAGGAAAAGCAATTCTATAAAGAAGCATGTTATTGGAATTGAAGCAAGCTTAGTGCTGTGAAGCTTCAAGATCAGAAGCAAGAAGAAAGAATGTTCTGATATTCTCGTGGCAGAATATGCTCTAACACATTCTTATCCCTCATATGTTCTGATACATATTTCTTTTTAAGAACTTATCAAAGTTTGCTCTGTATTTTTCTAGCATTGCTCTAATACATGTTCTATCTTAAAAGAATGTTCTGATTCATTCATGCTCTAACTTTTGTCGTCTAGTTTGTTCTGAAACATTTCAGGATGTAAAGATGCTCTGATGATGCTCTAATACATTCAAGAATGTTCTGATACAATCAAGCATGCTATGATTCAAGAAGAAATCCAAAGCTCTGAAGTTGTCCTATGGAAGCAAGAAGCAAAAGCTCTGAATGTTCTGAAGTTCTAGGCAAATGTGAACGTCTCGACTGAAATGGAAAATACTCAGGGAAGTCTTTTATTTATAAATTCTTCCAGTATTTATTTCAGGGGGAGATTGTTAATCTCAGGGGGAGACATATTCACACACTATGTTTATATGCTTATGCTATAACTGTGTAATTGTCTTTGGTCATCTGATATTCTGATTGCAAATTCATATCAATTATATATGTTTTTGTCATCATCAAAAAGGGGGAGATTGTTAGAACAAGAATTGTTCTGATCAATATTCTTAGTTTTTATGATAACAATGTATATGAAGTTTGTATAAGACAATGTGGTACTCTAATCCTATGCATTTTCCATTTCAGGAAATATATAATGAGTATGCACAATTCAGCGCAAGAAGCACTGACTTAGAAGGTTCAAGTATGCAACATCAGAACATGCTCTCGCAAGACATCAGAAGATGGTCAAGCAGAATTATAACATGGTCTATTGAAGCATCAGAAGAACTTGAGTTCAGAAGCAAAAGAACTGAAGTTCTTATGGTATCACGCTAGAAGCACTTCAAAGTTAGAAGACAAGAAGATGCTCTGCACCAAGCTGTTTGACTCTGATTAATTCAAACGTTGTATCTACAAAGATCAGATCAGAAGCAAGTACAAGGTGACAGGCTACGCTGACTGACAAAAGGAGTGTTAGAAGCTATTAAAGGCAAAGTCAGTTAAAGCAGGAAAAGCAAGGCTCGAGGTAGTTGACAAAAGAGTGAAACATTAAATGCAATGTTGTACGGATCACGCAACGCATTAAATGCTCCCAACGGTCATCTTCTCAAAACACCTATAAATAGAAGTTCTGATGAGAAGCTGAATACACAACTCTTGCGCAAAAATACAGAAACGCTGTCAAATTCAAAAGCTCTCAAACTTCATCTTCAACCTCACTACTCTTGTAATATCTTAGTGAGATTTAAGCTTAGAACTTAAGAGAAATATCACAGTTGTGATTATAGCTTATTAAGAAGCATTGTAATACTCTTGTAAGAATTTGTTTACATTAATTTGTAAAAGGTTCCTAGAGTGATCAAGGTGTGATCAGAGTACTCTAGAAGACTTAGAGGGTATCTTAGTGGAAAACCATTGTAATCAAGGTTGATTAGTGGATTAAATCCTCAGGTGAGGTAAATCACTCTAAGGGGGTGGACTGGAGTAGTTTCGTTAACAACGAACCAGGATAAAAATCATTGTGCAATTGTTTTTATCTTAAGAGTTTTTAAAGTCACACTTATTCAAACCCCCCCCCTCTAAGTGTTTTTCTATCCTTCAATAATCATTTACCATGGTTCTAGAGACAATGTCCATTGTTCACATTCCGTTGCATGAACCATATGTGATCCTGACTATAGTAACTGATCAACATAGATCAACATTCTTGGTAATATAACCTATACACCTTCATGCATCATCCTCCCTTGTGTGTATGTTTTTGCTACAAGAGTTCCATGTTCACACATACTGGATAAAGATATCAATGTTAATTGCACAACCTACATCTTGATTAAGATTGACACCAGATGGCCCTCTAGGACAGTTACTCCTTAGAGACCCCTTTCTTCTAAACAATCAGAACCTATTCTTGTTAGAGCAAGATGGCCCAAGGATAAGTTCATACACATCTGCCTTCTTTTGATTAGAAGAAACTTCCAGATGTCGGATAGAATCTCCTTGACATTTGAGCTTGACCTCCACTCCAATAAGCTGGTTGAGATACCAAACCTCCATTAAAAGATAGATCACGATCTCTGCACTCCTACTTACTTAAATCAGACATTAACTGATTCAATAAGTAATCAAGGATATGATCATCTTTTGACTAGCCCTCTTATCTAAGACATGTTTCTTGGAAGAAATTTCTTAAGACATACAACCTAGATAATTCTACAGAAGAAGTTCCCAAACATATGTGTAATACGGTGGGAGAACTGACTTTTAAGAAATGTCGCGGTAAGCAAGAGTCGCCACCGACTTTTATTTTATACAATATATAGAAAGGCTAAAAGAACAGGAAAAGACCTTTTTAAAAAATATTTTGAGTTCGGGGGGTGGGTTATACAAAGGGAAGGTGTAAGCACCCTTTGTATCCATGGGCTCTTAATTGCTTAGCTCACTTTGTTTTCAAAAATGTTTGAAATGTGGGAAAAAAATTTTGTTCAAGGACTTTAGCTTGTAAATAAGCGTAGCCTTTTTGAAAAGAAGTAGGAAAAGATTTTTGAATTTTGAATTTTAATGGAGCAAGCAATTAAAAACAATTACCCTTTAGTTTAAAATTTCTGTTCTTTTAGACTTTAATGGGAAAGGGCTATCCATACCAGAAAGAGGGCGGGTAGTCCTTTCATTGGATTTAAAAAGGGTCATCGGAGTTATCGTTCGCCATAAGACTGTCCATGCCATAAAGAGGGCAAGTAATCTAGGGAAGGATAGAATAGTCATTTAGGCAACAGGCGAGGATACCTTAGCAATGGGACAATCATCATTTACCGAGGCAACTTCAAGGGACAAAATTGATGATGATAATGAACTAAGGGCAACATTTGTTTTGCTTAGGTATCCTTGGAATCGAGGGACTTGACTATTTCAGATTCATAAAAAAGCAACAGGCAACAAGGCAACAAGAGAGGTTACCCTAAAGGTGTGTGTGTGACACAATCAGGTGATTCAGTTCAGATATCTTATCTTGTAATTAGTTAGGCTAATTCAATTAGCAGGCTTGCACTCCCTAGGATTACTAACCATAGCAATTAATATTATGGCGAAATTAAAGGCAGAAAATAAATTCCTACGCTATTACAATAAACACCTGTGGGCGAAAAAATAAAAGGGCAAAAAGAAAAAGAGAATAATTATTTCAAGGTAATCAAATGGCTTGAGCCTTCATCGATCCCTGATCAATCCTAAAAATTAAGAATGAAGAAGAGAAAGGTTAGTGTATTAATAACCTATTGATTATTTACACAAACCCTAATTTAAATCAAAACAGACAAAGTAATTAATTTAACATTTTAAATAACTGTTTAGAAATTAAAAGAATCGAACGTGCGATTAAATATGATATTTACATGATTTAAAATATTAATTCAAATTAATTTATCAATTTTAAAAAAACACATATGAAAAACAATATTTTTATTATTAAAAACAATTGTTTTTAATGTTATGAGAAAAATCGAACCTTCGATTAAATAAAATAAGTGGTTATAAAATTATTATGTAAAAATAAAAATGCTAAAATAAAATAAATTTGATAAAAGAATAATAAAAGAAAGAAAAAGAAATAAATAAAATAATTCATGTAGTTAAAAAAAATTAAAAAAAACTTAGCTCTGATCAGGTGTGGTGCGCTCCTAGGACCATGGTACGCCCCATCCTGCAGTGCGTTTGATCTGAAGCAAGGATGATCGAGTGGCTGAGAGAGCGAGGGTGCATGAGACGAGCGTGCGTCTTAACGCGTTGGATCGCTGGATTTGAAACAAACCAGCGCACATTTTCTGGCCGACGGGGGAGGGACATGCAATCATCTTCTTCCTCCCTCCGTCGTCTTAGCCTGACTTCTACCTACAGCCAACCAAACCGTTGCCATAGCCCCCTACAAAAACGAAAACAGCAAAACACCTCCAAAAATATTTCGCGACCTTACCATCATGATCGTCCAGGTTCCACGAGTCCAAAACAACCTGCAATTTTATGTAATTTTACCCAGAACTAAAAGCCCTCTTTCAAGGTCCTAAACCCTAACTATGGTGATCGACCACAAACATACACAGGAATGCAATTAAACATCCAGAAACAATCCATACATTGTTATAAACAATAATACGCAATCAAATAACACCAATGATGTATGAATAATGTAATTCAATTCAAACTAAAAATTGACAAACCGTAGGGTATTGGCTCGTGTTCTTGAGGCTTCAGGGACTCGTGATGATTGGTACAACTTCCATGATCTCATGGGAATCGTTTGGAACACTCACAATGCTTTGAATCGACCTCAAACTCCAAAAACGATCTTGAGATTTTCTTGATCTTTAGAGAGCTCGGGCAAGGTTTTAGATGCTGCAAAAACTTGTCTAGGGGTCTGTACTTATCCTCTATTTATGATAGAACGAATTAGGTTAACAATAACGGAGAAAATCCACTTGAATCTTTGATTTGTATTTGAGAAAATATGATTTGAAATATGGTTCCTAATCTTTCTAATTTTGCCCAATATTTGATTCAATTATTCCAAATCAAATATGCACGAAATTTGATTGGTATAATGGTGTGAATGGTGATTGGATTTAATTATGATAAGATCTCTAATTGAATATTTGAATTTTACATGATTTATATAAATTAATATCACTTTTACATGATTAAAAATTCATATAAAATCAAATAAAAATCCAAAAATTCGTGGCAACTAGATTTGAGGTCTTGGATAACTTGAGGATCGAGCTTGGGCCAAAAAAGATTGGGTTCCTTTGCAAAGAAATCCATTTTGAACCACTTTTACTTCACATTTTCCTTTCAAAATTGTCCAACTTTGACAAGGCATATCTCCCTCAATTTTTAAGATGTGGAGGAAAGCTAAAGATGTCCTCTACAAGCCACTTTGGAACCTTTTTCCCATTTGAAGATTTTATCTTGATGATATGGGCTTTGACAAAAAACTGCTTTTGGTTGACTTCCAAAAAGGACCTGTAATGTTTTGGTCCATATCTCTCAGATGAAGCATTTTTTGCCTTGGCATGTGAGAGTCAAAGTTGTAGAGGATTCAATTTACTTCAAAATGAGATTTGGATGGAAAATTTATGATGTTCCATGTGAAAGTTATGGCTGGTCAAAGTTCAGTTGACTTTTAGGTAAAAAAACCCTAATTTAGAAACTTTGAGTTTTGTTGATTTCTGAACTTTACTTGATGAATCATGATCAATCCTTGATCAAATGATGAATTATACTTCAAAATGAGGATGTTGACCAAAAATCAAAAATTTTGACTGTACTTTGACCACAGTTGACTTTTAGGTCAAACCAGTCGACTGTTGACTATTTGAACTGTTGATTGATCAAACTTTGGAATTGAAGCTTGAATTTTGTCATAGAGGTAGTTTGAAACCTAATAAGCCATATGAAATCCATTGGAGACCTTGATTCATTAATTTTCTTAAGAGAATGCAAAATCCTAGTTCAGGAGGTCTTTGATTAGGAGAGTGTGCCTTAGGTTAACCATTGAGCCTTGAATCATTGTATGAGTTTGAAAGTGAAATGAGATGGGAAAATTTTGGGGTATGAAAATATGTGATTAGCATACCTCTGGTTAACCCTTAAGGGCATATGTTATGCCAATACCATTGTCCAATCACACCTAGCTTATGAAATGTTCCAATGTTACGTAGAACAGTAGTTCCTTTTCAACTCAGTACGTTATGAAGCTCGTTTTTGAGCCCATTATGTCTTGATCACCTTCAAGTTCTTTACCATGTCCATCTTCCAGTCACCCAGGTCAGAATCACACTCTCATTGGATACATCTTGAGAAGAAATCATACTACCCTTCATATACGGGCAAACGAGAGTACCAGGGGTTTGAAGATAGATCAAGCCCTTAAATTTCTCAGTCCTATACAAAAAACAAATCACACACCAGAGATTCCACCATCAAGGATGCTTCAAAAACAAACATGTAGATCATGTTAGTTAGTGGAATCTGTCACATCATCATTGAGAGACGCAACTTCCTCAATCAGTCAGATGAATGTTGCAACATTATATCTGACATCCTCGCACCACATGACAATCTAATAGTCTTCAACCATGTGGTACAATCTTCACCATTTGAGACATAATGAACTACCATAAGTCTTTCATTACATGCAGCGGAACACGTGAAGAACACAAAGCTCCTCAATAACTTCCAGGTGCACCTTAACATCTCCTGCACTCAGGTATCCCAGTCAAGTTAACCTCAGATCAACCATTGGTTTGAAAACAAATCAACCACAATAACTCTTAGCTTATCATCAAGGCAACCTGACCATTACTTATAGTCAGCTCTCCTTTTTCAGTGTGAAAGTTGTAAAGGTCTACACACATGAACCAACAGACATGTTGTGGAGAAAAAATAAATTCTCCCAACTTTTATCAAACATGTCTTGACATCTTGTCTGAGACAGGTATGCCTGTAGACACTCTATGCTACACCATAGAGAATATTTTTTCCTTCTTGCAGCAACAGAACTCCACACACTTTCCTCTATCATACATTATCCCGTGTTCCTTGTTCTTCATGGATTTTATCATTAAATCCTTCTTCCCTATCTATTGAACCAGAAAGTATCTTCCCAGAGTCTCACCCCCAGATACAGAATAGGATGCCTGCTCTAATACCAATTGAAAATCTGGTCTTCAAATCTCAGATGTCCTAAGAAATGTCGAGACATTGATCTCTGAACGACATACAATGGATAAATATCCATGAATGAAAAACAATGTTGGAAAGTAATTGAACACACATAATTGTTAACCTAGTTCGGTGTACAACAACACCTACTATGGGAGCTACCAAGTCAGGAAGGAAATCCATTATTAGTAGTATCAATCTGAAGTACTATCCAAACAACCCCCAGTTCACACGTAAACAACCTCCGGTTTCCAGCTTTCTCACTTAATAACTACCCAATGCAGCTTCTACCGAGAAACCTCCTATATGAGAAACCCCTCTCACTTTCAATCACCACACTGATGTCTCGCAATAATAATCCCATTTACTGATATCGACGACTCTTTACCTCAATCTTCAATTACAAGAAACACTAGATTAAGAACCTCTTAATCAAGAGTACTTGATTTTCCTTAAAAGCTTCGATTAAGAACAATAACTTAAAATACAAGAAACACACACTTTGAACAATGTATCAATGATACCTAAGTGACATACATACATTCAATACTTAAAAGCTTATGAATGCATGACAAAACTTATAAATCAAAAACAGTCATACTCTTCTATCATGAATGATATTAGAGCGGCTCACAATTTACACACAAACCCTAACCTATTCCCCATAAGTTTTACCTTTCAAATAGGTTTTTAGTCTTCTATTTAAAGCACACATCTGGACTGGATTTGGGCTTAAAAACGCAGTATGGAGACTGCTAGAAATCTGCAACATCTTCTTCATAAAAATAGGTCTCGAATCATTAGTTTCCTAAATATTCCCCATATTTAGAAACTATGAAAATCTTGAAAACAGATACAATATTTTATCCTTAAATTTAGCGCCAGATTGGATTGCATTATATTCTTAAAATATTCTGCATCTGTAACAACTTAAACATAATCCACAAGCCCAACTTAACACTTAGTCACGATGTCAGATGGCCCAACATATGATCTTATTCGACATGTTATACAAGTTGCAGTTGATAGAACATCTTGTTCAATCATAATGTTCAGCATATATTTTGCAGATTGAAACATTCTATCTAACATGTTGCTGTCTAATTTGTTTTACTAAAATTAATGCCAATCTTATAATCTTAGAGAATTACTATTCTCAAATGATGGTAATCAACATGGAGATATCTTAAGCCTCATCAAAAAGAGTCAAGGTTCTTGTTTGATGCTAGAATCAAAAATAATGATGCAAATACTTGAAGCTTTTGAGTTGTGAAAGAGAGGAAGTGCAAAAGATTTCATGGTCATGTGTGTCTGGGTGACTAGTGTATTGTAAAGAAACAAGAGCATTTTTGGACACATTATGGCTAAATCACACACCTACTCACTAAAACTCTTGATAAGTCTCTCATGTTTTAATAAAATCACCAAAAAATGTTTTAGAAGCCTAGCCAGCTGATTAGAAAATTGTTCTATTAATTAGGCAATTTTTCTAACAGTCTAATAAATTAGATATTTTTGCCTAATCAATTAGATGTTGATTAATTGAGTCTATAATCGATTGGGACAATCTCTTAATGATTGATAACGATTCTATATTAAA
Organism: Vicia villosa; assembly: GCF_029867415.1. Taxonomy (NCBI): domain Eukaryota; kingdom Viridiplantae; phylum Streptophyta; class Magnoliopsida; order Fabales; family Fabaceae; genus Vicia; species Vicia villosa. Next base: position 412,660 of record NW_026705362.1, read on the forward strand.
ACCTTTCATATATGGTCATATCAATTGATTGGCCTAATCAATTAGAGCATTCATTTAGCCCATGGACGGTTTTTAAATTTTTTATACCACATCTTGGCCTATAAATAGATAACTTCTCTATCACTTCTTCATATCAAGAAAATCTGAAAAAACCTTACTTTTCATTTCTCTCATCAGTTTTGTAAATCTTTCGTATTTTCTCAAATTTTAGCCATAGTACTTCGAGAGTGTTCATAAGTCTAAGTGAGGATATTTGTTCTTGGCAACGACAAAATTGTAAATTTACCAAGAGTGAAATTTTCTCTTGGGTAAACAATTCTTCCATAAGAAGTTGTTATTTTGGTTTCCAGCTAAACAAGCTAAAAGCTCTTGTATTTTTCACGGGATTATCTTAGGAAGTCTCTGTTTGGTTCGTGGGTTTTTCCTTGAATAAAAGCTTTCTTTTGGTTCATGAAGATTAGCTAGTGAAAATATCCCCAACGGTTCTTGAGCTCAAACCGTTTAAAAGCTTTATCGATTTGAGATCATCCCAATTAAAACCTTTCTTGGTTTCTAAGTTCAACCTAGCATAAAATCTCAGTAGGTTTAAAATTAACCCGGTAAAAGTATCCGTTCAATTCGTGGCCAGCTTCTGAAAACTCCAATTGACTCCGTCTTGAATCGAGATCATCCTGTGCAAAATTTATATTTGATTTGGAGACTAACTGCTCGAAGCCTTGTTCAGTGTTCAGTTTGGAGACTAACCGCTCTAAGTATTGTTCCCTATTTAGTTAGCAGACTAATTGCTCTAAGCCTTATTCATAGTTTGGTTAGAAGTTATCATGAAAACTTCATTTCCTTATATAAGGGGCTTCGTAGGCATAATCTTCTAAAAGCTCTCAAGTTTAGGGGATACTTTCAAGAATAATTCTTGGGGACATGATTAGGTATTCTTGATCGAACTGATATAATTCTAGTGTTATCTCTCTTCCCTTATCTCTTTTATTTTCCACTAATTTTTACTTTGAATTTCCACTACTTATTTAATCAACTATATTGATTTTAAACTCAGATTTTACAAATGATTCTATTTTAAACTAAAGTTTTTCAATTCTTCATAATTCACCTCCTCTTGTGTATGGAGACACATGTACATCAAGAGGAAAGACACGTCATTGCTTAGGTAGTCAAAACTATTCTCATCTCACATTACTTTATTCTCTTATTAACAATAGCGTGAAGCGAGAAGTGCTTACCTTACATGCCAATTCCATCTCTACCATAGCGACTACTCAAGTCCACTGTGACAAGCATTACTTCATCACCCACTGAACAATTCTGAATCCACCACGAAAAAAAATCATCATTGCAAAAAAATCATTTTTTATGTAAAAATGAAGTTAATATTCATTTATATTTTAAAATTTTTTAATAATAATTTTAAATTTGTATAATAGAATTTATACAAGTTTTAACTTTTTATTTTTCAAACATATTATTTTATTAATTTAATATTAAATGAATTTCTTTTTCTACACACTATAACCAACCCTAAATTTCTTGATGTTTATAATTTATAAAAACAAATTATTTTAATTATTTTAAAAATAAAATAATTGAACAAATGGGATAAAATAAATATATAACACACAAAACAAATTCATTGATATATATATATATATATATATATATATATATATATATATATATATATATATATATATATATATATATATATATTAATTTTGATTATCCATCTTATAAATCAGTAAAATAATTATAAAACTGAACTCTATTCTATATATAAATAGAATTGTTTTATAATTATCAATAGAAATAAATATATAACCTACAATAAATTTCTTGTGGGCTTACACCAAATTAAAATAAAGCCCAACTTGCAAATTAACACCAAACACAAAAAAAAATATACATATAAATTCTTCTGTTACATTTTCGTCAAAACCCTAACGAGCCACAGAGAGTAAGATCGAGTGAAAATGGTGTCCGGTTCAGGTGCCTGCGCGAAGAGGGTGGTGGTCGATGCAAGGCATCACATGCTTGGAAGACTTGCATCGATTGTTGCAAAGGAGCTTCTAAATGGTCAGAAGGTTGTTCTTGTTAGGTGCGAAGAAATTTGCATTTCTGGTGGTCTGGTTAGGCAGAAAATGAAGTACATGAGGTTTCTTAGGAAGAGGATGAACACTAAGCCTTCTCACGGGCCTATTCATTTTCGTGCTCCTTCTAAGATCTTCTGGCGAACTGTTCGTGGGTAAGTTACTCATTCAATCTATAGGTTTTGTTTTTTGAATTTTAATTATTTGCTTAGATCTTATAGCTATTTTATGATGTGTATATGAAACTTGAAACTGGTCTGGTAATTCATTATTCGGGTCTATTAAAAATTAAAAATGTGTTCTTTTGAAATAAAATCTATCTGTTTTTTCATAGAATTGTTATGAAAAAGTGTTGTTGATTTTTGTTGTGGTATTTTGTAGAGGGGTTTTTCATAATTGCTTTCAATAAGTATTGTAATGTGGTTTTTGAGAGAAGTATTCTTGATTTTTAAGTGTTGTGTTGTTGTTTTGTTGGGTTTTTTGATGAGTGATGTGTAATTTGTAGAATGATTCCACACAAGACAAAGAGGGGGGAGGCGGCACTTGCTCGATTGAAGGTTTATGAGGGTATTCCACCACCTTACGACAAGATTAAAAGAATGGTGGTTCCAGATGCACTCAAGTAAGATTTGTGTTTTGGTTTAGTTGTATAATTAAAAAATTTAATTGAATTAATTGAAATTTTATACTGAATGACTTGTAATTAGGGTGTTGAGGCTCCAAAAGGGACATAAGTATTGTCTGCTTGGACAGTTGTCTTCAGAGGTTGGATGGAACTACTACGACACCATCAAGGTGGGTTTTCTTCTTCCTTTATTTTGGTTGATTTTTAAGTATTTGGTAAATGATTTTTGCGGTTCTTAAGTGTTGCACCTTTCTCTCATTGATAGGAGCTGGAGAAGAAGAGAAAGGAGAGGGCACATTTGAATTATGAGAAGAAGAAGCTACTCAACAAATTGAGGGTTAAAGCTGAGAAGATTGTAGACGACAAGCTTGCTCCCCAACTTGAAATCCTTGCTCCAGTTAAGTACTGAGCTGAGTAGACGGTAGATGTGAAGCTTGCTCCTCAACTTGAGTTATTCGGTTAAGTACAAGCTGTATTCGGTAGCTTTTCAAAGTCTTGCTTTTGAAGCACAATATCAAATTGAACTTGATTTCAGTTTTGTTTGTTATTCTATGTTTGTTGGATACATTAAAAATATGACAATTTTGAAAGTTTTGCTTTTAAATACAATTTTTATGTCATTCCAGTCTACCTTTTTGAGTGTTCTTTTTTTAGCATTGTATTAATTGTATTGATGCTGCCATTTGAAAACTATCTGCATTCCAATTTATCCTTACCACATCCCTTTACTCACCTTCTCCACCTCCATTAAGTACAATGCATTTCTAAAAGTATTTTCAACCAATTGAGACTATAATATCTTTATATGAAAGTTGTGTTCCCTCATAATGATGCTATTCTAAAATGAAGTTATACACATTTCAACAAAAGAAACATATCACTATTTTCTAACCTAAATTTGATAATCAAATAACTATAGTAAATCCTAACTATTTTGCTTCACTTTGAACTCATGTTAATGACCTATCTCGTGAAATAAATTTCTCTCGGTCCTAAAACGCAGGATGAATTAAAAGTAATATGCAATTTGAGGACTGACATTGTACCTAAAATTTGAGGATGAATTAAAAGTAATATGCAATTTGAGATACAATATCAATCTCCGAAAACTTGAAACGACTTTTGGGTATTGTTTAGATTCTAAAATCCAAAAACTTAAAAACACGGGGATATTGTTATCAAAACGAGAGGTTTTTGAAATTTTTTAGAAATGAGAAAGTTTAAATAGAGTATTTGAGGTTATAAATAAATTTCTCTATTTACTATAAATTAGTTTGCTATTTGCTATTTGAAGTTTAAATAGTATTCAAGATATAAATAAATTTCTCTCTGTTTATCCTTTATTTTGTTTGTATTTTTTGAATATTAATTAAAATTATTTTTATGTCATGTGTTATATATCAACTAATCCCATTGTCAATTTTACCATACACAACAAATTCAATCCGCTAACTTATTTGATCGTTAGTTTCAATTAAATTATCTTCCACCCTGTACTTTTAACTTAACAAAGCCTTTAAAGTTTAAGCAATTGATAAAAAAACTGCAAACTTGTAAAATAATATTATAAACCCGGGAGAAAAATAGTGCCAAAAACTTTTAAAACAGAGATAGAATTTTTTCCACATTCGTGATCAAGACTAAAACAGGCTTCAAGAAGTATTTCGATAGTCTTAACTTATGTTTGTTTTGTGATTAATAACTTATAATTAAGATCCATTTGTCAGAATTGTTACACCAATAAGATTAAAATTTTGAAAAAAACCCTCTTAAATCCCCTACACCTTTAGCAACTAACCTAACTCTATGCATGTTAAAAGTTATGAAAACTAGAACAATCCATAACAGAATTCTATAAGAGAATAGATAAGAAGTGCATAATTAATTACTTGCATTAATGGTCAATAACAATATTTATACAGACATCTAATATTCACTCTAAGAACAATGCAAACAAATACATAGGATTCTAAACTGTTAGTTGCGTAACTAATTGCTAATTACCGTTATAACCTAAACTTCTAACTATTGTAACTACTAAAATGTTATTCTTCCTTCAATTTTCTTCATTATTATTATTCTTATTTAATAGCTTCTCACAAGTTGAGCCATGGTATAGGTCAAGCATACCCAACTTAGATATAAAAGTGTTTGAATTTGAAAGTTGGAAGTTGGCAAAGCTTTGGTAAGAAAGTCAGCTAGTTGTTCTTGAGATTAGATAGGTACCGGTCTCAATAATCCTTGTTGTAGCTTCTCCTTAATCAAATTGTAATCTATCTCTAGATGTTTGGTTCTGTCATGAAACATCGGGTTAGATGCTATGTGCGATAAACTTTGAATTATCAATGTAAAGTACAAGAGGCGTTGAGCAAGTTATATTAAGATCCTTTAGTAAAAATAGCAACCAAATCAGCTCATAAGTTGTAGTTGATAGAGCTCTTTGTTCAGAAGAGGACCTAGAAACTATCAATTGTTTCTTTTTCTTTCCACAATACGAGTGAAGTTCTTAGAAAAAAACAATAGACTGAGATTGATCTTCTACTATCAATGTATTCTGCCCAATCAACATCTAAATAGCCTAAGATTTGCAAGTCTGAATTCCTAAGAAACGTTAGGCCTCTACCTGAATTGTGCTTGAGATATCTGACAACTTTACATGCTGCCTGATAGTGTGTCACAGTTGTTTTATGCAAGAACTGGCTCAGTTGTTGAGTGGCAAAGTTGATGTTTGGCCTTGGGTTTATCAAATACAATAGCCTCCCAATAAGTCTTCAAATGGCTTCCCACTGTTCTTAATGCAGCTTAATTGAGGGATCTAATGGTGTAGGAGCAGGTTTAGAGCCTAGTAAACCTAACTCATATAGCAAATCTAGGCAATATTTTCTCAGTATCAAGTGATACTGTAATCCCAAAATTAGAATGAGCCACTCCTAGTCCACAGAGAAATGCATTATTAACATCTAGCTGATGCAAGTTCTAATTTTTTATTGAAGCAATTGCAAGAAGAACTGACAGTGGATAAATTAACAACAGGGGAAAGAGTATCAAAGAAATCTAATCTCTCTACTTGATTATATCCTCTAGCAACTAACCTAGCTCTAATACCAGGTTAAGAGTTATGAAAAGTAGAACAATCCATAACAAAATTCTACAACAGAATAGAAAAGAAGTGCATTATTGATCACTTGCATTAATGGTGAATATCAATCATCTATATATATATACAGGCATCCAATGTTCATGCTAAGAACAATGCACACTAATGCATAGGATTCTAAATTGTTAGCTGTGTAGCTAAATGATAACTGCCTAACTCTGTTATAACAGAAAATGTGAAACTGCTAAAATGTTACATCAACTATTCTTCCTTCAATTCTCTTCTTTATTATTATTCTTATTCTTTAATAACATTTCATGCATATAACCTAATATTTTTCTCCTGAATCACCTATAAGAATGAGTTTGAGTGGACTTATGTGCAACTTATTTGAATTTGTCTACTATAATTAAGCACGTGTCTTAGGACTCAATAATTTATGACATATTTATAAATTATTTTAAACTTGTTTCAATAAACATTCTAAAATTGCCTCTTAACCACATTTTCACTTCCACCATATAAATGTCTATACATGAGTGAGGATAAATGATTATCGAGTAAGTGTTAATTAAGTTGTTTTCAAATGAATCACAAGGCTACTATCATAACTGCAGTAAGTTAAGCATTGCTGAACGAGTAAAACACAAACTGTTCAGGAGAAGCAAATTATGTGCCTTTCATCATTCTTTGTTCTCACCATGGAAGTGGGAAGGATTTTTGTTGAGGATGAAATCTTTACACTTGTCGATTTTCAAAGTTGTCACTAAATTGCGAACACCCTCATCTAGAGCACTCTGCAGCGTCTGCAAGGAAAACGTCTGTGGGTTTTCAGCAGCTTTTATGGCTGAGGCAACTCCAAGATTTATCTGCAGAAAATGAGGGTTATGTAAGCTAAATGATGGCGTAACAGTCCTACCTATATCAATGTGCTGTAAGGGTAAAATACTTGTCAATTGTTAGTTGTCTGAGGAAGCATTCGCATATTCTAACATGTACAGTTCGTCACAGTAAGGCAATTTCATAGACTATACTCACAACTTTCACCAACTCTAGACCAAAAGGAGTCAGGCCCCTAAGGTTATTATTAAGTTATATTATGAAATTTCTAATGATGTATTTTGATTCTAAAAATTCTTGATGTCCCTTAGAATGGCAAATGACTTCTATTATTTATAGCCCCACTCTAAAGAGTCTTACATAACACAATGTGGTGTTCACAAAGTTGAGGCATATAAACTAGGTATTGCACGATTAATCCATCAAACTAGTGTAAACTACAATTACACTCCTGTTGAAAGATTTTAGATCTGAGATCAAAACCTTCTTTTATAAGAGAGCACAAGGGATACTCCAAACCCACATACCGATAACCTAATCACACCATAAATAGAGTCAATAAGACATGTACTTCCTGCGACCAACTAACAGGCACTCTTTCTGTCGAGCATGCACAATAGAACATGCACGTAATTTATTTATATTTAAAAAATGCCACGCTAGTTGTGTCTTTTAAAACAGCGGAAAATTCTGAAAACTCATTAAGAATATTAGAGATTACTTATAAAAACTTATTACTAGAAGGGAAAGATGTAAATATACAAGCTATAAGAAGTACAAATGAAAATGGCCATGCCAAGACCAAAGTATGCAATAAATTGATTGCTACGAAAAAATTATGGAGAAAACAGTGAAAATCAAAGTAACATATCTAACAATGATAAAATTCATCATACCGATTGTGAGGTCATCTGCACCAAACGTTTGGCAAGTGGGAGTATGCAAAACCTTTTGCAAGGATAAAGAAAGTAAAACAGTTAGTAAGTTCAAAAGAAAATTTGTTGTTTAGCAGCTTTAGGTTATGCTGCTGAAAGGCCAGAGAAAGAGAAGTATAATTCATATTCTTATCATTTTTTTAAGAAACAGTCTACCCAGTGAACTGCAGAAGGCTTAAAATATGTGGTAAACTTTTTTTTTTCTTTGAAGTTAAATTGTCTTGTAAATTAAGAAACTAGATAAAAAGGTTTACAAGAACATGGAAATATCTTACATTCCTCGGCCACCATCAAGTGCTTCCTCAGCTGGGTGTTTCCATTCATCAATTCTGTTAGATAGTAAGCAATAGTGAATCACCACAATACTATTTATCATATATACTTGCAACAAGATTAATAGATAGGAAAGAAAGAGAGTAAGAGATAGATTACACCCATCCATAGCGTCGGTCAAACAGAAGCCGCTTCGAGGATTGTCTAGAGCTTTGAACATTGACTCTGGAACTTGTGGATTCCATCTTTCTTACTTCTTTTCTGTACTGGGCCTAGGAAGGGCTTAAAGATCAAATAAACTCTTGTGTTGATAGCCAGAAACAAAGGTCACCTGAACATGAAAACCATTTCAAACTTATTGAGGACCTCATTTTTTCATAATTTGGTTCAGTTAATTTTACAAACACCTTACACTCGTTCGTGAAAAACCTCGCACAACCTTTTTTTTTTCTTTCTGAGAATTTGACATTGACATGTAAGTGAGTAAAACAAGAGAGCTACTTTTTGATAAAAGAATTGCGAAAAACGAAAGATAAGCAAGAAAAATGGTACCTTTGGTTAAATAGTAGACGGTTGGTGTAGAGATTGAAGCTACATGAGAAGAAAGATGTGAGGAAATTGCACAATGACTTGAAGCCAATATTTGAGATTTAAGGGCCATTTGTTTTAGCTTTTAAAAGAATGGATTTTTATTTTATATTTTTAAAAATAGATTTTGTAAATTTGTTTTTGAAAATATTATAACTTTTTTTTATATTTGTAATTTTAAAGTCCTTCTAATATAAATATATATTTTGAAGATCAAAATATAGTTGAAATTACAATATTTTAAAAAAAATCTATTTCAAAAAGTAATTTTTATGAAAGTTATTTGAAATAACTTTAAAATTAAGTGTTTTATTTGGTTAATAGTTAATACCCATTTCCCCTGCCGGCTGCCATACAGGCGCTTTTCGAAAAACCCCGTGAAAAAAAACTTGCACGAATTCTCCTAACATTTGCAAAATATCCCTCTTTAAACCTTTGACGGACCAACTCATCAAAAATGATGATGTGACAACATTTTTTATATTTTTTTCATTATTTTTTAATTTTACCAGTGTTAAGTGACTTTTGAATGGATAATATTACCTTTAGTTGAGAAACAAAATCTAAAGGTACAAGGTTGCCACCGTTTTCATCTCTTCTTTGAATCCCTATTATGTTTCTCCTTCCATCTTCACCTCCTCACCTGTCTTATCCTCTTCATTATGTCGCGGTTTCACTCAAGAACAATGAAAACCTTAGATTGTTCACAGTCAAACATATCTTCAAATGGCAGAAGAACTCTGAAATATGGTCACAATCTTCCCATGAAGTTGTTTGTTTCAAAATCGACTGTAAATCTTGACAGAAAGTACCGGAAGTGTATGTTTTAGGGTAAAAAGATTATTGTCAATTATTCCAATGACATGATGAGTTTTTTTGGTGAAAGAGAAACAAACACAGATGGAGAAGTCATAGATCTTATGAAGAAAATGGACAGATTTTGTAACACAGATGGAAGAATTGAAGAATAAGGTTGAAGGCTTAAGGAAGAAGATGAATTTTGTGATAGTTGTAATTATTGCTACCTGGTTTTTATTTCTTATAGGTTCATGTAACAGATACTAGATTTATGTTATGTTTTGAATTAATGAAAGATCGGTTGTAATCTATTGTTGTTGAATAAATGAAAGATGATGTTGACTTAGTAAAATTGATCATTTATGTTGTGTAATGTAATATTGTCATAAAATTGGTGCATAATTATGCCTTTCAAAATGCATAACAAGATATTGAAGAATATGTTTGAAATGTTATTTATTTGTACACCCAACTTGGTGAATATGTTCAAATGGCACACAATATAAGAAATGCACATAAAATTTGTGAATACTTTCATACATTAATAGGCAACATAGATAGGTACATATTGTCATTGCAGGTAGATGCTTATTGTCATTGCAGGCAGATGCATATTGTCATTACAAACAACAAAGATAGGTACTGAATTGTTGTTTACAAAATGGGTTTCAAAATGGCACATAATGTGCATAACAAACTTGTCCCAAACAGGATAATTAAAATATAACAAAGTATTTACCAGTTATTTCTGACAAACAACCGCTAGTCCTCCAAAGTGTTTAAATAATCTGGTTACTCGCAGGATCGACTAGATTGATCCTAGGTTATAGTTAAATAGTGTTTCAGTGACTTGATTCATATTCAATAATCTTTCTAGTTTGTGAATATATACAACTTTCTAATGTAAATTGCAATAAGTAAATGACTTTAAAACGAAATAAAGTAATTGCATAAATAACATGACTTTCGACTTTAAATATAATTTTGCATTGAACAAATAACATGAAATGTAAATATGATGTTCTTCACACATACATTGTTTCAGCAAAGACTCTTTTCTCTCACGCTGGTACTTTGAGTATTTTTATGAATTTTCTGTATATTGATTCGAACATATCAATCTAAACAATAGTACTCCTATTTATACTATTTCGACCCAAACGGTCTCTACATATATTTCTGCCACGTTCGACGTTTCGAATGTTTACTTCACTTTAGATGTTCCCACGCGTCCGCTAGACAAAGCCGTTCCATTTGAATTTCAAATCTTCCCGCTTCAGCATTTCGACTATGCCAGTGCTTCCATCGAAGGATACTTGTAAAAGATTATAAAAATTATCCTTGGTCGAATAACATCTCTTCCAAAGAGAAAGACCCTTAAATAGCTCTATGAAAACCATTTCTTTATTATAATCCAATACTTCATAGCATTACAATTCTTTAGTCAGAATCTTCAGCTAACAAATTGCCCCCAATAAATGGCTATTTCGAATTCATGCAGAGATAGGCATTTCTTGTGATTTTAGATTTCGACTGAACACCCTTTTACAGTCCTACAGTAATAAATGTCAATCAATCGTGGTTAACTTGTCAAAACGTCTCATTGAGACGTGCGTGCAGTTATTATCATCATAACTTCCCACTCCCGGGGAAACTAAACAGTAATTTTACAGCTGTCCTTTAAGACGGATGGCACGTGACCCAATACTTCTGCCAAGTGTAACCTACTATCTCGCAGGCTAACTCTATAAGAAAGCCCATCATTACTTTCTTCTTCTCTTTTTACGCAAACTTTATCTTCAACCTTCCTCTATTTCACAATCTCTGCAACCTTCTTTCCAGAAACCCTTTTTTCCCAAAGCCTTATTCTTTTTATCCATAGGTAATATAACTTTCCAAACTAAATCGTTTACAACGAAAGTTTTACCTTTGACCATTTTGTTATATACCCTTGCTACTCTCTCCTTCTGCCTCCTCAAAACTTCTAACGCAAGCAACCTCTCTTCGTCTAATTCTGTCAACTCATTCATCATCATCTCCCAAAATAGGTCATATAGGATTTCTCCTTGCTTTTGGATCCGTACCGATTGCAAGTAGATTTCGACAGGTAAGACTGCACCATGTCCAAATGTTAACTAGAAAGGTGTACTATTTGTTTCTTCTTTTGGAGAGGTTTGGCAAGCCCAAAGTACTTGATCTAGTATCTTGTGCCAGTTTTTTTGGCTTTGTTCCTACATGTTTCTTTATCAAACCAATAATTACTTTGTTTGTTGTTTCGAATTGTCCATTTGCTTGAGCATAGTAAGGTGTGGATGTTAACAACTTGAATCCCATTTCTTTTGAGAATTCTTACATCTTTCGACCAGTAAATACTGATCCTTGATCTTTTTCCATAGTCTCTGGGATTCCAAACCTATATAGTATTTATCTTTGAATGAAGTCAATGACCGTTTCTTGGTCTACATTTACCAAAGGCACTGCTTCGACCCATTTAGTAAAATAGTCAATTCCCACAAGAATGTACCTTTGACCTTTAGATGAAGTAGGTCGAATCTCACCAATCAAATCTAAAGCCCAACCCCTAAATGGCCAGAGTTTGATAATTGCATGAAGCTCACTCGCAGGATCATGTTGGATTCTGGCATGTATTTGACATTCCCGACAGCCTTTAGCGAACTCTATACAATCCTTTAACATGGTAGGCCAATACATCCTGTATCTGAAAAGCAACCATTTCATTTTATGGCCTGCTTGATGTGCCCCACATGTTCCACTATGAACACTAGATAACGCCAAGTACGCCTCATTTTCGCCCCAACATTTTAATAAGATGCCTTCGGGAGTTTTCTTGAATAATTCGTTTCCCATCAAAATGTAAGACAAAGCTCTATACTTGGTTTTTCTATCTGTGTTCAATGAAGGATATTTAAGATACTCTATAATTGGAGTTCTCCAATCTGTGCTTACTAAAGTATCAATAGCCAACACTTTGAATTCCTCTTTGTTAGCATAACCTAAACGATTTCTTTCCAAATCACTTGGAGACAATTTGGTTGTCATTACTTTTCCTCTTACTTCGACCAATTACTCTAGCTTCTCTCTTGAGATTTGTATCATGAAGCTATTTGTGCTAAATCATTAGCATCTTGATTTTTAATTCTGGGGACATGCTTTATGTTTACATATTCAAATTTTTTTAAGCAACCTATTTGCAATGACGAAATACATGATTAAGTTCTCCTTGATGCACTTATATTCCTTCGTCAGTTGTTTGACTACCAATTCTAAATCACCTTTAATTTCGACCCTAGTTGCCCCCAATTCCAACAAGGCTTCAAGTCCTGCTATTAAGGCTTCATATTCCGCCTCATTGTTCGAGCACAAGGGCCTTTCGATTCTATACTTGAGTTTTGTTAGAATTCTATCAGGAGAAATTAGTAGAATCCCAACTCCACTACCATCTTTATGGGTGGAACCGTCAAAGTACAATCTCCAAGGCTTCAACTCAACTAGGAGTTGAGGAGTTTTGACCACTGCGTGATCCATTATAAAATCTGAGACTATTTGCCCCTTCATAGCTTTTAAAGGCATAAAGGCCAAAGAGTACTCAGTTAGGGCTAGAGCCCATTTGCCAATTCGACTGTGCATTATTGACTTTGATAACATGTACTTGATAACATCAAAATGTGAAGATACATACAAATCTATTGGCTTTATATAATATTTGAGTTTAGTACATGAAAAATGCAAACATAGACACAATTTTTCTATCGAAGTGTATCTAGTTTCTGCATCATTTAATACCTTACTTAGATAATATATGGCCCTCTCGATGCCATTTTCATCTTCTTGTGCTAATATACTACCTATAGTAGTGTCGGAAGCTGATATATACAATCTCATAGGCTTCCTTCCACTTGGTGGTGACAAGATAGGCGGATTCATTAGATAATGCTTTATCTTTTCGAATGCCTCTTGGTGTTCATTTGTCCATTCGAAATTTCCATGTTTCAGACGCAGAAGAGGGGAGAAGGCTTGAATTCGACCACTTAAATTTGAAATAAATCTCCTCAGGAAATTTATCTTCCCTAACAAAGATTGCAATTATTTCTTAGTTGACGGTGCTTTGGTCTCCATGATAGCCTTTGTTTTATTCTGATTAATCTCTATCCCCTTTTTGTGGACCACAAAGCCCATAAAGTCTCTAGCCTGCACAAAAAATGCACATTTAAGAGGATTTATCTTCAAGCCATGTTTTCTCATTCTTTTGAATGATTGGCTGAGATGGGTTAGATGATCTCCTTCTGATATAGATTTTATTACTATGTCATATATATAAACCTGCATGAAGGTTTCAATGTAATCGTGAAAAATAGAGTTCATTGCATGCTGGTATGTTGCCCCAGCGTTTTTAAGACCAAAAGGCATAACGATCCACTCGTAAGTGCCTATTGCCCCTTGTCATACCCCAATTTTTGCCCTACGCATTTAGTTCGTATTGAGCATGTCACATTCATACTTCATATGCGTTCATCGTTCATATCACATCGTTGCATATCTACTTTTTATTAAAGTTAACTAAACATCTTGCATTTTTGTATATTTGCATATCTTTTATTCGGATTAAGTATTTATCCAAAATTGTCATTTTTTAGACGGTAAATATATCTATTTTTATTATTATCTTTTTAAAGTGTTTGTTTTTTAGTTTAATTCTTATTAAAAAGTTAAAAAAAATGATTAATTTTAGATTTTAGTTTAAACTTTGTTTATTTATTAATTTATTTTTTATATCAATTTAGATTAATTCTTTTTCTTTTAGTCAAAATGTATTAGAATTTTGTGTGTATTTTGGGTTGGGGCCCATTTCACATCAGCCCATTTGATACTTTTTTAGTCCATTACACACAAAGAAAAAATAACACAAAATATGACAAAAAAATATTTGGTCGTTCTTCAAGTGTTGTTATCCCGCTATTCCAATACAAACACAACACTCCAAAATTCTGCAAAATTCTGCTCCCACTACCTGCACCAATGCTGCTCCACATATGTCCAAAAACACTCTGCAACCTGCTGTTCAAAGCATGCGAAGAATTGCACCAAAATGGACAAACACAAAAGCTAGCAAGAAGGTCCATGAAACTGATTCCAAATTCATTTCAAAAACTCTTCAGATTTCACTTTACAAACCCTAATGCTTGGGTATATAATGAAGCATTCAGCACAGCAAAGAAGGGGGGACACACAAAAACCAAACCACAACTCACCTTCATATTACCTTCCACAGACCCAACCGAATCACTTCTCAGAGTGATCAAAACTCATTCACCATTCGACTTTACCATCACACAATACAACCTTACTCACCCTCACAACCACAGAACCTCACCAATACCCTCCAAACATAAACACTCTCAAACCCAGCAACTTCAAAAACCACATATAAAACCCAGCTCACTTCACTGAATCTAGACACGCATCACCAACAACACTCTTCAACTTCACATCACGACGGAAAGTTCAATAACAGCAGCAACAAAACACACGCAAGAGAAGAAGTAGAAGAAGAACAGAAGAGAAGAAAGCGGAGCACCGAAGCATAAACTTACCTGGTTTTTTTTTTACTTGCTCTCAATTTAAATTCTGTGAATATACCTGTGAAACTGTAATCTTCAAAATTATAGTGAAATGGGGGTTGTTGTGGGATGAATGGGGATTAGGTTTTTCTTAATTGCTTGAGCATCTGCTTGCACAAATCTTGTTTGTTGTTTGAACCGAGTACGAACACGAGAGCAGAGTGTCGAGAGAGAGCCATAGCGACTGAGAGTTCGAGAGATATTGAGAGAGAACCGAATCGCGAGAGGAGAAATTTTGTAATCGTGAAAGTTGTTTTTTTCGAAATCTTCATCAAGAGAGAACGGATCGAGAGCCATGAGAGAAACAAAGCTCATCTCTGTTTTTTTTTTCAGAAAAAAAAAATCGTGAAAACACAAACTGAGGAGGGAGGCGGAATCCCCTTAGTTCAATTAGGGTTTTCTTTGGCTAAATGTAGTAATGGGCCACTCTGTAAGGTCCAATTTGTTTTGCTTTTACACCCACCAGATTCCTTACACCCCTCCTATACTTTAAGTTTATATTTTATTTTTCTTCATGGATTTTAGTTTAATTTCCAATTCTTGTTTGCTTTAATTACAAAATGTAAAAATATGTTTTATTTAGACTTTTATTTTCCCTTTTATTATTTAAAATACCAAAAAAATATTAGATTAATTCCAATTCAAAATTAATAAACCTTGGTCCAACGCCAAGTCGTTTCAATAAAACATTTCTCGATCCAACATCGAGTTTCTTTTTTACAAAAATTCTTTAAACGGTACCGAAAGATCGAGTGACAAGAAGTGTACACCTCTTGAATACCCCGATTCTTTTGGATTAACACCTTTTTTAAACCTTTCATTAATTAAACCTTGATCCTTTGAATTAAAACACATTAATCAAACCAAGAGGTTAAGTGACAAGGGGTGAACACCTCTTGAATACTACCTTTTGAACTAAAACACATTAATCAAACCAAGAGGTTAAGTGAGAAGGGGTGAACACCTCTTGAATACCTTGATATTTTGAATTAAAACACATTAATCAAACCAAGAGGTTAAGTGACAACGGATGAACACCTCTTGAATACCTTGATCTTTTGAATCAAAACACCTTAAGCAAACCAAGAGGTTAAGTGACAAGGGGTGAACACTTCTTAAATACCTTGATCTTTTGAATACATTAATTTACAAGGACAACAAGTGACAATGGGGCTCGCTCCTGTTCAATACCTTGGATAAAGACGCGCTATGTGAACACCTATGCTCAATCCTTTGCTAAACGTCCCTTTAAAACACATCTCCAATTTCATTCAAACCTTTTTTGCCTTATGGCTTTTAAAACTCTTCTCATAAACGAGACACTTATTCAATTTTAAAATGCGAACATACTTCCACATGTGAAGATCGAATATCTTCCACTCGAATGCGATGATGGCCAAAATCTTGTCTTATCTTGATTTAGTCATCCATTCTTGTAGTGATCTCATATCCATGTGCGCGTAGTATTTCCGTTTGGAAGCGATCGAGTACCTCTCGCTAAAATCAACCAACAAACCTTTCGTGGTTCTTAGCTCGAACTACGATTGCTCTGACTTTCCCATTGCACTAGGGAATACGTAGGCACAAGATACAAACGTCTTGGCGAGCATAATAATAAAAAATCATTTCTTTTTTCTTCACAATAATAAAAAACCTAAAAATATTTCTTTTATCTTTTCTCGATTAATAAGCTAAAGAATGCAAATATTACACTAACACAAAAACACGAAACTAACTAAATGGGTCCCATCGAGTACGATGGAGGTGAGGGGTGCTAATACCTTCCCCTTGCTTAACCGATTCCCGAACCTAAATTTGGTTACGATGACCATCTTATCCATTTTCCTTTTTATTCGTGGATTTTATCGATATTTTCCCTTTCCTTCTTGGAATAAATAAAGTTCGGTGACGACTCTGTTGTACATCGAGCGCTCGAAAAACGCTCGAGTAATTTTTTGCCGCTACACCCATGGACATCGAAAGTCTATTTTAGAAACATCCTCTTCTGCAATGAAAATTTGATTATACCCGGAATAACCGTCGAGCATGCTAAGATATTCATATCCTAAAGCCGAGTCAACTAGCATTTATGCCACAGTCATTGGGTATTCATCCTTAGGAGTTGCTGCATTCAGATCACGAAAATATGTACACACTCTTAAGGAACCATTTTTCTTAATAACTAGAACTATATTTGCAATCCATTCGACATACCTGGTGGTTTGGATGAAATTGCAGCGAAGAAGTCTTTCGACCTCCTTTTTAATCTTCGAAAGGATCTCTGGAGCGAACCTTCTTGGGGTCTGCTTGATGGGCTTCTTGCCATCCTTAATAGGCAGTTTTAGTTCGACCAGATCTCTCTTCAAACCAGACAGTTCATCATAGTCCCAAGCGAAACAATCTTTATTTTTCTTTAGTAATTCGACTATCCTGTTTTTCATCTTGGGGTCCAGTTTAGCACCGATGTATGTAATTCTCTTTGTGGGTCCATCTCCGAGATCAAACTCTTCTAATGGGTTCTGAGCTAACATCTTTGCGCTTGATGACCCTGGATCTTTCTCAAATCCCAAAGGCTCTTCGTCATAGATAGCGTCTAGCCTTTGGTTTAACGTATCTTCGTATACCTGTTCTTTAGGAGGTTCTGGTATTAAGTTTGCCCCCTGTCCTGCATCATTCAACATAATACTTTCGGCCCCGACAACCATGTCAATCATTTTGGCTTCGAGAGCCACTATTCTTTTGTTCTTAGCCATATAGGCCGAAATCTTTTTGAAGAATGAAGACTCAGACATAATCAACGTCTTCGTTCCAGCCCGAAGGCTGTATTTATGTTGTTTCTTCCTCTTCAAGGTCTCCCATGATCTCACGATCCCATTGAAAACCATTAGGGTGGAAAGTCAAAAAGTATAGAGCATTCTTGTTTGGGGAGTAAGCATCTTCAGCTAGGCTACATGGACTTATATTTCCCAGATTCCTGTCAAAATTTGCCTTATCCACTTGGTTCACTTTGCTCATGAAGTAACTTCGGCCAGCTTCTATGTTCTCCACTATGCCATCTGCTCTCCAGATAGATACCCTCTGATGCATGGTCGAAGGTACTGCCCCGATACCGTGGATTCATTCCCTTCCAAGGGGTAAGTTATAGTTGGCCTTCGCTGGTACCACCATGAACATGGTAGGCCTCGTGATTGATCCCACAGTTAAATCCACTTGAATCACTCCCAGAGTATGTCCTATTTTCCCTTCGTAGTTCGATAAAACCATATTATGAGGTTTTACGTTTGTATCGAACATTCCTAACTTTTTCAGTATAAATTGAGGCATGAGATTCACTGCAGCTCCTCCGTCCACTAGAACTTTATTTACTCCCACTTGTTCAATTTTGACCCTTATATAGATGGGTTTGAGGTGGTTTTGCATCCCTTGATGTGGTTGCTCGAACTGGGAATTTTGGTCTTCGATGGCGCCATTACTAAGGACGTAATAACACACGGGTTTATACTTCGCCATCTCTGTTGCATCAGCCTTATCATCATCATAAATCTCGGTTTCCTGGTTGTACTCGTGCGGTAATATGGAGACTAAATTGCAAAAATTTACGTGTAAAGACGAGACTCCATCAGAATCGAAGTCATCAGTAGGCATATCGTCCTCTCTCATTTGTTCTTCTTCGGCTTTATTATAATCCATTTTCCCCCAGCAGGGAATAACTTTCTCCCTACAGGAGGTTTTGTTGAGTGAATTTTGTTTGGGAAAATTTTAGTATTGCTGGACTCTCCGATTTCATTCGAAGCTGTTTTTTTCCTGCTTTCTTCACCCTCTAGTGCCTTCTCCACTGGGATCTTGACATAGGGTTTTTACCCTTGTAGTTCTCCAATCTAACGGATTCCCTTTCTGATGCTTGAAATTTCTTTCTGTAAGCCCATGATGTTCTTCCTCCATTGTCGAAGTTCCTCTACTTGCCTTTCTTTGGCCCCACTTGCGCCCATTGGTGCTCTGGGACCTCTGACGGTACTTTGAAGGTAACTTTTCTTGCTTTTGGATGAGGGTTATCCTATCTTCTTGGGATTCCCCTTTTTTCGAAAATGTAGAGATATGGATTGCCCCTGCGGTCATCCCAATTTTAATTGGAGGGGATTCTTTCAAAGGATTCTGACAACTTTCGACAGTAAACCGCCCCACATCTGGGACACATTAAACATTCAGTTTCGTCTTTGTGGCAGAGAACAAGAAAACCTAATAGGCTTTCTCCAGGTTTGGGATACACTCCCAGCAATTCACCTTCTTTTCTCCAGTTTCTGCCAGTTTTAGCACGTTACCACCTTTCATAGTCTTCAGCCACCCTTGGATTCACCTGTATACTGCATCTTGGGTATAACATCATTTCAGAACTTTGTTTGTGACATCTCCAGAGGTATTCCTTCAGAGTTTCGTCTGGTTTGGGGTGATGAGACTGCACCCCATCTTTCTTCAAACAACTTTCAACTTCCTCCATTTCTGGGGTTGAATGGTCCAGATTGACCATGTTGAGTGTTGACGTCTAGGTTGGCGCCATGAGCAATTGACATTTCTTCGAACTTCTTCCTTAGGCCTTCAGTAGCCATAGTTGTCTCTCCGACTATACCTTTAGAAGTCTTTGGTTTGACTGAAGTCTCAGATGTGACATCCTCCTTTAGGTCATCAGTAACTAGTTTTCCAGCTTGGACATCTTCTTCATCTCCTGGGGTCCCTCTTGCTCCAACTTAGACCATGTCAACCATGTTGATCCTGACAGGCTCAGTGTAATTTGTGTCATCAATATTGAGGGGATTAGCGTCTATCTTCATTTGATTTCTTCCTTTGTCTGCAAACTTCAGACGTCCTTCCTTGATCGCATTCTGAATAAGATCCCTGAAAAGAAAACATTGTGAGGTTTTGTGGCCCAAAAAATTGTGGTATTTACAATAGCCTTTCTTCTTCCGTTGCTATAACGGAGGAATTTTAATGTTAGGAGGCAAAACCATTTGGCCATCTTTCACAAGAAAATCAAATATTTCATCATATTTAGTTATGTCGAATGTGTATGTTTTCTTAGGAAACTTATCATTCTTTTCAATTTCAACAGGATTTTTTTCCGTTTGATGGTGTGATCATCTTGTAGGTATAGGGGTATGCTTCCTTTAATTTGGCTAGATCTACTTCGCAGTCTTTAAAACCATATTGGTCCTTGGAGATCTCCGGTTCAACTTTCCTTTTTATAGATTTTATTTTCCCTAGCCTTCTCAACTTTTTAATATTTCGACTTGGCGGACCCTATCAGCCAATTGGGCCATATCTCGCAGATATTGAGTGTCCAATTTCTTCCTAATAGAGTAATCTAAACCTCCAGCGGCCATTTCGACTAATTCGTGTTCAGGTACCACTGTAAAGCATCTAGCTTTTAACAAACGGAACCTGTTCAGATAATCATCTATATATTCAGTAAACTTCCACTTAATACTGGCCAATTCTTTGAGACTTATCTTGGTTTGACCCATATAAAATTATTCATGGAATAACCTCTCTAACTGAGGCCAAGTATCTATAGAATTTGGTGGTAGTGTTGTGAACCATGTGAAAGCGTTCTTGGTTAGAGAATTGGGGAAATACTTCATCCTCTAGTCCTCATTGTTTGCCAAATCTTCAGCCTCTGTCATATACCTGGTTATGTGCTCTGTGGTAGATTCACTAGTATCCCCTGAAAATTTGGTAAACTTAGGGATCTTGCAACCCCTGGGTAATTCAGTTTGTAAAACATAATCTGATAAAGGGGATGTATAATTTGGCCTTCGAAGTTCGGTGTTCAGACCATTTTGGGCCATGATCCTCTCTATATAGCAGTCAAATTAGTCTCCATCTGGTTATTTTGTCTAACCCTGTGAATCACTTCATCAGCATTTTGGTTTCTATTAACCATCACTACCCTCCTAGGTTATTCTTCAGGGATCTCCTGTCGAACCGGTTGTTGTTATAATCCTGCCCTCAAGGGTTCCATTTCGGGGGGTGGTCTTAGTGGTCGAATTTGATTTATGGTTGGTTCATCCTCCTGAATGACTATTTGGTTTGTCCTTTGATGCACCGAGGTCTCAAGAGCGCCTAAAAAGTTTGCTATTCGACCCATCTATACTGACAATTATTGACATGTCTCAGAGTTATCTTGATTGGTCCTGTTAATGTTTTGTATTAAAGGAGAAAAGATAGCATTCATTTCTTTGGCCAATAACCCTACCATATCTTAATTACTGGCGTCCATCTGTTGTCGGAACGCTGCTTGATTATTCGTTGTTAGTGTGGGTATGACATTCTGGCTTTGGACATTTTGTCCCACATTGTTCACACCAAAACCAGAATTTTGGAATGGGGAAAAAGTTGACATATTGGGTGTTGTATAAACAGGTATGCTACTACTTAAAATTGCCATGTAAGAATATGGTATCCCAAAAGGTTGCTCTCTCCATTGTCTTTGGGTTTCGAATCTTTGGATCGGAGGGGGTGTCCCCTGAGTACCAAGTGGTGGAATCTAGCTCACCTGTGCATTCGACGGGATGGCTGCCGTGGTTGTAGCAGCAACGGATGTTGAATTATTTCCCTGGATCATTCCTGTAGATCCAGGTATTGAACCAATTACAGCCACTGATTGCATGGGTGCAGACATGGCATGTGATTGTGAATTGGGACCTGTAGTGCCTGTTGCACTAGCAATGTTATTTCCCGATCCCTATGGAGGATCCTGTTGTCCCCCTTTGTTGGTTTTGTTAGCCATTCTTTTAGTATATTTCCTCTTAGGTATTGGTTGGTTATTGTCAAAATTTTTACCACTCCTAAGGTTCATATAACACAGACGGCAACAAAATCACTAATTCTACAAACTAATTGAAATGAAAAACACTTGACAATAACACTATGACACGGTCCCAATGGGCGTGCCAATTTGTTTACCAGTGATTTTTGACAAACAACCGCTAGTCCTCCAAAGTGTTTAAACAATCTGGTTACTCGCAGGGTCGACTAGATTGGTCCTAGGACATAGTCAAATAGTGTTTCAGTGATTTGATTCATATTTATTAATCTTTCTAGTTTGTGAATATATACAACTTTCTAATGTAAATTGCAATAAGTAAATGAATTTAAAACGAAATAAAGTAATTGCATAAATAACATGACTTTCGACTTTAAATATAATTTTGCATTTAACAAATAACATGAAATGTAAATATGATGTTCTTCACACATACATTGTTTCAGCAAAGACTCTTTTCTCTCATGCTGGTACTTTGAGTATTTTTGTGAATTTTCTGTATATTGATTCGAACATATCAATCTAAACAATAGCACTCCTATTTATACTATTTCGACCCTAACGGTCTCTACATAGATTTCTGCCACGTTCGACGTTTCGAAAGTTTACTTTAGATGTTCCCATGCGTCCGCTAGACAAAGTCGTTCCATTTGAATTTCAAATCTCCGCGCTTCAACATTTTGATTATGCCAACGCTTCCGTCGAAGGATACATGTAAAATATTATAAAAATTATCCTTGGTCGAATAACATCTCTTCCAAAGAGAAAGACCCTTAAATAGCTCAATGTAATACGGTGGGAGATCTGACTTTTTGAAAATGTTGCGGATAGCAAGAGTCGCCATCGATTTTTTATTTTATACAATTTAGAAAGGCCAAAAGAACAGAAAAAGACCTTTTAAAAGACTTTGAGTTCGGGTTTTGGTTATACAAAGGGAAGGTGTAAGCACCCTTTGTATCCATGGTTATCCACGGGCTCTTAATTACTTAGCTCACTTTTTGTTTTCAAAATGTTTGAAGTGTAGTGTGTGAATGGGAAAAAGATTTGTTAAGGACTTTAGCTTGTAAATAAGCGTAGCCTTTTTGAAAGCTTTTGTAAAGAGGTGTGAAAAGTATTTTTAATTTGAATTTGAATAGAGCAAGCATTTAAGAGAACTACCCTAAGTTTAATTTTTTTGTTCTTATAGACTTTTGTTTGAAAGGGATATCCATACCATAAAGAGAGAAGGTAGTCCTTTCATTGGATTTGAAAAGTGTCTTCGAGGATTATCGTTCTCCATAAGACTGTCCCTACCTTAAAGTGGGTAGGAAGTTGAAGATGTTTTAAATTGGCTGTATTTTGTGGTAAAATATTCCTGGTGTATGGTGTGGAATTATGCAGGATTGTATGTTTGAGATAGTACGACTTTTCAATGGATGTCATGTGTAACACCCCTTTTTACCCCATAAATAATAAGCATATAATCAGAGAATAAGCATGCATATAATTAAAAAGGGCGTCACATCGACGTTTTCAAAAACTAAAAGCTTTTAAAAACCGACAACATTTATCCACAAAATACAATACACCTGGTCATTTCAAATAACACCTGACATATAATCATAATTTATCCAGAATATGCATTAACAGCGGAAAGTAATACTCGTGTGTTTCATATAAATGATACATGTCCCATACCATGATCATATCTCCATAAACAACTCATAAAATAACCATAATCATAATATTTGGCCCAAAGCCTCTCAACAACAAGTAACCAATTAAACAGGTTCACAAGTTATAACAAAATACATAAACAATTAGAACATGAGTTCAACGTCTAAGCTACCTGCCGCGGGGAAAAATCGTTGTCCTTTTTCGGGATGAGACACCTGATGCCTTCTTTGGGCTCGAGTGCTCAAAAAATGATTTTTCTTTTGTTCCGACCAAACTTTTTATTATTTCCAAAGTAGGAAAAGGAAAAAAGCTGCAATAACCTAAAAGTGGGGGGAGAGATCTTGGGTAAGAGGGTTGGTTATATGAAGGGAAGGTATTAGCACCCAACGTATCTATAGTACTCTATAGGTTTCTTTGTTTTGTTTATTCCATTCTTGTTATGGTGGAGGTTCTTGTGAGAAAGAGGTGGGACCTAAGGTGTTTGTTTGATTATGCTCGCAAAGATCATCGCGATCCTCTGCATACATATCCCTTAGAGGGAATCAGAGCATCTGTAGCTCGGGGTCTACGGGTGCTAAGGTTTGAGTGGTTTGAGAGAGAAGTTTTGCTCGCCAAGGATACGACCTTGTGCCTACGTATTCTCAAAGGGATGTTGAGAAAGTCAGAGCAATCGTAGTTCCCACTTATGCTAGTGGAAGCAAAGGAAAAGAGACAAATGTCATCTAAATGTTCGATGTATCTAATCTATATCATCACATACATCTGTTTGATTTTTGTTTGAAAATATTTTCATTATAAGCCCTGGGCCATGCCACTCATGGCGCTTAGAATGATAAAGATGTTTTTGTTTGTTTAACCAGCCTTGTGGCAAAAACTTTCAATGAAGTCAGCCTTGTGACAAAAAGTTTTAATTAATCAGCCAGCCTTGTGGCAAAAGTTTCAATGAAGTCAGCCTTGTGACAAAAACTTTGATTAATCATCCAGTACGGTGGTAAAACAGTTTGATTGATTAGCCAGCCTTGTGGCAAAAAGAGTTTGATTGATTAGCCAGCCTTGTGGCAAAAAAGAAATTTGATTGATTGATTGTTTGTGATGATATAGAAGAGATACTCCTATCATAGAGATGATAAATGTCTAATCTCCTAGGGTATTTGATTTGGATATTGGGGATGCTTATAAGAAGCCCGTGGGTCCTTGTACGAAGCCCAAGAGGAGGCTATCCGAGGGTCCTTGCATTGTAAGCCCAAGAGGAGGCTATGGTAGGGACAATCCAGGGTCCTTGCATTGTAAGCCCAAGAGGAGGCTATGGGAGGGTCACTCGTTTGTACAAAGCCCAAGGGGAGGCATGGTATAGTTGGTTTGAGCTCTTAGAGCGATTTCACCGGGAAACCATACTCTATGTCCTAACCTAAACTAGGGAGATTCTTTGCACGAATCCCAATAGGAGGCTATGGGGAACCTAGTGTTGTACTAAGTTGAACAAGCACACATATCACACATATGAACAAACATGAACAAGTATGAACAGGTACATGAACAAATATGAACAGCTATATATAAGCACATATATATGACAAGGTATGTGTATATAATGGAGTTTATGAAGGAAATATACCTGTAAGCATGCTCCATTTGTATACACGGGGGCTCGGGACTCATACTCGGGGAGAGGCCCTTTGAGTTTATTCAAAGCTATGTAAACAGGTATTTACAAAGGGCTTGGGACTTATACCTACATGGAGGCCCATGATATTTTTGGGAAGATTTAAAGAAAAACCTTCATTTTTGTTTTTTGTATTTTTTTGGAGTTTTAATTGATCGGGATATGTACAAAAGTGTGTGTACAATGAAATACCTAATTTCATGTACAGGAATGGGTATGTACAAAAGGGGCTTGGGACTTATACCTACATGGAGGCCCATGGTATTTTTTTTGGAAAGTTTTGTTTCTTTGAAGTTTTATTGTTTTGGAAATGATTTGAAAATTGTTTGAAAAGATTTTATTTTGAAGAAATGTTTTATTGTTTTGAAAACTGTACAAAAAAAGGAAAAGAAATGGGACTTACACTCTCTAATATTCGAGAGGCCCCACTTCGTTTTGAAAATTGATTGATTAGTCAAAAGGATTTAATCAAAAAGAAGTGGTTTATCGTTTTGAAAAAGAATCGCGATCGCTCGTCTTAAAACGATTTGAATTTTGACAAAAGTCAACTTAATTAAGTTAAAACAAGTTTTAATGCTTAATTAAGACCTAAATGATTAGGGTTTGATCACAAAAAATATTTACAAGTGATTAGGTTAAAAATTAAATGAAAAACAATATTTAAAGTATTTAAAAACACTTAAAAATGTATCATTTTAAACCTAATTAAAAGCATATTAAATAAATCCTTTTTTATGATTTTTTTTGATATTGTTAAAATATGTATATTAAATAAAAGATGTGTAAAAAATGAAATAAAAATGAGTTAATTTGATTGGTCAATGAATTAATTAAAGTTGTTTAAAAAAATTGAAAGAAAATAGTGATAAAAAAATGTTTTGGCCCCCATGAGTGTTGAACTCGCGCCCTCTCTCTCTCACAACTCAAAAACTTAACCAACCAGACCACGCGCGTGGTCTGTTAATCTCTTGCAATGAATTAAATATATTTTGAATCAAGTTCCTAAGTTCAGTTTCAAAATTTGGCGCCAAGAACACAACCCCCAAATTGAATTTGAAAATTCTGAAAACTGAATTGTTTGGATCAAGTGAATAGCCTAACTTGCTCGATTTTTCATAAGGAACACAATGGTATCATTTAATTGCATTTATTTTAACTCTAAGGCTATCAATTTTCTGATGAACACGAAGAACCCTAATTCTGAGTTTCAATCTGAAATCGTGTGTGTGCATGATAAGTTGCAATTGATTGAGGGTTAATGATCCATACATATGCAGAAACATGATGGTAAACCAATTTTTCATTTATGATGCATGTATGATAGAGTTTGAAGTTCAAGAGAGCTTACCTTCTAAAACGGCCACCTGAGAATTGAATTTTGCAATAGGGGTGTTACAGAAGTTGCTTGATGATCTGGATAGCTTCAATGGACCTTATGGAAGGTGTCTGGATGCTTGGAATGAATTGAAAACCCCTGGAGCAGTTGGTGGTACCCGATCTGCAGTAGGAGCAAGTGAGAATCGAGCTTGATGATTCTGATGTTTCAGGTTGATGATGAGTGTTTGGATAGTTCATATGAAGTATATGGATGGTGTTTGAAGTGTTAGTTTGGACAGAAATGACCTGGAATTGATTTTGGCATGATAAGGCTTAGGTTATGCATATTTGAGAAGTGAGATGATGATTCTGAGATTTGAGGTGTTTTTGGGTGTATGAGTGATTCAAACACGTCCCATATGATGTTTATGAGATGTTAGAATCATTACTTTGGCCAGAACTTCAAGGGTTTAGAGGTTGAGATTTCTACCTCTTTGAAACTTAAGAAACTTGCATTCAAGAAAGAAAGAGAAAACCTATAATTTGTGAGGTTTTGGTGTGATTTGCAATGAAGTAAGGACCTCTATTTATAGGCCAAAGAGTCTGAACTCAGAGCTTTGCAACTTGCTTCAAAGTTTGATGATTTGGCTTAAGGGATAGAAAGGAATCTTTCACATTTAATGCATATGGTTAAAAGTAACTAAACCATGGTTATTTCTCTAAGCTTCTTATCTCTTTCCATTCTGATCTCAAACCAGAAATATCTTTCAATTATTGCCTCTATGTGTCATCAATTGGATCATTTGGTAGAATAGTGCATGACTTTGGTAAAAATGGCTTGTAATTTCATGCATAATGGTCACTAATGGCAAAATTCAAAACCATAGCTACACTCCATGTTTTTTCATGCTCTTGGATATTTTGGAAAGCTCATGTTGTGTACTTCAAAACCCTAGTTGGAAGTTTCCCCAAGACCTTTAAGGAAATGGGTGAAAAAGATCCATGAACTTTGAAGAAAATGAAGTTTTAAGTGAAATTTTCCAAAGATGCCAACTTTGAAGCACCATATCTCTTAAATGGTTGATCTTATGAAAAAAAATTATATGTGACAAAGTTGTTCATTGGATCAAAATCTACAACTTTCATGTTGGAAGTGTTTTTCAGTTTGTAGGTGAAATTTTGAGAAATTCCCTTCCAAAGTTTGGAAAAAACCATTGGAAAACACTTAGAAAATTTTCTAAGTATGGAAAGTCAAACTTTTGACTTTTTGATTATTGATTGATTTTCTTGATTTTTCTTGATCAAATGACTTCATATATCATATATTGATGATTCAAAACTTCAAAAGTCATGGTTGACCAAAATTCCCCAAAAGTCAATGGTGATCTTGTGTAGTTGACTTTTTCAGACGAATCGCGTTTCTGGAGATTTCAAATGAAACAGGTTATCCCCACCAAATGAATGGTATGAATGGATCATATTGAAGCATTAGAGGATATTGAATCATAGTTTGAGTTGTGGCACCATGTCCTGATTAAAAAGTCAATTGTTCAGTGAATTAGGTCAAAAACCCTAATTGTCGACCTGATGAAATTGATGACTGTGGATCTTGAATTGAGACACAATTTTCATTGGATGTTGTCATAGGGATTATTTGAGGATGATTGAGACTTTTGATTGACTTCCTGGGGATTTTTAGGGTTTCCCAAATGTGATCCCTGATTTTGGTCCCTGATAGTTCAAAACCCTAATCTGATGATTTGAAATTTCACTGTTGATCAATCCTTGTGTAGGAGATGTCTTGAGCCAATAGATTAGGCCAAAATGATGTACTTGGGGTCTTGAGGTCATGTCCCAAGTCATTAGGTCAAATCCTGAGCAGAAGTCAGGAGTATGTTATCTTCAGTCAAAACCCTAATTCAGTCGATTCAGAGCCTTTGAGCTTGTTGAAATGAATCTCTGAGGACCAAATATTGATTGTAGATGAAGATGATTCATTTGAGATGAAGGGAGAACAAAACCCTAATTGACTGTTTCTTGCACTGATGAGTGATTTCTTGATCAAACCCTGCTGAGTCACAAGTAGCAAACACAAACTATGCAATTTGTTAGAGATGCAAATGATGCATATGCAGATGATATGAGGTGGTATCTTAGGTCAAAAATTGGGGTATGACACTACCCAGTGTTACATGACCAGAGCATTGACTCGCTACTTAATTACCAAGCAAACTCAGAAGAAGCTCCGACTAGGTCACACGCAAGCTACTAATCATCAAACCTGCATGTCGCCAAACGAGGGCAACATTAAAACAGAAGGGTGAGAATACAAACCATTATGAAGAAAGTATAACGGAATACAATGGTTAAATCAATACTTCAAGTAATTAATCATACTATGTATAACCATGTAGATAATAGTAATCAACCCATATTTCACATGTTATCGAGTATACAACAAGCTTGAATAGTATAATATTTCAATTCTACTATTATATTCTCAATTAAGTACACAATCATAGTTATCACATATGCACACATTTTATCAAATATATATTCAAACTTCACTCGTTTCAATTATCAAACTCATACACATATCACAACTACATCAACTTCACATACTCAATTATCGCATAATTTTAATGTGACTCAATGCAAGATATGTGACGCTATGCATGTGGTACCGAATTGTGAACCCAAAGTTTCACCGCTTTCCGATTCAATATCTAGAATCCAAGCCACGCTTCCGATCCGGACAAGACCAAAGCCCACCCAAAATGTAAACATATAGTCTACTGCTTCCGATTCACTCTAGAATCTAAGCCCGCTTGTGTTTCAAAGCAAATCCACCTATGTTTCAAGGCACACTATGATATGAATGTATGTACAATGTCACAAATATATGCAATTAAGATCATCTCTACCATCTTAACTTTCCGCATATCACAATAATTCAACCCTATGAATTATCCACCAATTGTACACAACATTCACAACACACACATCATTCACATACAAGAGGTCAATTAATCAATTACGATTCACACAGTCCAATTAACACTAGTAACCACACTATCTCATGTTAATTCTCATTTTGCCAATTATACATGAACACACACTTTCAACATCAAGCAATTAATCATTAGAATTAATATTAACCAACTACTCACAGAGAATCAATATTAGCACAACATCATTGGCATGGAAATATATATTTCTCAACATACATATTCAAGACAAAACACAATTACGGACAAATCCTCAAAATATCGTAATTTACCGACCAATCGAATAATTGATCTAATTCTAAATTTATTCTAATCAATTGAACTCATTGAAATTAATTCAACTATTAATTAAGTCAACTAATTAATAATTATATTACATTAGTTCCAAGTTTCTAATTCATTTTCTATTCTAAACCAATATTTAATATAAAAGATATTCAAATTCAAACTATTTCAGTCGGTCCGTAAATATCACATTTTCAACAAATTAACACCACCATGTTAATCTACTAATTAAACTTAGCTATCACGTAAATTTTCATCAAATTCCGGACAACTAATTATACCGCTTAATTCGACTATTTCGATCAAACGGACTATTAGAATCTTATAATATTTATTTCCATTACAATATAGCATCCTTATATAATCTCCTTTAATCAAAATGGAAACAGGCATAGAAAGAAAGAATATGCTAGTTTATTCTCCATTTAAAATGCACTACAGTAAGTACCATGGAACAATATGGAACATGAGATACATGTTATAGTATATGAACACACTACATTAGTAAGTACCATGGAACAATATGGAACATGAGATACATGTTATAGTATATGAACACACTACATTTTCAATTTCTATTTCTATTTATGAAGTGCTACGGTGTAAGTGAACCTACAATGTCACTATATATGAACATGTTAATACCATATAACTTAATGCCCACTACAGTAAAGGAATGTATTACATAAAGCAAGTGGTGTTAGTTTTTCTTTTATTTGACTAAGGTTTATGTGGTTTCACGTTTTTTTTCAATTGGCCAAAAGTAATTCTACAACAGTATTTATAATGTGGCTCACATTACTAATTGGCCAAGAGAAAGCATCAGTAGCCAAGTAATGAATGAAAGAAGCAACGAAATGGAACGCGACACGTTTCTAGCCCTGCATAGCAAAACTGCCGTCGGTCATCAACACTTGGTGGTGACGTCATTCGGTCTCTAACCTATACTTCATTTCCATTTCATTTTCATAAGTATATGAACACATGAGTATTCGTTTCCAGTATTAATTTTGGTTTAAACTCCCAATTTTTCTACAGATTTCAATATACTAAACAGAAATTAAAACACATTTTTTTTTATAAGATTCAACTATGAACAAATATAAATATGTTAATCTACCAATTGCCCCCATTATACTAACCCACAATGATTAGGGATTCTCCCCCTTACCTCTTGATTTCTCCTCCAAAACCCTAGCTTCTCTTCTTGTTCCTCTCCTCCACTTCTATTCTTTAAACCAGAAAATGAAAAATGATGCTTCCCCCCCTTATTTCCTCTCTTACTATCTTTATTTATTATATTGGGCTTCAAATGAATAACACCTCCTAATTGCTTATAACCCCAACAAATAGGCCCAATTGATAAAATAGAGTAGTCAAATAAATAATTATGCTCCAACAAATAATATTATTACCCTAAATATTATTTCCCGATTAATCCAATTAACTCCGACTTTATCTCAATTAAATAAAATTCCAATAATAATATTATTTCTAATATTATTTCTAATATTATTTCTCTACATATTCCACGTTATTAATTCTTCGATTAACCAATTAAATTCCAACTTCACTTAATAATCCGAACACGTTTCTCAACAACACCGACGATCCAATTAATTATCAAACTTTGTCCAAATTAAGTAAATAAATCTTTATTTTATTTAATTAGCCAAATAATAAAATTCGGGCTGTTACATCATGCTCGGTGTCATGACATGTGTATCTGACAGAAGTAGCTGTCACCTTTTAGTTGTGAGGTTTCCTTATTTATCTCAGGTCTCTATTTAGGAAACTATATATTGTGCGCTGTTTGACTTGTGCTAAAATATCCCGAATTACAACGTATGTGATCATGATGATGATGTGGAAATTAGGTTAACATGGTTAACCCTAATTTATGTATGGAAGGCCCATGGCCCATGTCCTTCTGCCTGCTGACTATATAACGACTGCAAATCCTACTTTCAGAGGCAGAGTTTTGAGCATGAAAGATTATTAAACTCTCTGTGTTTCCACCGTGCGTGTTTCTTGTGAACCAAACAATTATCTTGTTGATGATTGCTTTGGAGTAGTTTCTCTTTGTTTGTGTATTGTGAAGAAATGTTGTTTTGTAGTTGTTTCCTGTGATCCAAGCAATTGTCCTTGATGATTGCGTTGGAATAGTTTGTGTATGTTTAATGTCACTCTAAGCTTTTAAGCACTAGTGTGTGTCTCTTGATTGAATCTTTTAAGCAGAGCAATGTGTGTTTTTGAAGAGTGTCTTCTCTCTGTAATTGTTATTTGTTTATGTGTAATCACTGCTGTGATTGAGGGGGGGGGGTGGAATGGAGATATTCCATATCTAGGGAGAACCTAGGTAGAAGGGTCATTGGGTAGTGATTAAGTGAGAAGTTGTAAACGGGGGAGTTTAGCTTTGAATTGATACTACTAATAGTGGACTTCATCCCTGGCTTTGTAGCCCTCAGAGTAGGTTGTTTGAACCGAACTGGGTAAATAATACACATTCAACATAATCAATCTTCACCAAAACATACCAAATTATGAACATTTTGTCAAAACTTAACAATTCCCCAAAACCCAACACATTCAATTCAATCAAACAATAATCCTAATCAATCCTACTACCCTTGATTGCATAATATTTACTAACCCGAAGAATCCTCCCTTACCTTAGAGTCGAATCTTCGAAGGTCCTCTTCTTCCTCTTCTTTCACGTATCTTCTCTATTCTCTCCTTCAGCTTCTCTTTTGCTTCTCACTTCCTTCTTTTCTCAATTTCCCTTATTTTATGAAAACATAAAATAAATTAGTAATGGGCTCACTCGCTTAGCACCTCCACATTAATAACACCACCATTTGGCCCAACGAATAACATTTTATAATTTCCTAATAATCCCATAAAATGCTAACTCCAAATAATCAATTTAAAACTGGTGTTACAGTACAAAAGGAGATTAGCTTTGAAAAATGAATTTGGTGAAAATGCTCCATACTTCAAGAGAGTGGTAGATCTAATTGAGGTAGCTGGTTTGATAAGAAATATTGATGGTTTTGGAAAATACTATGAGAATTTTTTCTTGTGATTTTGGTTTTCCCTTTACAGTGTGTTGAGACTACAAGCAAGCATAGTCCAGTTTGATGGTTTTGCCAAAATTATGGCTAAAAAGAAGAGAAATAGTTGTTGTTTGTTTGTACCCTTGAGGGGGAGTTTCGGCTCCATGAGACATGGGGAGTATTGTGACAGGGGGAGCATAGTGCTTGTGTACTGAGGTTAACTTTTCTCATATGTGTTTGTGTTTTTCTCTGTGATACTAGTTCTGTTATGTCAAACAAGATGTCATGACATTTGGTCTTTGGCGGTATTATGTATTATGTGAGTGTGTTAATTCTCTCAATGTGTGTGAGGCTGAGTCTCTATGTAGGTGCATTTTTCTCTGATGTTTTCTGTTTGCAGTTAATACAAAGTTTACATGTATTTCATGTAGCTTGTGTTTTGTTATTGTGTGGTTTTATTCCTTATCTCGAGGTTTATTGTGAAAAGGTTGTTTTAGCCAAAATTTTCCAAAGGGGGGAGATTGTTAGGTCTGTGATTTTAAGATTGGCAACAATTTTGGTAAAACATGTTTCATTTGGTAAAACATGTATCACAACCTGATGTTGGACAAGATGTTGTGACATCTTGAACAACTGATATAGCAGGATCTGTTCTTACTTTCTTGACAAGATTTGATTTGTTTTTGTGAGATTCTCTATGGATATATATGACTTATTTGCGCAGGTCAAGAAGATTTTATTTGAAACAATTGATTTGATCTCCCACCGCGCATAAGTTTTTAAATTTGGATGTTGAGACAATTTAGGAAACTTGATATTTTTGTTCCATAAATTAAAGAGATTTTTCTGCATATTTGATGCCGCCCTCAACTTATTAGAACAACAAATTGTGTGATATTTACTGATATCACACAATCTCATACATATTAAGAAGTAGAGTCATGCTGATATGTAATGTAATAGCGCTTAAAAGCGTTATTAAATGTAAAAAAATGCTATTAAAATACTTTTTGGTGTAGTGAATCGATGAAATAGACAAGTTTAAAACTTAAAAAATAATACAAAAATAAGGATTAATTAACACAATGGAAGATTTTAGTAATTAATCGAATGAAATCAATATTTTTGTTTGTAAAAAAATACTTAAATTTTTTTAGCAAGTATTTATTTTTCATCCGATAAAGATTAATTTAGTAATTTAAAAAAGAGAAAGATGCCAACTGAAATAATGTGACGCTTGATCCCTAAGTGATCAATTGAAAAAAATAGAAAAAGGTAGTAATGCGTGAATATATATATATATATATATATATATATATATATATATATATATATATATATATATATATATATATATATATATATATATATATATATATATATATATATATATATATATATATCTATATATATATATATATATATATATATATATATATATATATATATATATATATATATATATATATATATATATATATCTATATATATATATATATATATATATATATATATATATATATATATATATGTTTCCTCGGCTGGTTCAAAACATAGAGGGAAATTTTTTTATTTTTCTTTTATAAAAATAATTAAACATGACACACCTAATAAATATATCTCAATTAGCTATAATAGTGGTTACACATTATTATATTATAGAGTGAGGGAGGTTTTATTTATAAATTCATAGTATTGTAACTAGGATAGTTGAGATGACAATTATCGTTATCTACAATATAAGAAAAAAAAAATTCTGGAAATTACCAATATATTCCTCTGCTTCATTATGGTGCCACGTTGATACCTTTTCCTTCTAGTTTTCATTCATTTCTTAATTTCTTATTCTTTCCAATGCATGAAATCTATTTCAAACTTAAAAAATCTTTCCTTGGAAACAAAACTATTTTCTTTCCCCTTCTTTTACTATAGTCTTTTCCTACTCCTACTGTGTCGGTTCTTCTTCTCTCTTTCTTCTCTCTTCACTCCCTTCCTCTTCCTCTTATTTCTTCTATCTTCATCTCTTTATCTTCTTTAAAAAATTTACTGATGATTTGATAAAGGTTGCGGTTACGCCAAAAAAAGTGAAAGTGCCGAGGAATTTGGTGGTTGAAGAAATGCATCAGATCGAGATTTATTTTTCTTTTCACCTATTTTCTATGTTTTTTAGGTTATTCTATTTTAACATTCAGATCTGTGGTGGCGACAATGGATTTAAGATCGTGAAAGTTAGGGTTCTGGTGTTGTGGTTAGGGTTTTTGTTCAACAGGAGGAGATTTATGAACTTTTTTCTGCTTTTATTTTATATTTTATAGTTGTGAGTCTTAACACTAAAGTATTAATTTTTTAGACAAAGTATTGATTTATCTGATTTGCAGGATTGGTGTGTTTCAGGAATATTGTTATGGTTTGATAATCATTTTTGCTTTTGAATCAACAGTTTTTCTTTTGTTATAAAAGTAATTATGTATGGTTAATGATATTTTATGGTTGATTGCATGATTTTGTGGTTTGTTTTTCAGGATTTAGACTGGATCGAGTTTTACTGCTAAGTTTTGAATCTAACAAGGTATTGAAGGATGGAAAAACACTTAGAAAGGGGGGGTTTGAATAGGTGTAGTCTAAAAACTTGAACAATAAAAACAATATGCACAGTTATTTTTATCCTGGTTCGTTGTTAACTAAACTACTCCAGTCCACCCCCACGGAGTGATTTACCTCACCTGAGGATTTAATCCACTAATCGCAACAGATTACAATGGTTTTCCACTTAGTCCGCGACTAAGTCTTCTAGAGTATCCTGATCACAACCTGATCACTCCAGGAACAAATGCTTAGACATAAGCTAAGACTTTCTTAGAGTATCCTGACCACCACGTAATCACTCTAATTACAATTGCTTAGACACAAGCTAAGACTTCCTAGAGTATCCTGATCAACACTTGATCACTCTAGTTACTTACAAATTAATGTAATCAAATAAGAGTATTAAAAATGCTTCTGAAAAGCTATAATCACAACAGTGATATTTCTCTTAACGTTTAAGCTTAATCTTACTAATATATTACAACAGCAATGTAGTGAGCTTTGATGAAGATGAAGTTTCTGAGCTTTTAGTTTGAACAGCGTTTCATCAAGTTTTTCAGAATAATTTCGTGCAGGATTGGTAACCTTGCTTCTCATCAGAACTTCATATTTATAGGCACTTTGAGAAGATGACCGTTGGGCGCATTTAATGCTTTGTGTATTCCGTACAGCATTGCATTTAATGTTTCACGCTTTTGTCAACTACCTCGAGCCTTGTTCACGCTGTGTCTACTGACGTTGCCTTTAATAGCTTCCAACGTTCCTTTTGTCAGTCAGCGTAGCCTGCCACCTGTACTTTCTTCTGATCTGATGTTTGTGAATAAAATATTTGAATATCATCAGAGTCAAACAGCTTGGTGCATAGCATCTTCTTGTCTTCTGACCTTGACGTGCTTCTGAGCGTGATACCATGAGAACTTCAGTGCTTCTGCTTCTGATCTCAAGTTCTTCAGATGCTTCCATAGACCCATGTTCTGATTCTGCCTTGACCATCTTCTGATGTCTTGCCAGACCATGTTCTGATGTTGCATGCTGAACCTTCTGAGACAAAGCTTCTGAGCGCTGATTTGTGCATACTCTTTATATATTTCCTGAAAGGGAAATTGCAATGTATTAGAGTACCACATTATCTCACACAAAATTCATATCCTTGTTATCATCAAAACTAAGAATATTGATCAGAACAAATCTTGTTATAACAATCTCCCCCTTTTTGATGATGACAAAAAACATATATAAATGATATGAATTTGCGATCAGAAAGAGCAGACGGCTAAAGACAAATTACACAGCTATAGCATAAGCATGTGAATATGTCTCCCCCTGAGATTAACAGTCTCCCCCTGAGATGAATAATCTCCCCCTGAAATTAATACTAGAAGAATTTTATAAATAAAAGACTTCCCTGATTATTTCGGTAGAGACGTTCACAGTGCTTGATCTTCAGAACATTCATTACTTCTGATTTCTGCTTCCATAGGACAGCTTTAGAACATTGAATTTCTTTAGATCCTCAGAACATTCACAGCTTCTGACTTTTTCTTCCATCGGACAGCTTCAGAACTTGAATTTCTTTGATCTTCAGAACATTCACAGCTTCTGACTTCTGCTTCCATCGGACAGCTTCAGAACTTGAACTTCTTTGATCTTCAGAACATTCACAGCTTCTGATTTCTGCTTCCATCGGATAGCTTCAGAACTTGAATTTCTTTGATCTTCAGAACATTCACAGCTTCTGACTTTTGCTTCCATCGGACAGCTTCAGAACTTGAATTTCTTCTTACATCACTTCATGCTAGATTGTATCAGAACATTGTTGAATGTACCAGAGCTTCATCAGAGCATATCTACATCCTGAAATGTTACAGAACAAAACTAAACGACAAAAGTCAGCATGAATGAATCAGAACATAAAATATGTTTCAGAACACATAATATGTATCAGAGCCACATAAGCCGTATAGAATGTATCAGAACAAATAGACATTCAGAATCAGATCATATTCTATCATCAGAATATCTGAACATTCTTCCTTCTTGCTTCTGATTCTGAAGCTTCATAGCACTCAGCTTGCTTCAAGAATCCAAGAACTTGATTCATCTTGTTGCTTCTTATGTTGATCTTTAAAGAGAATCTTCAATTCCTGCAACAACACAACTTAAAAACATAGAACTTTGCAAGTTCTGTTAGTAATGTGGGGCCTTTTTACCCGGTAACTGATAATATTAATCAGATCATTTATCATATATTTTCTCCCCCTTTTTGTCATAACATCAAAAAGAATATAAAAGATTCAGATGTAGAAAACGACAAAGGAAAGAAACAGAATTAAAATTTTCATTGATTTAAACAAGCAGGATTACAAAAGATATATGCAGAAAACAAATGCAATCAAGGAAAGAAAACTACAAAGACCAAACGACTAAGACCCTAGCCTAGACAAAATCTGCGCCAGAATGTCACGAACCCCATCAGTGCTTGCAGTTTGCCTTGCCATGAAGGAGCGAAACTCAGCATTGGCTGCTTCTTGCGCGTCCAAACAAGAAGCCAGTAAAGCTTGATTCTGATGCAGAGCTTCCAAGGTCTCCATCAGAGCTGAGGGTACACCAGAAGAAGAAGCACCATAGTTTCTGCCAACAGCAATCTCAGCAGGACGATTTTCTGGGAGGTCTTCAGCTTCTGTACCTTCCATCTCAACATCTGAGTCTGACTCAAGACCAGCCTCAGCATATTCTGGTTCAGGCAACTCAGAAGCTCCAACTTCCAACGCCTGGAGAATAGCTGCTAGGTTTGTTGGAGGAGTAGGACCATCAACTTCAGCAGGATAAACCACTTCTAGAAAGACCATGTGAGGAGCACTTTTAGAAGGGTTCATTCTGAACCAATTGAACAGCCATTGAAAATCTCCAGTCAGCACTGGAAACCTTGGTCTCCATACCACAATGTCTCTGCAGGGATATTCCTCTACCATCTCATCTGCAGGTATCCTCTCTTCAAGAACTCTTCTGTTCCTGATGATATGGTGATAGCTGCTTTCACCAACTTCCAAGAGACGACCACGAGCCCCAGGTGCTTCAGTCATGATCATTTTCTGGACATCCGTAGCCCTAACCAGAAAATCCTGACAAAAGGCTTCCCAGAGGTTGCAGGT
Organism: Vicia villosa; assembly: GCF_029867415.1. Lineage (NCBI taxonomy): Eukaryota > Viridiplantae > Streptophyta > Magnoliopsida > Fabales > Fabaceae > Vicia > Vicia villosa. The sequence continues at coordinate 451,091 of NW_026705362.1, forward strand.
AGCATACTCATCCAGATGATTAAGGTGAGCAGCACCCAGAATCTCCAACCAGCTATTTACATCAGAATGTAAAAGCTCTAGAAATGATTGAGTGGTAGGTGTTGGAGGGTTGACAGTGAACCTGGAGTCGGGAAACCCAAAACTGTAGGGGTTAGGTGTTCTGGTGGAAAAAGGGTGTGAGAGAGATGAGGATATATCTGAGGGACGGGTTGGAGGAGAGGAGATATCAGATGGTGAAGAAAGTGGTTCTAGAGAGATGAAAGAAGAGGAAGAAGTTGTGGAAGTCTGTGAAGAGGGAGGTGATTGAGGGGTACCATCAAGGGGTTGATACACACGTCTAGAGTAGTTTCCAGACATCATAGCTTCAAACGGGTTCACTTTGAGAGGGTCATAGGTGATCCTTACTCTTTTTGGTTTGATTTCTGGTTCATTAGTTGCCTTTCTCTTTTGTTTACGATCAGTTTCTTGATTTGCAGAACTTGATGAGGGATTCATGATGAAGTTGCAGATAGTGAAAACTGCTAGGGTTTACGATATGAATGCAAAGAGAGAGATGGCGAAAAAGAAACTGAATGCAAGAGAGAGAAATATAAGAGGGAAAAGAAACGTTTGAAGAGTATAAAAAGAAAACGAAATAAAAGGAAATGATGGATAGCATTTAATGTTACATGACGTGAGGAGAGATAATAATGACAAAAGAAGTGATTTGCACAGTTACCTAAGTAGGCGTCCCCTCAACTGCACGCACGCTTGTCCAGAGATAGTGAACACGTGTTTACCATCTGGATAGCCAGTTACAGCTGTTTTACTTTTAAAGAGATTCTGAGTCAACTTAGACAATGAAACGTTAGTAATAACTGAATCACTACTTCTAATTCATTACAATCAGAACTTCTTATAAAAGACTAATCTAATCTCATTTCAGAAGATACTCATACATAAGATCTTCTCATCTTCTCATTCTGGGCATAAATCCATACTGATATTCTTCAGAATGAACTTAAACCTATCTTCAGCAAGGGGTTTTGTAAAGATATCAACACATTGATGGTCTGTATCCACAAAGTTTAAATATATAACACCCTTCTGAACATAGTCCCTTATGAAATGATGTTTAATCTCAATATGTTTAGCTTTTGAATGTAAGATAGGATTCTTAGATAAACATATAGCAGAAGTATTATCACAGAAGATAGGAATGTTACTCTCATATATCTGATAATCTTCTAGTTGACTTCTCATCCAGAGCATTTGTGTGCTACAACCAACAGCAGCAACATATTCTGCTTCTGTTGTTGAGAGGGCAATAGTAGCTTGCTTCTTGCTGTACCATGAGATCAGGTGACTTCCAAGAAATTGACAACTTCCAGAAGTACTCTTCCTTTCTATTCTATCTCCAGCATAGTCAGCATCACAGAATCCTACTAAGTTGTAATCTTTGGATCTTCTGTAAACTAAACCAACATTAGTAGTACCTTTCAGATACCTCAGAATTCTCTTAACCGCAGTTAAATGAGATTCTCTCGGATCTGATTGGAATCTACCACACAAGCAAACACTAAAGAAAATTTCAGGTCTAGAAGCAGTTAGGTATAGAAGAGATCCAATCATACCTCTGTACAACTTCTGATCTACCTTCTTACTTACCTCATCCTTACCTAGGACACATGTTGGATGCATAGGAGTTTTGGCTTCTTTGCTTTCAGAAAGATTAAACTTCTTCAGAAGTTCTTTCACATATTTCGTTTGATGAACATAAGTTCCATCAGAAGTTTGGTTGATTTGAATCCCAAGGAAATACTTGAGTTCTCCCATCATGCTCATTTCAAATTCAGCCTGCATAGACTCAGCAAACTCCTTTCCAAGTGTAGCATTAGATGTTCCAAAGATAATATCATCAACATATATTTGATAAATTAAAATATCCTTTTTTAATGTTTTACAAAAGAGAGTAGTGTCCACTTTTCCTCTAGTGAAACCATTTTCCAGAAGGAAAGAACTCAAACGCTCATACCAAGCTCTAGGAGCTTGTTTCAATCCGTATAATGATTTCTTTAATTTAAAAACATGATTTGGAGACATGGAGTCTTCAAAACCAGGAGGTTGATGGACATAAACTTCTTCATCTATGTAACCATTTAAGAAGGCACTCTTAACATCCATCTGATAAAGAGTGATGTTGTGTTGAGTGGCAAAAGAAATTAATAGACGAATAGATTCTAACATGGCCACTGGTGCAAAGGTTTCTGTATAATCAATCCCTTCTTGCTGACTATAACCCTGAGCCACCAGTCTGGCTTTGTTTCTTACCACTTCACCTTTCTCATCCAGCTTGTTTCTGAATACCCACTTAGTGCCGATGATGTTAAATCCTTTTGGTCTAGGAACCAAGTCCCATACATCATTCCTTGTAAACTGATTGAGTTCTTCTTGCATGGCAATTATCCAGTCTGGATCTTCTAGAGCTTGATCAACAGAAGTTGGCTCGATCAAAGAAACAAGACCTAATTGACATTCTGCATTGTTCTTAAGGAATGCCCTTGCTCTGATGGGATCATCTTTCTTCCCAAGGATCACATCTTCTGAGTGAGCTGATGCAAGTCTAGGTGTTCTTCTGACTGTTGGTTCTTCAGAGATTCTCAGATTCTCTAAAGATGCAGCAACTTGATCTTCTGATCCATTGCTTCTGAGACTGCCAGCTTCTGCAGCTTTGCTTCTTGGTCTACTGCTTCTGATATATCAATATCAAAATCTGCAAAATTCTCAAACTGCTTTGGTTTTTCAAGACCAAGCTTATCATCAAACATGATATTGATTGATTCTTCTACAATCAATGTTTCAGTATTGTATACTCTGTAGCCTTTAGAGCGTTCAAAATATCCAAGAAGGAAACACTTTTGTGCTTTAGAATCAAACTTACCAAGATGATCTTTAGTATTCAGAATAAAACATACACATCCAAAAGGATGGAAATATGAAATGTTGGGCTTTCTGTTCTTCCACAATTCATAAGGAGTCTTATTTAGAATAGGTCTTATAGAGATTCTATTCTGAATATAACATGCAGTGTTAATTGCTTCTGCCCAGAAATGCTTAGCCATATTGGTTTCATTGATCATGGTTCTGGCCATTTCTTGTAGAGTCCTATTCTTTCGCTCTACAACTCCATTTTGCTGTGGAGTTCTAGGACAAGAGAAATCATGGGCAATACCGTTTTCTTTGAAGAACTCCTCAAAGAATTTGTTCTAAAATTCACCACCATGATCACTTCTGACCTTTATGATCTTGCACTCCTTCTCAGATTGGATCTGAGTGCAGAATTCAAAGAACACTGAATGAGACTCATCCTTGTGTTTCAAGAACTTTACCCATGTCCAGCGGCTATAATCATCAACGATGACTAATCCATATTTCTTCCCTCTGACAGATGCTGTTTTGACTGGGCCAAACAGATCAATGTGCAAGAGTTCTAACGGCCTTGAGGTAGAAACAACATTCTTAGACTTGAATGCAAATCTGGAGAACTTGCCCTTCTGACATGCTTCACAAAGAGCATCTGATTTGTATTTCAGATTTGGGAGTCCTCTGACCAGATTTAGTTTGTTAATCTGAGAAATCTTTCTCAAACTAGCATGTCCTAATCTTCTGTGCCAGACCCATTGCTCCTCAGAAACAAACATAAGACAAGTTACCTTCTGCTTCTCAAGATCAGAAAGATCAATCTTATAAATGTTGTTCTTCCTCTTGCCTGTAAATAGGATTGAGCCATCCTTCTGACTTACAGCCTTGCAAGACTTTTGATTGAAGATTATATCGTAACCATTGTCACTTAATTGACTTATGGACAATAAGTTATGCGTTAATCCTTCTACAAGAAGTACATTAGTTATGGAAGGAGAGTTACCAAGACTTATGGTTCTAGAGCCAATGATTTTGCCCTTCTGATCTCCTCCAAACTTGACTTCTCCACCTGGTTTAAGCACCAGGTCTTGGAATGTAGACCTTCTTCCCGTCATGTGTCGCGAGCACCCAGAGTCCAGGTACCATGATATTTTGCTTTCTGTCCTCTTTGCCGCCAAGGATATCTGCAACAGAAATTATCTTCTCCTTAGGTACCCACAATTTCTTGGGTCCTTTCTTGTTAGTTCTCCTCAAGTTCTGATTGAACTTGGGTTTAGCAAAATATTTAATAGGAGGAACAGCATGATATTCTTTAGGTTTGTCAGCATGATATTTCTTAGGATGTGTCACAAGCTTCTTGGTGTGAACAGTGTTAAACTTCTGTGCATGTGAAGTGAGCCTAATATCATGTGCATGGCCATATTTGAACTGATCATACAATGGCTTGTATGTGATCTTCAGATCATCAATAGGTTCAAATTTATGTGAGGTATCACCCTCATAGCCAAAACCAAACCTTCTGTTTCCAGAAACACCATATATCATAGAAGCAAGATGACTTCTGCCAATACTTCTAGATAAGAACTTTCTGAAGCTCGAGTCATATTCTTTCAGAATATGATTCATTCTAGGAATGGATTTTTCTGTTTCAGAAGGAGATCCACTATCTTTGGATAGATTTAAAACTTTTTCCTTCAGTTCAGAATTTTCCAGTTCCAGCTTCTTAGTTTCAAATTCAAACTGCTTTTTCAGCTTTTTGTATTTGATACTAAGATGAGCCTTGAGTTCCAAAAGTTCTGTTAAACTGGAAACTAACTCTTCTCTAGATAGTTCAGAAAATACCTCTTTAGAATCTGATTCTGATGTAGATTCTGATCCATCATCTTCTGTAGCCATCAGCGCAAAGTTGGCTTGCTCTCCTTCAGAGTCTGATTCTGATTCTGATTCAGAATCATCCCATGTTGCCATAAGACCTTTCTTCTTATGAAACTTCTTCTTGGGATTCTCCTTCTGAAGTTTTGGACACTCGTTCTTGTAATGTCCAGGCTCATTGCACTCATAGCAGACAGCCTTCTTCTTGTCAGATCTTCTGTCACCAGAAGATTCTCCTCGTTCAAATCTCTTTGAACTTCTGAAGCCTCTGAACTTCCTTTGCTTGCTCTTCCAGAGTTGGTTTACCCTTCTGGAGATCATGGACAGTTCATCTTCTTCTTCAGATTCTGATTCTTCAGGATCTTCTTCTCTAGCCTGAAAAGCGTTAGTGCATTTTTTAACATTAGATTTTAATGCAATAGACTTACCTTTCTTCTGAGGCTCGTTTGCATCCAGCTCTATTTCATGGCTTCTCAAGGCACTGATAAGCTCTTCCAAAGAAACTTCATTCAGATTCTTGGCAATCTTGAATGCAGTCACCATTGGACCCCATCTTCTGGGTAAGCTTCTGATAATCTTCTTTACATGGTCAGCCTTGGTGTAGCCTTTATCCAGAACTCTCAATCCAGCAGTTAGAGTTTGATATCTTGAGAACATCTTCTCAATATCTTCATCATCCTCCATCTTGAAGGCTTCATATTTCTGGATTAGAGCAAGAGCTTTAGTCTCCTTGACTTGAGCATTTCCCTCATGGGTCATTTTCAATGACTCATATATATCATGGGCAGTTTCCCTGTTAGATATCTTCTCATACTCAGCATGAGAGATAGCATTCAGCAAAACAGTCCTGCATTTGTGATGATTTTTGAAATCTTTCTTTTGATCATCAGTCATTTCGCTTCTCGTGAGCCTTACACCAGTATCTTTAACAGGATGTTTGTAACCATCCAACATAAGATCCCATAGATCAACATCCAGACCAAGAAAGTAACTTTCCAGTTTATCTTTCCAATATTCAAAGTTTTCACCATCGAATACTGGTGGTCTAGTATAACCATTGTTACCGTTGTATTGCTCAGCAGAGCCAGATGTAGATGCAGTTGGATTTGTATGAACTTCACCAGCCATCTTTTACTGAAGCGTTTTTCTCTTCCTGAATCTTTTCTAAACACGGTTAAGTGCTTGCACCTTAGAACCGGCGCTCTGATGCCAATTGAAGGATAGAAAAACACTTAGAAAGGGGGGGTTTGAATAAGTGTAGTCTAAAAACTTGAACGATAAAAACAATATGCACAGTTATTTTTATCCTGGTTCGTTGTTAACTAAACTACTCCAGTCCACCACCACGGAGTGATTTACCTCACCTGAGGATTTAATCCACTAATCGCAACAGATTACAATGGTTTTCCACTTAGTCCGCGACTAAGTCTTCTAGAGTATCCTGATCACAACCTGATCACTCCAGGAACAAATGCTTAGACACAAGCTAAGACTTTCTTAGAGTATCCTGACCACCACGTGATCACTCTAATTACAACTGCTTAGATACAAGCTAAGACTTCCTAGAGTATCCTGATCAACACTTGATCACTCTAGTTACTTACAAATTAATGTAATCAAATAAGAGTATTACAAATGCTTCTGAAAAGCTATAATCACAACAGTGATATTTCTCTTAACGTTTAAGCTTAATCTCACTAATATATTACAACAGCAATGTAGTGAGCTTTGATGAAGATGAAGTTTCTGAGCTTTTAGTTTGAACAGCGTTTCAGCAAGTTTTTCAGAATAATTTTGTTCAGGATTGGTAACCTTGCTTCTCATCAGAACTTCATATTTATAGGCACTTTGAGAAGATGACCGTTGGGCGCATTTAATGCTTTGCGTATTCCATACAGCATTGCATTTAATGTTTCACGCTTTTGTCAACTACCTCGAGCCTTGTTCACGCTGTGTCTACTGACGTTGCCTTTAATAGCTTCCAACGTTCCTTTTGTCAGTCAGCGTAGCCTGCCACCTGTACTTTCTTCTGATCTGATGTTTGTGAATAAAATATTTGAATATCATCAGAGTCAAACAGCTTGGTGCATAGCATCTTCTTGTCTTCTGACCTTGAAGTGCTTCTGAGCGTGATACCATGAGAACTTCAGTGCTTCTGCTTCTGATATCAAGTTCTTCTGATGCTTCCATAGACCCATGTTCTGATTCTGCCTTGACCATCTTCTGATGTCTTGCCAGACCATGTTCTGATGTTGCATGCTGAACCTTCTGAGACAAAGCTTCTGAGCGCTGATTTGTGCATACTCTTTATATATTTCCTGAAAGGGAAATTGCAATGTATTAGAGTACCACATTATCTCACACAAAATTCATATCCTTGTTATCATCAAAACTAAGAATATTGATCAGAACAAATCTTGTTCTAACAGGTATGACCTTAAAATTAAACTGACTAATTTCTTTTAGAAGCACTAACCAGAGAACTTTTATCATTTTTATAATATTTCCTGTAATTGTTATGATTCTTATTAGGTGGGTAAGGTAATGAAGAAATTGCTGGATGTAAACTAATTATTACAGATCCGGAATTATTATTATAGATCTGAAAACTCACTCAATTGCTTGGTATCAATTCTCTTTGTTTGAGTACTTTTTTAATTCATGTGTTACTTGAACCATTCTAATTTATTGGTTTGTTTTTGTGGTATATATATATATATATATATATATATATATATATATATATATATATATATATATATATATATATATATATATATATATATATATATATATATATATATATATATATATATATATATATATATATATATTAATGACGACAAGTGCAAAAACAACAATAAATGTAAGTTTAGACACTGCTGTGAAGAGGTTTAGACATTTCAGATGCAATTGATTTTGTTTTACACACTTTCAAAGCTATGGTTCAATATTTGAAGGTTCTAGAAGCTCCTTTTTGTAATACTGTAAGTAATTTGATCTTTATCTTTTGTTTGGGATTTCAAATATTTTGAAAATACAGACAATTATAGTATTACACAAATCAATTATCAGTCAGTGGCTTATAGCAGAACCTGAGACCAAAGTTCTCTGAATTGAACCTTATCATGATTTGTTAATCATAGCTTCAGATGGATTATAGGGACAAGGTATAAAACTTAATCAATTAATGGAAATGATAATATGATTCTCTAATGAAATCATTCAATTATAGTACTATTGACTAATTAAGTTTCTCTTTTCAATTTTGTTCAGGTTACTAATTAAGCTACTGTCTTAAATCCTCTATTAGATAATGCTGAGAAAATATTCAAAATTTACCTTAAATATTATTCCTGGGTTGCAGAACATTAGGGGTGTGCAAAATATCGGGTTGGGATGCCCAAATCCATAACCAAATCTAAACCACTTTTAAATATTCGAATATTATTAACCGGTTTAGTTATTAATAGTTTGGTTATCCATTCATATAATCTGAATATAATTAAATGGTTATTAACCGGTTAAATTATTTTGGATTCGGTTATAATCCGGTTATTATCCAAATCCAACTATTTTAGTTGTCAAAATAAATGTTTGTTTTTTGAAAAAAAAAATTTGATTTTTTTTTAAAACTGGATTTTTAAAAAAAATCAGTTATATAATCATAACCAAATTTATAACCGGTTATATAACCAATTTTGTTTAAAATATGGTTATGGTTATAAATCCAAACTATTTAAATGATTTTAAAATGGTTATGGTTTGATTTTTGAAAATAACTAACCATGCACACCCCTACAGAACACGTATGGTTCCACGCATTCATCTGGACTGGAACTGTCTTCTGCAAGTTCTTTTGATAACAAGCTTAAAGCCTCAAATTTTGATAACAAGTTTAAAGCCTCAAGTTATGCCAAAATTGGATGGAGCTGCCTCTCATATGCTGATGAATCATGCTACCATGCACATGCACTTTGGAAAATATAATTAAAAGTAGGCTTAAATGCACAGTTGGTCCCTGTAAGTTAGTGAGTTTTTTATTTTCATCCCTGTAAGCTTTTTTTCTGGGTCTGAGTCCCTATATTTCACTTTTGCGTTTGTTTTAATCCCTAAAATCAAAATCCGCAGGAAAATTCGTAGGAAAACCTGCAGATTTTGGCTTTAGGGACTAAACCGCTAGCAAAAAGTAAAATATAGGGACTCATACCAACAAAAATACTTACAGGGACGAAAATCAAAAACTCGCTAACTTACATGAACCAAGGATGCATTTAAGCCTTAAAAGTAACTATTGGAAAAATAACATCAGACATTGCAATGGCTGCTGAGCAGCAACAAAAGCAATTTACATCACATTTCAATTTCATGAAGCTTATTCAAAATTTTAGAATTACTTTCAATCATTTATCCAACTACAACAATGCATAATATATACTTTCATATCTAGAGAATGTAATTATTAGTGTTACTTATATCAAAATTCAGTTGATTATTTATAAACTTATGTTATTAATTGGAGGCTAGCTGAAAAACTGTCCGTACATGCACTTGGATAAGCCAATATAGTTTATATAATATAACATTTATATGGTTATCATGTTTGTGTTCGTTGGGATGAGAAACAACAATAGCTATATGGTTATACGGTAACGTTTATATAATTCATGCCTTATTTAATAATATACAATTTTTAATTTTTATTAAAAACAAGGGTTAATAGTAGTTCACCCCCTGTAATGTTAGCGAATTTTATTTTTCGTCCCTCCCTACCTTTTGGCAACGGTTTTTTCAAAAAAACCGTTGTCAAAACCTGTCTTTGGCAACAGCAGGGGGTAAACAAAAACATGCTCATATTACAGGGGGGTAAACTACTATTAACCCTAAAAACAAATTCATAATCTATAACATTAAACTACTTTAATTTTGTTGTGAATGAGAACTTTTTTTCCAAATATAAGTGTGTGTACCATACCAGTACACGTGCGAACGCACGGGTAACTAATGTGTGAATGCACGAGTAATCATATCAAAATTCGTGCAAACACACAGATTATTATATTTTGTATTAAAAAATTTGATTGATCTAAATATTTTTACGGGTACCAGACATTTTTCTATACATTCAATTATATTTTTTTATGGGTACCAGACATTTTTCTGTACATTCAATTATTATTTTTTCACGGGTACCAAACATTTTTCTATACATTCAATTATTATTTTTTTACGAATACCAGACATTTTTCAATATACATTCAGTTATTATTTTTTAACGGGTATCAGACATTTTTCCATTAAAAAAATACATCTGAAACAAATGCGTGTCCCGTACCTGAACCCACGCGAACACACGAATTTGTTACTAGTTATACAATTAGTTAGAATAAGCTAGACTCCTTCAGATTGACTCGTGTCTAAAGATAGACTATGCAACAAGAAATTACAGTATGTAATATCATAATTACATCTATAGGATAAGATGCTTATATCTTGCTTAATTTATTTTTGTATGTCTAAGTCCGTAGAATTACGCTCGATGATACTCCCTCCGTTTTTTATTACAAGTCGTTTTGGAAAAAAAAATTGTATTTTAATATAACGGAGTGGCTGATGATTTTAATCCGAATAATTATTTTTCGGATGATGATGCCTCTTAAAAATTTTTTGTATTTTATTTGTTTTTAATTTATATTTATGTAACTTATTCTACATTTTAATTCATTAAAATATTAGTTTTAAATTTTTAATTTTATTTAATTGAATTTATTATATAAAGTTTATTATATGAATTTATTTTATAAAATTTTATTATATAAATTTTATTATATAAATTATATTTTATAGATTTTATTATATAAATTGTATTTTATAGATTTTATTATAAAAAATTTATTATATATAAATTTTATTATATAAATTTTATTATATATAAATTTTATTATATAAATAAATAAATAAATTATATAAAACACAATTCATCCTGCGTGATTAATTTTAAAAAAAAAACCATTTAATGTAGCGAAGTGAAAACCACGTCGCTACAAAGTCAACATCACCCTTTTTCACACCTGCCACACCTGCACTGTGTGCAGAGAGATGTTTCCCATGTTTCTTTATTGCGACGTTGGAGTCACGTCGCTACTTTCTGACGTGGTCTTCACGTCGCTACTTTCTGACGTGGTCTTCACGTCGCTACTGAGTTGCCACTCGTGCTCCTGCGACGTGTTTGCCAACGTCGCTAGTTTTTTATTGTGACGTGATATTGCATTTGGCGACGTGTTGTCCATGTCGCTGCTGTGCATCTTTTTTGTAGTGGTCGCTTTGGAATTTTTTTTGTATTTTAATATAAGTCGCTTTACAATTCTAATGAATAATTAATAATATTTTCCTATTATATCCTTAAATATTTATTATTCTCTCTCCTTTCAATTATGTAAATTTATATTCCACAATATGTCATTAATGATGGACAATTTTGTAAAAACTTTTATAATTTCTCATTTTCATACAAGAGTTATTATTTTTCTTAATATGTGTGAAAAGTCCAAAACAATTTATAATAAAAATTGGAGGTAGTAATTGAAGTGAATAAGTTAAATAAATTATAATTTATTTTATTCTACACTAGTAATGGTTTATATCCACATTTATTTAAGCAATAGAACTACGATCGACCCACGTCAAGTGATTAAATAAATTATAATTATGTTATGACTCATTGTTCTTATGCTTATGAGAAAATGGGTCATGCACTGACAGTGTAAAATATTTTTACACTGTCAACCAATCACCACCATGCATCTAATTAAACCATTTTTTTATTTTAAAAAAACTTTAATGACATGGCACATTCATGACTCCCTATTAGATGACAGTGTAAAATTATTTTACACTGTCAGTGCACCACCTTTTAACTCTATGCTTATTACTCAAAGTAATTTTTTTTGTAATATTATTTATTAATTTCTAAAAAATTAATTTATGGTGTTTTCAGTAGGAGTAAAAATAGATTGGGCCGAGCTTGGCTTTGCCAAGCCAGAGCCTGACCTGTCGAAAATTTCAAAGTCAAAGCTTGGCCTGTGGTCTATAAAAACTTATTTTTAGGCCGAAGTCTGACCTTTTTGAAGGCCTATTTGACCTAAGAGCCTACATAAAAGCCTATTTTATTTGACCATTGGTAAATAAGAAATTTAACTAATGTTTAAATAGACTAACAAATTAAAAGATAAAAAAAATACTAAATGCTTATTTGCATTGACTTATTCAAGTTTACCTATTGATATAAATATTTTGATACTATTTATTTGAAGGAATTTAAGAAAACAACTTATGACATTATTTATAAAGTTTTTGCCGTTAATTTTTATCCGTTCATCAAAATGCTAAGCTTAATTTTTGTATTTTAATTCAAAGTATGAATATAATATTATAATAATAATAATTAAATTATTCATATATATTTAAATAGGCCAGACTACTGAGCTTAAAAGGCTTTTTGTATGGTTTGTGGCCTAGCCTTTTTAGCTTAATAGACTTTTAAAATAGTCTAGGCTTTTCTATTTGAAAAAAAACTTGACTTGACCTGAGCCTGTGTAAGTTAAGCCGTAGACCCCTGTTAGTCGGTCTGACCTATTTCCACCTCTAGTTTTCGGCCAATAATGTTACTTTTTTTGGCCATTTCATAGTCACATTATAAATAATGAAACTAAAATATTCCCCAAGAAAATCAAGTAATTGTGCTCGAGTGGTAAACGAGCTCCTGCTAAGGACGAAGTTCGGGAAATATCGAATTCGATTTCTGGTGGATTACTATTTACTAGGGCCCTTTTCCCTATGAACCAGAGTGTAAGTTCTAAATAAAAAGATTTAATTTTTATTTATTGATATACATATAAAAGTGATATTACTTTTTTAATTTATAGGTTAAAAAATTTTAAAAAATTTATATCTATATATTTAACATAATTTTATTTAGTGTCTGTTTAATTTTTTTTTAATTCCGTTAAAGAAATAAAATAAAAGTATACCTAATTAACGTCTATTCAGTCGGTTTAGCTGTTAAATTAGGGTTCTCATAGTTTCTCATCATAAAAGTAAAACAATAGTGAACACAAAAAGCAATAATATGGGTTCAAGTTTTCTACTCAAAATCTTCAACTGTTGGGACTTCCTCCAGTTGGAACATCCTCCCAAGCCGCCGTTATCTCCCCGGCCAACTCACAAGGCGCCGGTTTATTTCCCCAGCGAACACGTCGACGGCGTGCTTTCCTTCCTTCCCGTCAAATCAGTGATTCGATTCAGATGTGTAAGCAAGACATTGAATTCTCTCATCTCTGATCCCTCCTTTGTCAAATTGCATCTTAACCGATCTGCACAAAATGAATATACCTCAAACTTGTATACATCTGGGAAAGGAATACCATCTCCTCCTTCGCATTTTTCTCGTAGGAGAGAAAGCATTCCAATCACTTACAAATTCCCAGAAGATCCTTCCTATAAACTTAAGGACACGGACTATATAGTTGGTTTTTGCAATGGTTTACTCTGCTTGTACGGTCATTGTTTGAACCATGACGATACAATTTCAGAGACGTGGCTCCGTATTTGGAACCCCGCCACGAGGACAATATCAGAAAAACTATCACGTAGTGGCAAAGTCTATTCACCTACTAATTTGAAGTTTGGCTATGATAATTCAACCAACACTTATAAGGTGTTGTATTTCTGTCCCGGTAAAAAAAAGGTAAGAGTTCTTACTTTGGGTAATAATGTTTGGAGAAAAATTCAAAATTTTCCGGTGAACCATGATTTCTCCTTGGATCTTGTGGATATGAGGGGTCGTGTTGTTTGGTTGGCAATTCACAATCACTTCTTATCTATTTATGATTGTAAGAGTATTACTATTGAGCAATTTGTGATTATTTCACTTGATTTGAGCACGGAGACACATATTCAGTTGCGGCCTCCTTGTGGTTTAAATGAAGTGCCAATTGTTGTACCAAAACTAAGTGTATTAAACGATTGCCTTTGTTTTGCTCATGATTTCAAACAAACTCATTTTGTATTATGGCAAATGAAAGAATTTGGAGTTGAAGAATCTTGGAGTCAATTCTTTAAAATTTGTTATCAAGATATTTTGGAAGATTATGACTTTAATAATGAGTCCAACTTTCGTCTGTCGCCATTATACTATTCGGAGAAGGATGATGCACTATTTTTGATGAACTATCATAAACAACAAGCAATCATATATAGCAGAAGATATAACAGAGTAGAGAGTAAGAAAAGACTTTGGTTGTTGGATCGCCCTTATGTTGAAAGCTTGGTTTGGTATTGTTGAAAGTAAGTTTCTTTATTACAATCATTTATTTATTTGAATTTGATTTACATAATTTTCTCATGATGGTTTTACACGTAGTACATACATCCATACTGATTAGGATGATGCACGGTTGCAGGTTGTTGCAGCGGACTTAAAAGTGACAGCGCATCTGAAAATTTGTTTTCTTTATTTCTTTTTGAATGTTATTTGGTTTCAATTAAGTTTTCTGAAACTTGTTCTTGATTCATCTAGTTATTTATATGCTGCATAAAGCATTAAAATAGGTTGCTTTGCTTCTCTAACTACCTTATTGTTGTACTTTGGTACTGCAAATCTCTTATTTGTACTTTGTGTTTCGATGAATGTTTCATCCTGACCTAACGGAGAACGTCATTTACAAACAATCCATATAGAAGTCTTGTTTTGATATATCATACAAAATTATTATTGTTTGAAATCTAAAGGAAGATTGATCATCTCATTCTCATTTAAATTTCTCTAAATTTTAATTATTGGCTTTATTTTGAAGTTTGCTTTTGTTTTCACCTACAGTATTATGCGAAAAAGGGGTTTCTAAATATCTTTTGCTTTTGTTGTAAAAGTCTTAAAGTTAAAAATAGCTTAACATTAATGAGTTTGATCTTTTTATATTTGTACTACTGTTGGAATTCTGTGGGATGATTGAAAATTGGCGACTTGAAGAACTTAATGGTATTAAGTTGGTAATAAATAAACACAAGTACTATTAAGGTGTGTTCGTGAACTTTAGTAGTGTTTATATATTTTAAGGAGGTATGAGAATAGATCAGACCAACTAACCGAGATCCAACCGAGTTCTACGGTCTATCCTAACTTTTTATAAGTCTATTTAACTAAAGAGGTTAGACCACTGACCATAAAAAAGTTATTTAGACCTATCAAACTGATCTATTTAAATAAACATGAATAATTTTATTATTATTAAATTATATTTTGTATTTGGAATTAAAATACGAAAAACAAATGTTAGTTATATCAAAGAACTTGTAAAGATGAGTAGAAAAACTTTATGAATAATAAGCTGGAGTTATTTTCATAAGTTCCTTAAACAATTACTAGCACAAAACTTATGCTAATATGTAAACTCGAATAAGTCAATGAAAACAAACATTTCGTCTCATTGACCTTTTAATTTGTTAACATATTTAACATTAGTTGAATTACTTATTGACAAATCTTTAATGAAGTAGACTTTTTAGTAAGCTAGTATGCCTAACATAAAGTTTAAGACAATTGAGTCAATCTTGTTAAATTAGAATCCTGCTTGCTGGGTGCAGTTACTGTGCATAGATAAAAATCTATGCACCGTGCATAGATTATTATGGACCCTTGGATCATTGGATCAAATTTTAGACATCAATTGTTATTACTCAATACTCACCACTCAATATTCAATACTCAATATTGAATTAAAAACATGATCCAATGGCTTATGTAGGCTTATGCATGGTGCATAAGGAAAATCCTTATGCATATTAGCCAAAGTCCTGCTTGCTATGCAAAGGTTCAAGTCGTAGACACCTTTTCTTATTTAGAATCTTAGAAACCTTTGACGTTCCTTATGAAATCACCTTTTTAAATTCTAGTGGGGATTGTTGAAAGGAAGGTCAGGGATTTTAATGGAAGGAAGGGAAGGAGAGAGATTTTCTGTAATTATATATCTGTTTGGTTCCAACGAAGGGAGGGGAGGAATTTCGTTTAAAAATATATTTGGTTCACGAGGGGAGGAGAGGGATTTTAATAATAATTTACAACTTTATGCTTGTAATTTTATATAAGTGATATGATATTCAAAGGTGAAAATTTCATAAATATTTTTTTAGAAATAATATTTGTATAATTGAGTGATTAAAAAGTCATAACCTATCACATACCATGAAAAAAATGGAGTACACTTGATTCCTATTATAACTCTCGATACAAAATAAGTTATGCGTTGATAACAACTTTTGAATACATAAAATAAATTATAATAAAAAATTACAATAGTTATAATTTTTATTAAATAAAAAAATAAAAAATAATTTAAAGGTGAAGAATAATTATAATAAGTTGATGGGAGTAATAGAGAAAAATCACAAAAAGAAAAGTAGAAACATGAAAGAAAAAAATTTAAAATAATAAAATAAAACTGAAGATATATTAGTTAATATGTTAATTTAATTAATATTAAAACACACATTCCCTTCAATCCCCTCCCCTCTGAATCTCCCGATTTTGGGGATGCAAAAAGTGTCATTCGAAGGGATTTTGCCTCATTCCCCTCCCCTCCCCTCCTAAAAATTGAACCAAACACATTTCATAATAAATATTTCCTCCTGTCCCCTCCCCTCACTCTACCTCGAACCAAACACACTCTTAGGATCTATTTGGTTCAAATGAGGGGGAGAGAAGGGGAGGGATTTTAATGGAGGGAAAGGGAGGGGGAGGGAGAAATTTTTTTCAATCATATAAGTGTTTGGTTCAAAATATGATAGGGGAGGGGAGGGGAAGAGAGAGATTTTAATTAAAAATATGTTTGGTTCAAGAGAGGAGGGGAGATATTTTATTAATAAATTACATTTTTATCCTTATGATCATATATAAGTGATATATGTTCATAACTATTTTTTTGGTGATAAAATTTTAAATATTGAGGGACTAAAACGTTATAATTTACCATAACGTTAATAAACTGAGTACACTTATTCATATTATTACTCTCCGACACAAATGAAACTATATGCTAGTAACAATTTTTAAATCGTAATGAATCATCTAACAAAACAAATACATAAAATAAGTTATTGTTAAAATTAATAATTTAAAATTTTTAATAAAATGAATAAACAAAAAAAAAGAATGATTTAAAACTTGACATAAAATAAAATATAATAGGATAAATTACAAATTTAGAAGAAAAAATGAACATAAATAAATATTAAAAAAATTATAAAAATACTGCAACGATTATGATTTATATTGAATAAAAAATTGAAAATAATTTGAAGGTGAATAATAGTTATAATAAGTTGATGGAAACAGTCGAGAAAAATCACATAGAAGAGAAGTATTAACACGAAAGAAAAAAAATAATTTTGAAATATTAAAATTAAACTGAAGATATTTTAGTAAATATAATAATTTTCACATACTAAAATTCAAATTTCCTCTCCTCCCATCCAAATCCCCCCAATTCGGAGGGACATTATCAGGGATGTGTTGATGTGCATAAGATATATCCTTATGTACGGTGCATAAATACTCAAATATTGTTTATATTACTCAAAGTATTATATTTATTACTCAAAATAATATACAAATTACTCAAAATAGTATAAATATTACTCAGAACAATGAATATATTACACAAAATAATTAAAATTCGATATTACTCAGAATGGTGTAAATATTACTTAGAATAGTGTACTCATTACTCACAATTAATAATTACTCATAATTAATAGATGTGTACAAATAATGCATATATATTATTCATGGATTATGAAATTATTACTCGTCTCTAACTAAAATGTTACTCGGAACAATTTAAATATTACTCGTACGAGACTTATGCACCGTGCATAATGATATACCTTATGCACATCAACCTGACCTAAAAAGTGTGTTTTGGAGGGATTTTGTGTAACACCCGAATTCTACCCGACGAATATTATAAAAACAGAGTTACAAAATTTCCAACGAAATATGAGATGCTACACTTTTAACTTGAAATAACGACAATCAATCAATCATAAATCAAATACATAACACATAAATGTTCGAATGAACCGACGACAACCTGTTTAGTCTTTAAAATAAAACAACTTTCATTACCACGCAAGGGATTCATAAATTCAACGGAAAATACCAAACACCTTGTCCAACTCAAAACAACTTTAAATCAACAAATCTTTAATGGAAACAACTTAAAAATTCAACAACATATAATAAAAACCAACAATCAAGAAACATGCGTTCATCCCCCCCGAGTGTTACGTATCAGAGCGATCAACAACTGCTCGAACTAATGAAGTTTAGCAACCTTCACTCTATATTACCTGCACGTTACCAACATAGGGGTAACATTCAAACAAAATGAGTGAGATATCGAACCATATAATTAAGTGTATGATAAACAATATATTAGATCAGATTATAAAAATCACCGCTTCACAACTTCCAAACAACATAATTCATCACAATTCAACAACATAACAACAACTTAATCATGCGACACCGGATGTGACTCATACAATGCTCATGCATGTGGTACCAATGGAGCAGGACTCCCAATTTAAAGACTACCAGTTAATAGAGGCATCAACAAGACATAAGTCTTCAACTTAATAATTTCAAATCCTGCCAACTTACCGAGCATTAGCTCCAACTTGAATATGCTATGTATGCAACAATAATGAATACGACAACAACAACATAACAACAACATAGCAACAACATCAACATTGGCCATAAGCCTACAACTTGAATTTGTCGTTTAATAGAGGCAATACAACAACTTAAATCACCACCTGCAATTTACATCAGCAAAATTCTCTTTACAACAACTTGTACGATTCTCGATTTCAACCGAAATATCTCAAACATTCTCCACAATTTAATCAGACAAATCAACTTTATTCCGCTAACTAATTTTTTCGCTAAAATTGCTATTGATATTTTCTGTTATATGCTGCCATTAAAATTTCCTAGAACTAATAATATTGATAGTTCCTTTTTGTACTGCTAGTAAAGTTTAATCTTCTAAACCTGCTACATATTAGCTTCTGATATTTCCTGTCGTTAGAAAACTACTGTTATTAATTCCTTCATGCTATTACTCTACCAATATTTTCTCATGGTTCAGGAGGTGACCGCCCTCTTCCTCTCTCTCGCAGTGGGTGGGCGCCCCCTCTTGCTCTTTTTTTCTTCTTTTTATCTTCTTCTTCTTCTTCTTCTTCTTCTTCTTCTTCTTTATTTCCTGCTACTTACCGAATCCTAGCGATTTACAGTTTTTTTCTCAGATTCGACCAACACAACACCATTACATAAACATAAATTACCAATCCACATAGAACAAATTTTCCACAACAAATTAATCAACAATAATTAATTTCAGTATAAACTATAATCAACCAAACACAAACAGAGCAGTCATAACATATCGAACACAAACATAAGCAATTTCATAAATCCAATCCCACATACGATTTATCATATACCGTATTATAGAGTCAGAACCCCACCCTTACCTTGGATTGAAGGTTGCTCTATAATTTTCTCCGATTGATTCCTAGCTTTTACCCCTTTTTGGTTCTTCTCCTCTCAGCACTCTCACGTCCAATTTTTGTTCTGCTAAAAACCTAAATTTCCTTACTGATACTTCTAATCCTCTTTTTTATTCTAATTAACCAATATAATATTATTGTTACTCTATTATTCTTATTGGGCTTCTTTTCTACACCTCCCCACTTTTGCTACTTCTAACCATAAAACACATATAATTAATCTAGTATTATTCTAATACTATTTCTACAACTTAATCAACTAATTAATCGACTAATTAATTTAACCGATTAATTCAACTAAGAACCACACAAATTAAATCGACATTTCACAATCCCAACACTTCACGACAAATAATCAAAAATAATTTAATTAAATAATTAATTAAATTATGGGCGTTACATTTTGCTCCCTTCCCCTTCTAAAATTTGAGCCAAACATATTTAATTAGAAATTTCCTCTCCCCTCCCCTTCATCTACCCCGAACCAAACACACGGGCCCTTAGAGTGGGGACTTGGAAGAAGTTGATGACATTAAGTTCGTAATAAATGAGCACAAGTATGAACTAGAATGTGTTGGTGAACTTGAAAAGGTTCATTAATGTTCTACATAAAAGAGAGGACACACTTAAGTAACGTTTAACTATTCCAAGGGACAAATTGCGTTGGACCCCAAGAGGTGCCCAATTTTGTTGTTGAATGAGAACATACTACCATGGAACATTACACTCGCGTGCGGCCTACCGCCGCCACCGTGTGTCTGACCGGCTTTGCTTGATTTAATTTTATCTCGGACTTGCACTTTGATCCAATATTTTTTGATACTCGAAATGAATAAAAATTACTTAATATTATTACTTAATATTAATTATTTTATTAAATTACCATGTGTGGTGTAAATTAATTAATTAGTGTTAGAATTAATTACTTTTGTGTTAGAATTAATTAATTACTATGAATTATCAATTAATAAAATAAACATTAACCTACCCCGAAGTGTTGACCATTTTTTGCCTCGCATATTAAGTCTACGCGCTGCCTTACTGACCAAGCACCATAGCTGTTACTTTTGGGCCGAACAGCTCCATTTCTCCCCATATGTGTCAATCCCCAGCTATAAATAGTGACATTCCCACTCGCAACTCACTCATGAATTACATATTCGAATTCTATCTTCTCTCTCTTTACGTCTCTTATTCTTAAGTTTTTCTTTTCTATTTTGAGAGGCTAGTTTGTGCCATCAACAACTGGTTCTTTTGTCAAAAAGTGTGAGTGATTTTAACACCATCATCGACTGGTCTTCATACCATTAGAAGGTGTAACTCTTGAACGATTACTTACCGTGAAAGTAATAATTATACAGCTGAGTTATTTTATCATGGAGACGACACGGTAGTTCGACTTCTTTGCATAATTTTAAGCAGTACCACGAAACATCTTAAAGAGAGTGACCTAGTCCGCAACTCGACCCGATAATTTCTTCTGTGGATGAGTTTTTAAAAATCGTGAAACAAAAACTATTAAGAATATATTCACATATATTTAACAACACAACAATAATGACACTGCTTGTTTAACTTTGTGTATCCTATGCATATCCTCCACTTTATATTATATCTTTTGATCATTGCAATGTTGCACAACCATATTGGGTATACGATTTCTCAAATAAAACAAGTATTTCCAAATTCTTCATTTCATTTCAAACTACATCCAATTTCTCACCCTCCAACTTTATTCTCTTCTGCACCACAGGCCAAACAACGTGGGCTGATCTTGGTGGAAGGAAAATACCTTTGAATCTATGTCTAACATGTTAGTTAAGCTCCATACAAATATATAAGATTTCCATAGTGTTTGGATCAAAAGGACACCTTCTCCAAATTGCGTATGGATTCTGATATTGCCAATTGTTATACCCCAAAATTAGCCCTCCTTATTTCAAAGCATTTTGGTTCAAGCAGTCTCCTCAAGCTCACATGATCTCCAACTGCTCAAGACTACACAAGAATTGGGCACACCTATCGGTCTCCTAAGCAACAAGTCTCTAATTAGGTTTTTGATGCTTCTGATACCTCAGGTGGACTTCACAGCTTTCCACATGTATCAAAGTATCTCTATGCCAAGTTTCAAGCCTTACAGTACAAGATTACTCAGTCAAATGCTCAAAGGATCAACAGTCGACTGGTTGGACCTAAAAGTCAACTGTGGTCAAAATACATTTCAATTATGTAAGTCACATCAGTCAAATAAAATTTCAAGGAAAATAAATAGGTAAAGTAAATTCAGATAAAAAGCAAGGCTCGAATGTAAGTCACATCAGTCAAATAAAATTTCAATTGTGTTTAATGGAACTACTTATGGGGTAATATTTTCAACTCTTGAAAAGAAACTATTTAATGGGAACTTGTCGCTTTCGCTGACTAAGAACCGAGTTTACTCTCTACTTAAAATCTTCTATTGTCACTTATAAAAGGTGCTTCAAGCGTTAAAGTAGAAAACCTATTTTAAAAAATCTGTTTCTCAATTTAGTAAAAAAGTGGTTTTAACTTGGAATGATTTTACTTAAAAGAGATTCATGGCTTCCACTCAAGAATCGGATTTCAAACCTATAAACGCGTCCGAAAACAGTTTCAAAATCATTTTTTTCTAATAGCATCAAAATTCCTAACCAACTAAATAAAATGCTTTCTCCCTTTTTGAATGGTTAAAAACTGACCAAGTTTAACTTTTGAAAATAGGACGGCTTTCGATCTTATCCTAACGATTGAGTACAGAAAACTTGTGTTAAAAAGTTAAAACACTTCCTAAAGTGTTTCTACTAATACGGTGTTTGAAATGCTATTAATGACAATGGTCTTTACATTCTAACCTTTAAAGACTTAGCCAAACATGAAAATGAAAGTAAGCATATTAAAGTTGAGCATGTAAAAATGGTAATAAACACGAGCAAGGAAATAGATAAATTAAAGCGAGTGCAAGACAAAAGCAATTAAATAAAAGTAAGACTGTAATAAGGAACCTGCTCCAAATTGAGTCTTTATTCTGGTACAACTAGAAAGTAAATGCCAATGGAAATGAAAATGGCGGCAGGATTAACTTCTACCAAAGTGCTCCAAACTTGATTACAAGCTCTATCAATGGTGTGATAGCTCTTCCGCCTTGTTCTCGAACCCCACAGAAGCGTTGATCACTACTTCTGCATAAGAGATTGTGTTCCTTCTAGAAGCAACCCAATCCCTAAACATGCCTTTCTCCTTGCCCTGTTGTGTTGCCCTATCAAAATGAACTTTCCCCGAAACTCTCTGCCTCCCTTCCTCCCCTAGTTGATCCCACTGATACCTGGGTAAGTTAACATGAATTTTCCTACCCGCTATAAAGATTCTATCCAATCGAATCGCCAACAACCTACCATCTCCCACGTCGATAAACCTCGCGAAGCCAAAGCGCTTACCAAACTTATTTCTCCTAGGTGATATGGCAACCTCCACCACCTTCCCAGAACACCCAAACAAGTCGTATAAATCCTTTGCAATGTACTCCTTTGGGAACACAGAGACGTACATAGAAGTCACCACCTTGTTTGATGTGTTCCGATTCCTTCCCCCAAACGGGAATATATCCCATCTTGGTCTGAAGCGCTTAGTGTATGAAAATTTCTTCCAACCTTCGTTTTGCATAAAGAACCTTCGATACTATCACTAACCGCTAACAGAAAGCACACCAGATCTAAGAGCCCCAAACCATGAACTCTCAATCAACCCTTGAAAACACGAGATACAAACAACCTCCCCAACAAGGTCCTTGACCCTAAGATCAGGAATTTAAATCGAAATCGAAGAGGTGTTGAATCCAAAAGTTCAGAGCCAACCGAGAATCCACCCAAAAATGCGACGCGCCAGTGTTCGGAGACGGAGGGAGAAAACGCGAAGGAGAAGAACCGAAAAACCCCAAATCGCCTTTTAGAGTTTCTCTCTGTGTTCAATTTTTAATAATTTACCTTTTAAAAATCCAAAAATAAACAGTTATTTCAAAAGATCGGTAAAATTTGCACAAATCAATTTTTTTTTAAAAATCCAAGTAATTTGAGAATCGAATTAAAATTTCTCTTTTATTTACCTTAAATATTAAAAATTCGATTTAATGCATTTTTTTTTAAATTGTTCTTACCGTAAAGAGATACTAGTATTAAACAATTTTTTTAACCAAAAAGAAAAAATTAAACGATTATTTCTCTCATCTCTGATCCCTCCTTTGTCAAATTGCATCTTAACCGATCCGCACGAAATGAAAACCTCAAACGTGTAAGCGCTTTTAGATGGTTTGGTGCAGTCTCCGTCACAGTTTTTAGTATATTTGAAAACTCTCCAATCGTATTCAATTATCCCAAAGATCCTCACTATATATTGAAGGACGAGGACTGTTTCAATCTAGTTGGTTCCTGCAATGGTTTACTCTGTCTGTACCATCAATGTTATAACCATAACTACGATGTTTTAGAGATGTGGCTCCGTATTTGGAACCCGGCCACGAGGACAATATCGGAAAAAATATTGTGTAGTGGTATCGGCCTAATTTGAAGTTTGGTTAGGATAATTCAACCAACAATTATAAGTTGTTGTATTTTATTCCTTTTAAAAAACAGGTAAGAGTTCTCACTTTGGGTAATAATGTTTGGAGAAATATTGAAAAATCTCCGGTGAAACATTGTTCCTCCATGAATCTTGCCCATCTGAGTGGTACTGTTAATTGGTTGGCAATCCGCAAACACTACTCCACTTATGATTACAAGAATATAACTATTGAGCAGTTTGTGATTATTTCACTTGATTTGGGCACGGAGACAAATACTCAGTTGCGGCCTCCTCCGGGTTTCTATGAAGTTCCATTTGTTGAACCACATCTAAGTGTGTTAATGGATTGTCTTTGTTTTTCTCATTATTTCAAACAAACTCATTTAGTAATATGGCAAATGAAGGAATTTGGAGTTCAAGAGTCTTGGTCTCAATTCCTTAATATTTCTTAGGGTTAAATGCAATTCACCCCCTGCTATTAGGGCGAGATTCGGTTTTGACCCCTTGAATTTTTTTTTTTTTACGAAAGCCCCCTTATAAAAGTTATAAGCAAGTTTTACCACACCCTTTTACTTCAAGTGCTGACTGGATTTTGATCAATTGGCTTACGTGGCATTAGCATTTGAAATAAAAAAGAAAATTTCAAATCTCTCTTTGATAATAGCTGCTGCTCCACCACATGTCTCTCCTCACTCTCTTCACCATAGCTTGAACCAAGAGAGTCAAATAGTGCTGAGTAGTAATCTATTGCCTCCACAAACCTTCCCATCCCAAGAATGAACCTGCATTGCTCAGGTCTTGCTCCACTACTGTTACCACTTTAGGTGTCAACCTAAAAAAGATAACACAAAAAAAGAAGCAAACTCAGCAGAAGCTGCTACTCTTTGAGCTGATGTGCCGAATGGCGTCGAGAGCTGCGAAATCTCCTCTTTCTTCTTTCTCGCAAGTGCCAACACAGCAAGATCAACAATTTATTAACCTTCACTCTAACAGTGTTGTTGATGTTGTTCTTGATGAAATTTGCGGTTCTAGCTGCGAAATCTGTTCTTGATGAAATTTGCACTCCTTCTTAGCTCTTGATGAAGATGATGATGATTTGTGGTAGAGAATGAATGTAAACTTGAGAAATAAACTCAAGACTTGCAGCTTGAATGATGATGATACTTGCTTCGTTTGAAAGTAATGATCACAAGATGATTAGGGAGATTATTGATGAAGATGATGGTGGTGCTTTGAAGCTTGCAGCAAGTTTAGATTGAAGCTATAATGGTGGTTGAAAGGTGATGAAGATGATGATTGTAAAGTTTGTTATGAATTTTGTTGAAGTTGTAACAAACTTCTCGTAGAGAGAGAAAGTGGTGAGAGGAGAGAGTGAAGAGAGAGTGATGAAGATTATGAAAATGAAAAGTGAAAGTGTGTGTCATGATTTGTGAAGGATTAATGATATATATAGTGTCAGTGTATGAGTGTTATGGTGTGTTGCAAGTGTAGTGTAATATTTCCTTCACCAAACTTAGTGAAGAAAGGTTTTGTGTTTCAATTTTATGCTTGGAAAAAAATGGAGGAAGTGATACAAATGGTGAAAAGAAAACAGCATGTTGCCATGCTGCAACAATCCTTGATCCATGCTTTTCTTAACCAGCATGTCCAAGAGCCCCACTTTATATGCATAAATCTCTAGCTTTTCTTGAAACCAATTATCTTAAAATTAAATTATATAATTTAAATATGTTGTCTTACCCCATGTAGCGAAAACGAGGAGGGCAATGCTGGAACAGAATGACGGTGAAGAATTAGGAGAAGATGAAGCCATTTGGTAAATGTAAATGATGCTTTGTTCTTTATGAGAATTGCTTCAACAAATGTGTGTGTATAGGTGTATATATAAGGATTTATATGAAGAGACGTGTGTTTTTTTTAGATAATTAAATTGAACAGCTTGCATGGAAACTTCATTTGTGTGTGCAGATGTGCAAGCAAGAGTTTGTAAAAAGCGCAGCCAAACATGGTCAGGGCCATGTATTAAGTCAGAAAGCTGTAAGAATCAATGCATAACCGTGGAACACGGAGTTAACGGGGATTGTGACATTGATGGCTGGGGGGTTGCTTGCTTCTGTTTCTTCAGCTGCTGATCAAATCAACTCTAAATTAATGTTCAACCAATGTGATGCTACTTAGAGAAGGTTTCATGTTGGAGGCTTCTTGAAATAAGGCTTAGAAGTATGAGCAATATGATCACAAATATATTGAGTCAACATTGCATCACGCACGCGCGTACAGTGCATCCTGTCATGCTTTTCTTTTTTTTTTTTTCCAAATTTTCTTTTTTATTTCAAATGCTAATGCCACATAAGCCAATTGGTCAAAATCCAGTCAGCACTTAAAGTAAAAGGGTGTGGTAAAACTTGCTTATAACTTTTATAAGGGGGCTTTCGTAAAAAAAAACTTCAGGGGGGCAAAACCGAATCTCGCCCTAATGGCAGGGGGGTGAATTGCATTTAACCCTATTTCTTATGATACTCTTTTGTTAGATTATCACTCTCGTTACTTTAAATTGTTGCTATTATGCTATTCGGAAAAGAATGATACACTAATTTTTATGAACTCTCTTGAAAGTCAAGCAATTAACCGGAGACTTAACAGAATGGAGAGAATGAATAGACTAGAGGGAATAGATAGATCCTCGTTGTGGAGTGGCCATAATCATGTTGAAAGCTTGGTTTGGTATTGTTGAATTGAAAGTAAGTTTCTCTAGAATGATTTATTTGTTTGAAGTATGAGAATGTTTTTGCAAATTAATAGAAATTGAATATTCATGTTCTCATTATGTTTACACCTACTGCATCCATGTTGATCAGATTGCTACATATTCTAATCTCCATGTTACATGCAGCACTGAAACTTGTTCTTCATTCATCTATTTGTCTATATGCTGCATAACGCATAGTCCGTACTGTTTTCAATATTGTGATGTTATTGATTTATAATTAGGTTGCTTCTCTAGATAACTTAATATGAAGTTACCGCAAATCTCTTATTTTAGTTGTCTTTGCACTTGCATACGAGCACTAATCTATAAGATGACATTCTTTTTCTTCCTGCTGTTAAAATTATATAGAAACATCTGATGTGTTGCTTCTGTCTGGTGTAGGGGCGGTTTGGGTCTGGTTTTGTGGGGATGTCCTGTGCAGGCAGGGTGGATCGACTTCAGGCCCGTGTATCCGGTCTCGCACAATTCTGCTCCGTTGTTTTTCTTCTTTGTACCACAGTTGTGTGGGTGAGCCAATTAGAGGGCTGCTGTTTTTTGTTTCTGAAAGGGAGTTTTTCACGTGCTTGCGTTTGTGTAGTTTGCGTATGGGTGTCATAATGTCATTGGTTTCAACTCATGATTATTTTTCTTTTGAATTAGTTCAACTCATGGTCAATTAGCCAATAAAAATATCAACTTAACTTGATGAGCATTGATATAAGCACAATAGTCATTTTCTACACAACAAATTTCATGAATCATCGTTGCTTAAAAATCTGTAACAATGAAAAACGTTATTAGGGTAGTGTTCCATATTCCTAATTGTGGTAGAAAGCATCTTTGATATGGTCGAGTTGATTTAATAATCATACCATTTCTCTTGAATACTTCAGCATGTGTAAAGGTCAAAAATCATTCATCTTGCTAGACACCAGTCTGTCTCCTCAGGAAATTGATTTCTCGCAAGAAATTTTGTATAAGTTGTGATATTTAAGTTTTTTTGATAACAAACATCATTTAGATTAACAAGGAGCCAAAGGGGCCAAAAGAACATCAATAGACTCAACATAGGGCAAGAAACCTACCCAAGTTTTGTTTCCTAAAACCCTACCAACACGAACCAAAAGGTGGGTATCAGTATTGAAAGCTCTATTTAAGTACATTAATGAAACACCCTTAAGCTTACAAAGAAGAGACCTACAATATCCAACAATAGGATCTAAATCTGCATCAAAATCAGTTCCATTTATTGAGTCCACTACTCCTAATGCATCATAAAAAATTAAAGCAGAATCTAAATGAAAATCCAAAGCCATGTTAATAGCCCATTGAATACCAAGGAGTTCCGCTGTAGCTGGGTTAGCAAAACTCGAAATTCTCTTACACGCCGCTAGAGCTATGTTTCCAGATGGCTCTTTGATGACACACCCCAAGGCGAGAACGCCATTGTCAAAACAGCCGACATCTGATTGAACACTCCAAAAACCTTTTGGAATAAGGCTCATCATATTTTTTGCTGTATGATCCTGCTCAGACATTCTAGAAACATTGAAATCTGCAGCTGCTTCTTCAATTTCCTGCGCTATAACCTGCGGCCTCGGGCTCTTCTGGTTGAAGACTATTTCATTTCTAGCACTCCAGATTTTCCACAGACCAAACCCAATAATTTGAACCAGCTTTTTCTCCTTTGATTTTAAAACATCCAGCAGCCATACAGTTAACTCACCAGCATTCGGCAGTCGCACCCCAAGCAGAGGGGAAAATAAAACTCTCTTTGAAAATTCACATTGGAGGAAAATGTGCCTGATAGACTCAGGAAAACAATGGCAGAAAGGGCAAAGAGTATCGAGATTTATACCTTTTTTTTTCCATAATACACTTTGTCGGAATAACATTGTTGAGTAGCCTCCAAATGAAGTTTTTAGTTTTTTCCAACAGATGTGCTTTCCAAAGGTATTTCCAGACCTCACCATCTTGTATAAAGGAGGACTCAGCTTTTGGATGATGCTGCAATCTTTTTGCAAGATGGTAGCCAGATTTAACAGAGTATTCTCCATCCCTTTCATAGTGTCGGATGTGTTTATCTTCCAGGGCTCTAGTTGAGATAGGAATGCTTGCTATATGATCCACTTCATATGAAGCAAAATTGTCTCTAAGAGTCTCCATATTCCACTTTGCAAGATTACCATCGATAAGACTAGAAACCTTCGTATGTGGCTCCAGAGAGTTGTTCGTCGTGAACGACTTGAAACCTGGGATAGAAGGAATCCAATTATCACTCATAATGATGATACTCTCACCATTTCCTATGCGCCATCTCGTCCCGCTAAGAACCAAATCTTTTACGCTGAAAATGCTGCGCCAAGCATAGCTTGGTTTGAAACCTAAGCCTGCTTCAGAAATGCTACTCCTAGGGTAGTATCTCCCTTTGAAAAATCTTTCAAAAAGGGAGCCATCACTCTGTAATAACCTCCAAAATGCTTACCAAGGAGACTACTGTTGAAATCTTTTGCCTTTGAATCCCATTCCTCCGCTTCCTTTTGCTTTTGATAATCTCTCCCAACTCATCCAATGGATCTTTCTCCCCTCATTATTTGATCCCCACCAAAACCTTGACATCATCGATTCAATTTCCTTGCAGCAGCTATCCAGGATTCGATAGCAACTCATGATATAAGTCGGAATGTGTCATACCCCAAAATTTGACCCATCTTTTTACATCCAATTATTAATTAGAGCATGTTACAAGTCTACATGATTTTTATTTCTAAAAGGGTGTCTATCAAATTAGATAATAATTTAATAATAGTTTAAATAGCTAATGATATTTTAATAACTAATAATAGTATAATTAACTAGTATAACTAATAATAGTAACAATTAATCTAACTGATGATAGCAATTTTCGAAAAAGACACAATCCAAGCAAAATATTAAAAAACAAGTATTTACTAATTTTTGAAAAAATATATACATCAATAATCATTCTACTATTTTTAGTTATTAAAAAGTCATTATTTATTTACATTATTATTGGTTATTATTATAAATAGCTTTATGAGTGATAAAAAATAAAATATGATTAACTCGATTAGTACAACATGGGTTTTATATATTTATTTATTTTTAATTAATAATTATAGAAATTATCAATATTTCAATACCATTATTTTCTTTTTTAACTATTCATACTCCAACTATTATTAATAATATTATTAATGTTGTTTACACTAACTATTATTGATTAAAATTAAAACAGCTTTTTTTTATTACTTTTAAAAAAAATTATTAAGAAGTCATTAACGTATCATTAAAAAAAAAGGGTATTGCTTTTAAAAAAAACTAAGTCATGTTTTATTAGGTGGTTAATTAATTTTATTAAATAAATTTTTTGTTAATTAAATAATTAATTATCTAAAAATTTTGACCAAGTCAAACTAGGGTTGAAAAAAAACCCTGTTCATCTTCTTCTACCTCTAGCGGCGGCCGCCACCCTCTACCAACATCAAACCCTAATGTTTCTCAAGAAGAATATTCTGGAACAAATATCGAATCAAGAAAGGAAAAATTTTATGAATCCGAAACGGTAATAAGCTTTAAACGAAATTGAATCCGAAAATTATAACCAAATTTCTAAATCGAGAAAGATTTTGAGTCAATATCAAAACATATTAAAAATAATAATAAAAACGAAACAAATCTCCAATCAATTCGAATCAAGACTCTTAAAAACAAATTGCCTAATTCGTTTAACTCCTAACACTATAAAATCAAACCCTAAAACTAATACCAGGGGACCGAAAAAATAGAGAGAAAGAATGGAGAAAAGAAAGGAGTAGAAGAGGAGTTCATGCAAAATCGTTCGGGGACGTCATCACTACGTCACTCCGACGACCCCTTCACCATCGCGATTCCGCCACCAACTAAGCTTTCCGCCGCCGTCGCCACTTCGACATCTCAGTAACAAATTGCGGTAGCCCGATTTCCCTTTTAATTTCCTCTTGCTTAATCTAATTGATGTTACTTTGTTGGTTTTGATCATTGTTGTGTGATTTGAACAAAGTGATTTGTTTTTTTGTTACTTGTTCTGAAAAACAAATGAACATGAAACGAGAGAGAGGTTAGAAAGAGAGAAGAGTAATAGAAATGAAAATTAAAATGGAAAGTGATAATGTAATCCTCCCTCAGCCGTCCGATTCATGACATGTGGCCCCTTGATGACCACTTGTCTCACACATGAACATTGATTCAGTGTGTAATTCTTCTCGTGTTCCCTCGCTTAAGAGTGCATGCATACCATTTGATCGTCACATGTTGAATCTAAGTTCCAGATCTTAATTCTGTGAGCCATAGGATTTGATTAACGGTTAAAATCCTGCAGTATCATCATAGCACCATGCGCTAGCCCACACGGTGCCCAACGGGTCTTAGAATCTATTGGGCCTGGTCTGTAACTATTAACACCCCTGGTTTAATTACTAAAATATTCCAATTTATTTTGAATAAATGATTTAAAAATTAAGTATCAATAATTAAAATTTACTTAATTTAATATTTAAAAATATACTTGTATTGGCTTATTTGAATACTCATTGTATTATATTTTAATAAATGTTCTTATTTGTAATTACATCTTGTTAATTAATAAAGTTTACCATGTAAATATAATTATATAAATCATATCAATCTTGTAAATTTACAAATATATAATCCTTGTCTAATTTTCCTATCTAAACGGATAAATAATGGGATGAATATCTATTACCTCCTATTTTCGAATTGGTCGATTTTCTATATCGTATCAATCAAATAACAAACCGTTAATTAAAATTTAAAATATAATTATTCTAATTCAATTAAAACTCTTTTATTTAACACAATTTATTCAATACACAAAAATACAAAAAATAGGGATTGTACACAATATTATTTCTACCTATAACTGCGAACTACGATAACTACGAATTGCGAACTACGTGAACTCACTAAAACACACTTCAACATACAAAATAATGGTGTACAATCCCATAAAAAACACCAACAAACCATACGAACTACGTTGACTCTGATCCTCCATTAAGGAGGTACGTAGGCATTCGGACAACCGAAACGAGTCCCCGTTCCCTAAAATTAAGTAGGTTTGAGATTTTATTCTCTAACCTACGATATAATTTTTAACCACAAACTATTTACCATAAACCTTACCCAAGAGACTCTATAAACCTTAAGGAAGGATTTAGGGTGCCTAACACCTTCCCTAAATCCTAATTTCTCGACTTACCTAGAAAACTCTTAATTAGGTTTTATCCCATATTTTCCCTTATCCTTAGGATAGAATAAATATAGGTGGCGACTCTGTAGTTTAAGTTTAAAAAGCTTAAAATTTAAAGCCGGTCGTAACAGCTGGCGACTCTGCTGGGGACCCTTAAAGCAGAGAAGCACTTAAGGTTTAGGGCATGTCTCTTTTTGTTTTTAGGGTTTATGGGGTTATTTATTTTATGGTTTATTTTTTTTATTTGGCAAAAATATATATATATTTATTATATTTTGTTATATAATTGCATGCCTATGTTTATATTTATTCTTGTTTAATATTGGGGAATTATCATATATGTGTTTGTTAAACCTTAAGTGTGGGAATTGTCACTAAGTAAGAGGAGACTTGCATCGCCTACGAGCTTTAGTGACAATTCCACTCAGAGTGGGCTGAATTCCGAGAAATATCTTAGACGAGGCTAGACCTTGTCGAGGGTAGGATGCGGAATTTGGCTGATCTCTCTGGGAACCTACCCCTAAAATTCGAACCTCATGGACAAAAAAGCCCTTTCAAAAAAAATCCGACGAAACAAAAAGTTTCAGAGGGTACGAAAGAGCACCATGAGACCTTTAGAATTAAACCATCTTTGGGAAGGGTAGAAGATACGTAGGACGAACTTATGAACCTACGTACTAAGGTAATTTTATCATCCCACCCTTCACGGGAAGCCATCCCGAGAGGGGCATTACTTGGTAAATCTAAGTCTACATAGGATCACCTCCCACAATTATCATCCCTTAGACTCATAAGGATATTATTTCGCTTAACCTGGATCCCTAGCCTGTAGGGATTCCCTTTTAATCTGACATTGTCTATAAGACCTCTCAGATTTTGGTTTAAGTGGATGTCCCTCCATCCTCGAATGCGTAACATGTGGCCTCATGATGGCCACGTGATGAGGAGACTCTTGATGGATCCCCGAGCGCTCGCATACCGCGTATCCTCAATCAATATTCAAACCTAGTCATTCGTTCGTTAGACTTTGAATCCACACCCTCAGATATTTATTCTGAGGGCCATTAGATTTGAAGCGAGCCGTCCATGGGATTTATTAAAGCCAATAGGCAATCCAATCCATCCGTTCATTAGACTTTGAATCTACGCCCTCGGATATCTATTTTGAGGGCCATTATATTTGAAGAGAACGACTCATGAGATCTGGTGACCATCTTGAACGGTCACCATGTGTTCTTTCCCACGCATTCCCTAGCTTGTAGAGGTTTCCTTTGTTTATTGCAATCCCTAGCCTATAGGGATTCCTTTTGAAGATCTTGTTCTTCCCGTGAAGGACATCTTCGTTAATGCACGTCACATGGCCTCCCGACGGCCATGGGATCTGGCGTCTGTTGAACAATCACCAGGTGCTATCTTCTACGCATTCCCTAGCATGTAGGGATTTCTTTTGTTGTGTCATAGTCGCTAGCCTGTAGGGATTTCCGTCTATCTAGCATAATCCTTAGCCTATGTTGGTTTCATTCCTCGTACCACACATTGTCTTACATTCATACATTTGCATTTGCATTTCCACCATCGCCCGTGCCAACATTTGCTATGCTAGCTGATTTCCCAAGACCCGTGAAGAAACTCGAAAGGTCTTAAAATATGGAGAGAGGAAAATTAACTATTGGAGATTCAAATGAGCTTGGTCCTACGAATAGAAAAGTCTGCCCTTCACTATACAAGATACATGCTTACGCCTACACATACGCCCTAAATTCAATTATCGTTGGAGATTCCCCTGCATCGAGATCAACTGCCTTCTCAACAAAATTGGTATGCCCAAGGAAAATCAAAGATCACCATTTACTTCTACAAGTCAAAGAACTAAGAAGTAAAACAAAGTCATTGGATCAACAAAGGATAATGTCCCTAGGATCAATAGGTTTTATCATTTCAAATTGTAATTTCTATGATCTCTCAATGTTATTTGGTATAAACGTTGTACCTTTCGATTAATAATTCTAATAAAATAATCATGCATGGTTTGAATGAAATCCATTCGTTTCACTCTTTCGTATCTATGAATATCAATACTTTTCCATTATCAACTTTCCATTTTCACTTTTAATAAACTTCGAGGGAGAATGAAGAATTACAATAACTAATTTGGCTGACGTATGCTTTCAATGTTAAGACCTTAGCTGACGATGTAAGGCATTGTTTCAATTCCTAAACACGTGGAGAAATAAGGAGTTAATCCGTAGTCAACCCCCTCGAGCCAGGAGTTGGAGTTTGTTTCTATTTTTCAAATAAACCTTAATTTTAACCAGGGGCAGGGTAGACTTCGATTAATTCAATGATGCATTCTTATCTCAAGAGAATCAGCCCATCTATGCAAAGGTTCAAGCACACCCATTATCTCACAATCATCATCTAAAGTCAATGAAACCACGAAGATGAAGCTCTCAAAATCAGCATGGCAGTCACACTGTTCAAAGTCAATAGGGAAATTTCCAAAGAGCAATTTCAAAAAAAAAAAAGCCCGCTAAGTCAAATGGAAAATTCCATAAAGTAAATAAAATAAACATGACTTAGGCAAAAGTTAGGGCAGCATCCCGATTGACCGAAATTCAAAAGAATTGGTCCATGCAAAATTTAGGGATTAAAATCAAAAGAAATTGGAGAGTAATCTTGTGATTGCCACCTCAAGAGTCATCAAAACTTATCATCAAATGCTTGAACCATATCTACGCTCCCCATTTGCACGACTACGAAATTTCTCTTGCAGATCAAATACACCTTTTGGATTAATCGAACTAAGGATTGGAGAATACCAAGGAGAATGGGGTGGGCTAAATAAAGTTTGAGCCATATATCCTTTGTTTCTTAAACCACGAACCACGACCACGATACAACATTCAAAAGCCCTAATTGAAGCAAAGTTAACTTTGAAAGCATACTCGGCAAAATTTGTGTTATACTGACTCCCATGTTTGTTAATTTATTGCTAAAAACTTTGCTTCTGCAAATATCCATCTCTAATCATCCATTTCTATTTCATAACGAACTTCAATTTCAAAACTGGCATGTGCATAACTAAGAATTACTTTTTAAAGGGTACAACTTTACTTTCAAATCAATGCTTAGCATCAAGGAGATTTTGACATTGGTGAGTCATTTCAAGAAGCTTCTAACTAGGGGAAAACATCTAAGTGTTTCTCCTAATCATGGGCAAAATCCCAATGATTATAGTGGAGCATAATCAAAATATCCTATGGACTAGGGGCATTCATCATAAGATTCAATCAACTTGGGTCACATCTCGAAGCAATAACAATCAGGGGCATATCTTTCAAAAATCCAAATATTGGGGCAATTCATATCGAATTGATATCACACATGGTTAGCCCTCCATATACTGGAGATTGAGGGCAAACCTTTCAACTATCAAATATTGGGGTAGTGCATATCAAGTTCACTGGTAAAATTCAAGTTCCCTCTAAGGGCACTTCCTTCAGATTAAGGGGCACATCTTTCAAATGTTGGGGCAAATCACTACGAGGCTTGACCAAAGGAATTGATTCAAAACATAGTTTCCCAGGGGCAATCACTATGAGGCTTGATCAAAAGGAGTTGATTCGAAATAGATCATTAGATTGAAATCATTCCAAGAGTCGTTTAATCAAGGGGCATCATGTTGTGAATTTAAATTAGTGAGGCTAGCCATCTCAAGCGCATACTACGACAAAACTACGTCCAAGCTCATATCAAGACAAATCTCTGCAAATACCCGATAAATTGGGGCATGACATACCACAAAGGGGAAAATTGTCCTCATATCTTCACAATCCCCAGTGAATCTCTCTCCTACGCCTGCGATCTTTGACTTCAAAATGAGTATCAAGAAATCATGCTAGCATAACCATTGTATGACAAACAACCTTGTTACATTAGTAACCTCTCTACGCCTTCGTTATCCACGACCCATCATTGGGGCATCATTCAAACATACTTCAATCATGCATTCATCAAAGCACTTCGCCCTTGCGTCAAGTCATACATATCATTTCATTCATCTGATATAGCATAAACCTAACTTTGTAGAGCCCAAATCTTTATCGACACTTCAATATCCATGCCCAAGTCACGCATTACATACATTGGTTAAAACATTACATACGTCAAAACACAAATACAATTACATACATTGGTTGATACATTACACCACACCTTTTTTAGGTACTCTTCTTTAAGACAAATCTTACGATCCTTTCTAGGAACCTTTTCAGGTAGTCTTCTTTAAGACGAATTGTCATCCTTTCCAGGAACCTCTTCAGGTAGTCTTCTTTAAGACGTTCTTTTTCTAAGAACCTTTCTAGGTATTCTTTTCTAAGACATTCATCGTCTTTTCCAAGAACCTTTTTAGGTAGTCTTTTTTAAGACATCTTTCAGCCTTTCTAGGTGGTCTTCTTTAAGACAAATTTTATCCTTTCTAAGGTAGTATTCTTTAAGACAAATTTTCATATCCAATCGAGAAACCTTTTCAGGTAGTCTTATATAAGACGTTAGTTTGCTCCACTCGTTACATCAATCAACATATACATAAGCATAAGCATTATCCACATACATAAACATTACCAAGCCGGCATAAGCATAGCCGTGGTATATGGGCAAATCATTACAAAGTCCAATTCTCGTCCTGGAAAATCCTTACAAAGTCCAGTTCTCGTCCTGGCAAATCCTTACAAAGTCCAGTTCTCATCCTGGCAAATCCTTACAAAGTCCAGTTCTCGTCCTGGAAAATCATTACAAAGTCCAGTTCTCGTCCTGGAAAATCCTTACAAAGTCCAGTTCTCGTCCTGGTAAATCATTACAAAGTCCAGTTCTCGCCCTGGCAAATTCTTACAAAGTCCAGTTCTCGTCCTGGTAAATCCTTACAAAGTCCAGTTCTCGTCCTGGCAAATCATTACAAAGTCCAGTTTTCATCCTGGCAAATCCTTACAAAGTCCAGTTCTCGTCCTGGAAAATCATTACAAAGTCCAGTTCTCGTCCTGGAAAATCCTTACAAAGTCCAGTTCTCGTCCTGGTAAATCATTACAAAGTCCAGTTCTCGCCCTGGCAAATTCTTACAAAGTCCAGTTCTCGTCCTGGTAAATCCTTACAAAGTCCAGTTCTCGTCCTGGCAAATCATTACAAAGTCCAGTTCTCATCCTGGCAAATCCTTACAAAGTCCAGTTCTCGTTCTGGAAAATCATTACAAAGTCCAGTTCTCGTCCTGGCAAATCCTTACAAAGTCCAGTTCTCGTCCTGGAAAATCATTACAAAGTCCAGTTCTCGTCCTGGCAAATCCTTACAAAGTCCAGTTCTCGTCCTGGCAAACCATCAAATCTAATTCTCGTTTAGTAGTTAGTTCCCGTCTGACTGTTACGTCAAAGTTTGATTCTCGTTCAGTAACAAGTTCTCATCTGGTTCAAGCACCTATTCACAGGTCAAGAACGCCTATTCACAGGCTAAGCGCCTATCCACAGGCCAAAGATACCTATCCACAGGTAAAAGCACCTATTCACAAGTCAAGAACGCCTATCCCCATGCTAAGTGCATATCCACATGCCAAAGATACCTATCCACAGGTAAAAACACCTATTCACAGGTAAAACGCCTATTCACAGGCTAAGCGCCTATTCACAGGCCAAAAGCTCCTATTCACAGGTAAAACGCCTGTTCACAGGCTAAGCGCCTATTCACAGGCCAAAAGCACCTATTCACAGGTAAAACGCCTATTCACAGGCTAAGCGCCTATTCACAGGCCAAAGGCACCTATTCACAGGTAAAAACGCCTATTCACAGGCCAAAGGCACCTATTCATAGGTAAAAACGCCTATTCACAGGTTAGAGCGCCTATTCACAGGTTAAAACCTATTCACAGGTTAAACAAGTTAAAACAAAACATACACAGCACGAAACTAAACACACGCATCATCGAGCACTTGCTATGTCAGTCTCTAGGCTTTAGCAAGTTAATTCTTCATGTTTCCCCAACTATATTGGACGGATCTCAAACAGAGTTCAGAACCGCGTTCCTTGCCCCCTAGGTCGCGGTAAGAATGCATAATCATCATTGAACATTCTCGGCTCTATTATAAATATAGGGTCGACATTAGTACTCCTTACCTCATAAGTCAGTATGAAGGAGCGAAACATGTGACAAACATATCTCGTGGTTATGAGTGTCAATCTTATAGCAAAACGGATATGTCAATTCACAAACCTTGGTATGGATAAGTTAACCGCGTCATCTATGCCTATTTACTGGTTAAATTTTGGGGTCTTCCATTATTTAATTACCCTTCGATCTCAACGTACGAGAACTGCGCACTCTCGCATCCTTCAATCGAAGAATAATTAAATAGGGGCAGCTGTCATACCCCAAAATTTGACCCATCTTTTTACATCCAATTATTAATTAGAGCATGTTACAAGTCTACATGATTTTTATTTCTAAAAGGGTGTCTATCAAATTAGATAATAATTTAATAATAGTTTAAATAGCTAATGATATTTTAATAACTAATAATAGTATAATTAACTAGTATAACTAATAATAGTAACAATTAATCTAACTGATGATAGCAATTTTCGAAAAAGACACAATCCAAGCAAAATATTAAAAAACAAGTATTTACTAATTTTTGAAAAAATATATACATCAATAATCATTCTACTATTTTTAGTTATTAAAAAGTCATTATTTATTTACATTATTATTGGTTATTATTATAAATAGCTTTATGAGTGATAAAAAATAAAATATGATTAACTCGATTAGTACAACATGGGTTTTATATATTTATTTATTTTTAATTAATAATTATAGAAATTATCAATATTTCAATACCATTATTTTCTTTTTTAACTATTCATACTCCAACTATTATTAATAATATTATTAATGTTGTTTACACTAACTATTATTGATTAAAATTAAAACAGCTTTTTTTTATTACTTTTAAAAAAAATTATTAAGAAGTCATTAACGTATCATTAAAAAAAAAGGGTATTGCTTTTAAAAAAAACTAAGTCATGTTTTATTAGGTGGTTAATTAATTTTATTAAATAAATTTTTTGTTAATTAAATAATTAATTATCTAAAAATTTTGACCAAGTCAAACTAGGGTTGAAAAAAAACCCTGTTCATCTTCTTCTACCTCTAGCGGCGGCCGCCACCCTCTACCAACATCAAACCCTAATGTTTCTCAAGAAGAATATTCTGGAACAAATATCGAATCAAGAAAGGAAAAATTTTATGAATCCGAAACGGTAATAAGCTTTAAACGAAATTGAATCCGAAAATTATAACCAAATTTCTAAATCGAGAAAGATTTTGAGTCAATATCAAAACATATTAAAAATAATAATAAAAACGAAACAAATCTCCAATCAATTCGAATCAAGACTCTTAAAAACAAATTGCCTAATTCGTTTAACTCCTAACACTATAAAATCAAACCCTAAAACTAATACCAGGGGACCGAAAAAATAGAGAGAAAGAATGGAGAAAAGAAAGGAGTAGAAGAGGAGTTCATGCAAAATCGTTCGGGGACGTCATCACTACGTCACTCCGACGACCCCTTCACCATCGCGATTCCGCCACCAACTAAGCTTTCCGCCGCCGTCGCCACTTCGACATCTCAGTAACAAATTGCGGTAGCCCGATTTCCCTTTTAATTTCCTCTTGCTTAATCTAATTGATGTTACTTTGTTGGTTTTGATCATTGTTGTGTGATTTGAACAAAGTGATTTGTTTTTTTGTTACTTGTTCTGAAAAACAAATGAACATGAAACGAGAGAGAGGTTAGAAAGAGAGAAGAGTAATAGAAATGAAAATTAAAATGGAAAGTGATAATGTAATCCTCCCTCAGCCGTCCGATTCATGACATGTGGCCCCTTGATGACCACTTGTCTCACACATGAACATTGATTCAGTGTGTAATTCTTCTCGTGTTCCCTCGCTTAAGAGTGCATGCATACCATTTGATCGTCACATGTTGAATCTAAGTTCCAGATCTTAATTCTGTGAGCCATAGGATTTGATTAACGGTTAAAATCCTGCAGTATCATCATAGCACCATGCGCTAGCCCACACGGTGCCCAACGGGTCTTAGAATCTATTGGGCCTGGTCTGTAACTATTAACACCCCTGGTTTAATTACTAAAATATTCCAATTTATTTTGAATAAATGATTTAAAAATTAAGTATCAATAATTAAAATTTACTTAATTTAATATTTAAAAATATACTTGTATTGGCTTATTTGAATACTCATTGTATTATATTTTAATAAATGTTCTTATTTGTAATTACATCTTGTTAATTAATAAAGTTTACCATGTAAATATAATTATATAAATCATATCAATCTTGTAAATTTACAAATATATAATCCTTGTCTAATTTTCCTATCTAAACGGATAAATAATGGGATGAATATCTATTACCTCCTATTTTCGAATTGGTCGATTTTCTATATCGTATCAATCAAATAACAAACCGTTAATTAAAATTTAAAATATAATTATTCTAATTCAATTAAAACTCTTTTATTTAACACAATTTATTCAATACACAAAAATACAAAAAATAGGGATTGTACACAATATTATTTCTACCTATAACTGCGAACTACGATAACTACGAATTGCGAACTACGTGAACTCACTAAAACACACTTCAACATACAAAATAATGGTGTACAATCCCATAAAAAACACCAACAAACCATACGAACTACGTTGACTCTGATCCTCCATTAAGGAGGTACGTAGGCATTCGGACAACCGAAACGAGTCCCCGTTCCCTAAAATTAAGTAGGTTTGAGATTTTATTCTCTAACCTACGATATAATTTTTAACCACAAACTATTTACCATAAACCTTACCCAAGAGACTCTATAAACCTTAAGGAAGGATTTAGGGTGCCTAACACCTTCCCTAAATCCTAATTTCTCGACTTACCTAGAAAACTCTTAATTAGGTTTTATCCCATATTTTCCCTTATCCTTAGGATAGAA
The DNA here is from genome assembly GCF_029867415.1 of Vicia villosa. NCBI lineage: Eukaryota > Viridiplantae > Streptophyta > Magnoliopsida > Fabales > Fabaceae > Vicia > Vicia villosa. The sequence continues at coordinate 492,141 of NW_026705362.1, forward strand.
TAAATATAGGTGGCGACTCTGTAGTTTAAGTTTAAAAAGCTTAAAATTTAAAGCCGGTCGTAACAGAATGGCTTGAGCCACTGCCTTTATGAGTACCTCTTTTCCAGCCCTTGAAAGGAATTTTTCTTCCACCCTGTAATACGGTGGGAGAACTGACTTTTGAAATGTTGCGGATAGCAAGAGTCGCCACCGACTTTATTTTATCCAATTTATAGAAAGGCTAAAAGAACAAAAAAAAACCTTTTTAAAAGACTTTGAGTTCGGGGGGTAGGTTATACAAAGGGAAGGTGTAAACACCCTTTGTATCCATGGTTATCCATGGGCTCTTAATTTCTTAGCTCACTTTGTTTCAAAATGTTTGAAATGTAGAAAGAGAATAGGAAAAACTTTGATAAGGACTTTAACTTGTAAATAAGCGTAGCCTCGTTTTGAAATTATTTGAAAAGAGTGTGAGAAAAAGATTTTTTTGATTTTAAATCAGAGCAAGCAACTAGTAGCAACTACCCTAATTTTGAGATTTATGTTCTTTAAGCTTTTCGGTTTGAAAGGGCTATCTATACCATAAAGAGGGCAAGTAATCCTTTCATTGGATTTGAAAAAAGGGTCATCGAAATTATCGTTCGCCATAAGACTGTCCCTACTATAAAGAGGTCAGGTAGTCTCACAGAAGGGTATAATAGTCATTTAGGCAACAATAAGGATACCTTAGCATTCGAAGGGTCGATCATCATTTTATTCGAGGCAACACTGTGGGACTAGATCTCATATGATAATTTTATTCGTAGGCAGCAGGCTAAGGTATCCTCGTATTCGAGGGACTTCAATATTTTTGATCGTAAGGCAACAGGCAACAAGAGGGATTACCCTAAAGGTGTGTGTGCCACAATCAAGTGATTCAGTTTGAATATTTTATCTTGTAAGTTAGTGAGATAAATCCATTTTAACAAGGCTTGCACTCCCTAGGATTACTAACCACAGCAGAAAATAAAACAGAATTAAATGTCCTACGCTATTACAATAAACACCTGTAGGGCAGAAAAATAAAGGCGGAAAAGAAAAGCTAATTACTATTACATAAATAACCTTTTGCAAGCCTATACACGTTTTCTAGAATTAAAAAGGCAAAAAAATAAATGAATTAAATAAATAAATAGCATAAAATAAAGGCAAAAATTAAAGCAGAAATTAAATAAAGGTATAAATAAAATAAAAGCAAAAATTAAATAAAGGCATTCGACAATCATTGGAGTTTGGGATGAGAAAAGAATTCCGTTTGAAACATACTTTAAGAAAAATCAAGGTTAAAATCTTATGGCTAAAAAACCTAGACAAACCTAAAGGTGAAAACCCAAGGGTTAAAAACCTACAGTTAATAGACAACTCTTACATTGTTGATAAAAACCTATGGTTTATTGATTAAGGTTAAATCTGATTAAAAACCTAAAATTAATTTAAAATTATTAAACCTAAAATTAATATTATTAAAAGAACCTAAAATTAATTAAAAATATTAACCCTAAAATTAATCTAATTATTTAACCTAAATTAATTAATTAATCCTAAATTATTAACCTAAAATAATTACTAAATCTAACTAATTGATTATTATAAATTAAATCACTAATAACATAACTAATTATTTTAATAAAACTAATTAACAAAAAGTCTAAAAAATATCTAAGTAAAAAAAGTTTGGTTTTAATTAATTAAAAAAACAAGTCATATAAGTAAATAAATAATTTGGAAGAAAAAACCTGGGTGCTGATTTGGTGTGATGACCTCTTGCCGGTACATGGTAGACCTGCATCTTGGTGTCTTGGATCTGGCGTTGAGTGGAAATCTTGTGGAAGATATTGGAGGTGCATTGTAAGCCTGTGCTGGTCATACGCGTGGGATCTGGAAATCAAGAAATACAAAGAAAAAAAAATAGAAAGAGGCTGGGTTCGAACCCAGGTCTCTAATATTAGTAAAGTTTACTTTTTCCAGCCAGGCGACACGTTTTAGTCAATAATATATTAACACCACAAATTTAAATATAAAACATGGCAATTGAATGGTAAATTGGGGCGGAGTCAACGTGGGCCCAGCAATTAGTGGCGTGGCAAATCAGAATAGGAGGGAGGGTTTGAAGTTATTTGACCAGCTAATCAGCAGCTCCCACACACGATCCACAAGTCAAAGCACTGTTCATCTTCTTTTTTCTCTGCACCTGCGGAAATAGCTGCGCAATCTCCCACGAAATTACCTGCGGAATTTTCTTCCGGTTCTCCTTCTTCCATAGCCATGATCTGAAACCACCCAGTCCACCTATTTTGGGGTCTGCAAATCCAGTGGTGTGGTTAGTTTTCCCTGAAACACACTGCACATAGGAATACGAAGCATGCCTACCTTCTTTTCCTAACAATGGCAAGTCATTGATTGTGCGTCCAAACTCATAAATGATGATCCCAATCGACTCTAAGCATGATTATGAACATATGTATATGCATAGAATTCACTTAAATAGCTTGTATTAAACATTTGAAATTCAAAAAAGGAAGAACAAACCGGTGTAGATGGCTGCGCGAGTTCTAGCGTACCACCGGTTTCAAGAATGATTGGGAGGAGCCCATTGGATCTCCAGGAACGTGATGCAACATTTGTAATGGCCTGCAACCTTCTGAGAATTTTTTTTCATGTGCTTCACTTTCCTTGAGTTTTTGTTAATGAGAAACCCTAGTTTTCTTGCCCACTTTTTCGTTGTCTTTTGTTCTGAATGGCTCCCATATATATAAGGGTTTGAATTAGGTCAAAACTTTGGAGAGAATCAAAAAGATTGGATAAAAAAATATTTGATTTGGAAGAGAAAATATTTGATTGAAAACTTTCTATTTCGAGTTCAATTGTGTATCAATCAACTTTAATTCTTTTCCTTGGCCTTCAAGATTATTATTTGATGAATCTCTTGATTGCAATCACAAGCCATGCATTTGTTTGGTATTTATTTTGATTTTAAATGAATAATAATCAAAACAAATAAAATAAAAATCCCAAAATCATGTAAAACGAAATTATTTGGTCATCCACATGTTTCTTGGGCCTTTATATGATTAGGAATTAAGGCCTCATCCATGGATCCATTAAACTTACATTTTATTTGATTTATTTAACATTTAAATGAATCAAATTCAAATAAAATATAAATAAATATCATAACATTAATATGATGGATTTAGAGATCCTTATTTAGGTCATAATCATGTATGAATTCAAAAACCTAGGCCCATTAGCTTAAAAGTCTAAAATTGGCCAATTAGGTTTCCATGCATTTCTTGAAAATTGCCCAACTTCAACCATGCGTATCTCTCTCAATTTTAATCCTATAAATGTGTTCTTGACCATTTTAGAAACCTCAAGATGTCTTATAAAACCTCCTTATGGTTTCATCTCAATTGAGTTTACCATGTTCATGTACCATTCTTTGAGAAAAAATGACTTTTTGTTGACTTTCAAAAGGACCTATAATGTATTGGCTCATATCTCTCAAATGGTGCATTTCATGACTCTGGGCCCAACACCAAAGTTGTAGAGAATCAAATTTCCTTGAGAATGAGCTTTGGTTGAGAAATTTCTGAGAAAATATGAGGGAGATATGGCTGGTCAAAGTTTAGTTGACTTTTACCTATAAACCCTAATTTAGCAACTTTGTACTTTTGTGGATTTTTGATCTTTTCTTGATGAATCATTATCAAACTTTGATAAAATGATGAATATAACATTAGAATGTTAATGTTGACCAAAAATCAGTAATTTTGATTGTAATTTGACCATAGTTGACCTTTAGGTCAAACTAGTCGACTGTTGACCATTTGAACTGTTGATTGATCAAACTTGTGAATCAGAGCTTGAAACTTGGCATGAGGACCCTTTGAAGCATATGAGAGGCCATGGGATCCATTTGAGGTCTTAGAACTTGATTTGAACTTTGAGAGAAGCTAAACCCTAATTGTGGGTTGATTGCTTAGGAGATAGATAGTCAGGCTTATTTCTCAGTGCTTGAGCCAAAATATTTTAAAATATGATGGGAAAATTTTGGGGTATGACGCATCCCTTAATTTTCTTCCTTACCCTCTCAATTACCAAGGAAAATACTTATTTTTTTGATCTTCCAAAAACCACAGGGAGGCCTAAATATTTTGTGTGACTAGAAACAGCTTTGAATCCCAACTTACTTCGGATTATTTCCTTCATGTTTGGAGAGAGGTTGTTGCTGAAAGACACCTCTGATTTTTCAAAATTCACCACTTGGCCAGAAGCACACTGGTACTTGTCAAGAATTTCCAGAATTTTTGCTGCTTCCACTTCATTTGCGCGAGAAAAATGAGGCTATCATTAGCAAAAAACAAGAGAGAAATTACAGGGCATTTTCTAGCAACCTGAACACCATGAATCTCCTTCGTTACAGCAGCGTTCCTAAGCATACCTGACAAAAAATCAGCACAAATGATAAAAAGGTAATGGGAAAGAGGATCACCTTGGCGAAGCCCTCTTTCCGGATGAAAAGTCTTTGAAGGTTTACCATTTATGAGCACTTTGTAAGAGACTGTAGTCATACACCTTTTGATAAGTGTCATACCCCAAAACTTGTCCAACATATTTATGAAATTAAACTGATATTTTGATCATATGGATTTCACATCTCAATCAAGTGATGATTCTTTAGGTTATTGATGTAAAACAAGCTGGCCATTTGTTTATAAGAATGGTTGTAGGTTGACGTTTCTTTAACTTCTTGAGGTTATTGATGTAAAACAATTTGGCAACTTGTTTGTAAGAATGCATGGTAGAAATATTACATCTCTTAAGAAGGAACTTCATTTCTAGGTCAGGAGTTTATACAATATAATTGAGTGTATTAGTGTTGGTATTTTGATAATATAGTTATATGTCGATGTTTCTTTAACTACCAAGAATATGTGAAACCTTGTTTTGTGGGTAATAGATTTTTGTTTTGATGATGACAATTGTGAAGAACTGTAAAATATCAGAAAAGAAAGATAACATAATGACAATTATGAAGAACAAAACAGATACAACATCAGAAAAGAAAGATAAATATGATAACAATTGTAAAAGATAAGAATAGATGATATTCAACATGATAAATATGCTACAATTGTGAAAGTCAACCTATTTACTTAAACGGCTAAAGATGCAAGCAATGAGATTGATAAACGATAAACAAAGTTTTCACATAAAGCTTCAAACATCAACAAATATTGTTAGACAAAGACAAACAAACATATTATATCAAAAGTCTTGGGAGATCTCAAGCAAAGTGTCAACACAATGAATACACCAGACACATGCTTAGGGAAGTTATCCCAATTTAGTAAGTGAGTGAAACTTTTATAAATGCAAAAGTCTTTCTTTATAGAAGTAGATAGCTATAAGTGCGCACGCGCACACTCACAAACACACACACACACACACACAGACACACACACATTTAAACCTTTTTATAAAATGTTTTGAAAAGAATAACCCTCGAGAAGTATATATAGAAGTTGCATAGAAAGAGGTGAGAGCATTAAAAAAGTCAAAAAAAAATTTTTGACTGGATCTAATTGATTATTCCAATCGATTATATTGGCGCGTTTTTGAAGATCAAGACCGTTTGAATGCACCCAATTGGTTAGCAACGACTATATATCAATTCTTATTTTGAAACTCATAGCCGTTACATTTAAATTAGTTAATCGATTGGTCTAATCGATTAGTAACAATCATTTTTTATTTAATGAGATTTTCTATTTTATAGATATTTAATGCATATCCACGGATGACTCCTCCACAACCAATGACGCAATTCTTACAAGCTCCATCCACATTAATGCATATCCATCCCTTTTTAGGAAATTTAAAGTGGACTTGAATTTCCATGCTTCTCTCCATGCACTTCTCCTTCATTATCTTTTCTGTCAGTCCATAATATTCTACCATTTTTTTTCACTTTCTCCACTTGATAATGAGGTCTCACAAAATCTTCCTCATGTTTCTCTTTGTTTCTCCACAGCCATAGCATATGACAAGCTGTTGCCCAAAACCTATCCCAATTCTCTGTCCAGCCATACTATCTCCCAATATCAATATTCATGCCAATCCACATAGTTAGACTGCTAGTGAAAAATCTGAATCTGTTTGGGCTAGGAACCACACTCTCCCAAAATTGTGAAGCTAACCTACAATCTCGCAACACATATAATGTCGTTTCCGGAAAACCATAACAATAGTCACACACATTCGAACCAAGCCCCTTTTTACTTAATCTATCGTGCTTTACTAACCATAGAAAGACACGGACTCTCTTTGGGACTTTTAGATGCCATATTTTCTTCCAATACTTATTCGCCGCTTGCACCGCAAAGTTACATATACCATGGTACATTACAGTGATCACTGACTTCCCTATGCTTGAGTCCAACCAAGTCTGCTCATCTTCCCCATAGCTGTCATCTGGAGGAAGAATTGTACCTATTTTCCCTAAAATGTCCGCTGGCAGCCAAGATGATAACAGCTGCCAATTCCATTCTCCATCCTTAGCATAATTGAACAACTTGTCATGCATGCAATTATCCGGAATGTGTAAATCCTTGTCCACCAACCGCAACCCAGGTTCGATCCAAACATCATGAGTATTATCTATTGTTTTGCCATTCCGAACAATCCAGCCAGCATTATCTTCCAACACCGTGCTGAGCTTAATAATATTCCTCCATAAATGCGAGTCCGTCGGTCTCGCAATACGTTCTCCATTATTAGTGTTGCAGTGATACTTGCCTTTAAGAACGTTGCTCCACATGTCCTGGTTGTGAGCCTGCATACCTCGAACCAATTTCAGAATGCATGCTTTATTCATTTCATGCAGTCTTCGGTAAAATTTATCATATATACGTAAGATTTTTTGAAATATTCCAATAAAAATACATATCGAATTCTTTAATTGACCTATATGATGTTTTGATTGGCTACCGATATTTTTAGTGTCTTTCTAGAGTTTTTGGTAGAGACATTTTTTTTTACACTTTATTAATAAAAATTGAGAGAAACAATTTTGATATTTTTTTTTTGTAAGCAAGGATTGAACTAGAAGAGAGAACCCAAGTTCTCTAAAGCTTGTTACAAAAAGCCGGGATATAACCCGAAGAAAAAGAAAAACTACGCTTCAGAAAGCGATCTACAAAAAATAAAGGAAAGGATGCCGACTAAACTCGTAAAAATTACAATTGGGATGTCTAATATTCCCGACAAAAGCCCAACGCCAAACCAGAGCTTTAACTCCCCAAACCATATCATAAATATTCCAATTATCTCCCCTGAAGATGATACTGTTTCTAACCGTCCACAAATACCACACCATTGCCAACCACACCACCCCTTCTTTTCCTTTGCGAATCTTAGCTTTCTTACCGAATGCATACCACATCAAGAAGCTTTCCTTGGTGTCATCCGCCTTATAATTATCAAAGCCGATCCACTACGCTATGTCTTTCCACACCAAATTCACATTTGGACAAGATAACAACAAATGACTACTCGATTCTTCACATGAACCACAAAACACTCAAGAGGAATTAGAGAAAGGTAATATACCTCTTCGAGATAAGGCTCCTCTTGTCGGAATTCTATCAATGAAACAACGCCATCCAAAGGCCTTTATTTTAGTTGGGACAACCACCTTCCAAACTATTTTAAAGGCTTTATCAAACTTCCCAAGAGGACCAAACGGGATGTGTACAGCATTCAGAATTTTGTAACACGATTGAACCGAAAAACCCCCGTCCTTGCTAGGAATCCACCACGTTCTGTCCTGCCTACTGGGGTCCAGCCCTTCATCCCTTAACACCTGATTCAGACCCAAAAAAGCATCTCTCAGATCCCTGTCCTCGATGTGGCCAGAGTCTCCATGCCCATCCGGTTGTTGCCCGAAGGAACCCGAACTCGCAGCGTGAAAGTGCTGATGCAGAACCGATTCTACTACTGGTTGCATCTGAAAACTCTGCTGCTGCCTCAAACCCAGAATAGCCACGGTATCAACAAGACCATGCACTAAGGCAGTGTCCCGGTTGTTCGAATTAGCGCACGGTAAGCCGAAATCTCCCCACATCCAGTCTCCATTTTTCCATCCTCCCATTAGTGTAACCGAAACCTGCTGTAAAACAGAAACAGAAAACAGTGAAGGAAAAAGATCTCTAAGGATTCCCCGCCTCGTCCAATTAGCATTCCAAAAGGAAGTAGTGCTTCCGCTCCCGACCTCAACTTTGCAATTGGAATTGAAAAAATCTATCGGCTTAATGGTATTCAAGGACAGTAAGTCTCTCCACCACATCGATTTTAGAGACTCCCCTTTCACATTAGTTCCCTTATGAAAAACGCTAAGGCATATATCACCATATCTCGCTTTCAAAACGCCGTTCCATAAGTCTCCGTTTTGTTCCAATATTCTCCATTTCCATTTGTGCAATAGGGCTACATTAAAATCTCCTATTCTTCTAACCCCCAATCCTCCCTTTTCTATCGGAAGACAAACGGTATCCCAACACGCCCAATGAATTGTTCTCTTATCCTCCACCCCTCCCCATAGGAAGTTGCTTTGTAACTTAGTGATTTCTTTAATTATCTTCTTTGGAGCCTTGTAAATGGAAAGGAAGAAGATAGCTAAACTCCCGAGAACCGCCTTTACAAGGGTAAGTCTACCACCGAAGCTAAGGAGTCTCCCTTTCCACGATGCCAATCTATTCCTAACCTTGTTCATCAAAGGTTCCCAAGAAACCACTCTTATAGGATTACAACCTATCGGTATCCCTAAGAAGTTGAACACTTTTCCTTCCTTCTTACATCCAAGAAAACAAGTGGCAATCTCCAAGAAATTAGGATTAATGTTGTAACCGATTAACTTGCTTTTGTGAAAGTTAATACCTAATCCCGAAATAGACTCAAAAGCTCTTAAGACCGACTTAATAGCCCAAAGATGAGCCCAACTACCATCTCCTACCAATAACGTGTCGTCCGCAAATTGAAGGACATCGATGAAGCTCCTTCTATTGAAACTAAACCCCGCAAAATCACCATTTTCCACCGCTTTATTGACCAGCCCCTTCAATCCCTCCGCAACAATGACAAATAAAAACGGAGAAATAAGATCTCCTTGCCTCAATCTTCTTTCCACTATGAATTCTTTTGTAGGGCTCCCATTCACCATCACCGACATATGGCTAGTAAAAACTAAAGCTTGCATCCAACTTAACCAAATATCACCAAAACCCATTCTACGCATCATAACCCGAAGAAACTCCCAATTAACGTTATCGTATGCTTTTTCAAAATCCACTTTGAAAAGCAAGCAAGATTTCTTCTCTTTAATAGCGTAATCTACCATCTCATTCGCTATAAGGACCCCGTCCAATAATTGCCTCCCGGGGACAAAAGCGCTTTGACAATTAGAAATGATCTTGCCTATCACCTTCTTAATTCTACAAGCCAAGACTTTGGAGATAATCTTGTGTATGCTACCTATCAAACAAATGGTTCTATAGTTATCTAGACCGATCGGATTGTTAGACTTAGGGACCAAAGCAAGGAAAGAAGATGTTATTGATTTGGAAAGCGCTGCCCCTGTTTGAAAAGATTTGAAACATAGAAGCACATCCTTCTTCAAAAAATCCCAACACTTCTTGAAGAAAAAGATAGAATAGCCATCCGGTCCTGGGCTCTTGTAACCGTCACAATTCCAAATTGCTTCTTTAATTTCTCCTTCATCAAAAGGTAATTCAAGAGAAATGTTATCTTCTTCGCTAATTTGTTTGAAAAGATCCCCTTCAAGAAACGGCCTCAAGTAATCACTCTCCTTGAACTTAGCTTTGAAATGTTCGTACACCACTTCCCTCACCTCCTCCACTTCTTCCACCATACCGTTTGAGGTTAATAGAGGACCAAGGAAATTACGTCTTAAACCTCGTTTCATGGACAAGTGAAAAAATTTGCTATTATCATCGCCATCGTTAAGCCACTTTAATCTAGCTTTTTGAATTAGCATGTTCTCCCTAATTTTTAGATTCAACCAAAACTTCTTATTCGCCTTTCTTCTATCTCCCTCTTCTACTTCTTCATCCGAATGAAGATCATCAATCTCATTTATCTCCTTCACTCCTTCTTCCATCTTCATATCTATCTTACCAAGGATATTAACATTCCACCATCTCAATCTACTTTTAAGAAGCCTCAATTTTTCCTTCAAAACGAAATCCCCACGACCTTGCACTTCCATATCATTCCATTCCTTTTCTATAAAACCAAGGAAATCTTTGTTTTGAAACCATTCAATATTAAATTTAAAAGGCTTCGGACCCCAATCCTTTTTGCTAACCACTAGCCAAATTGGACAATGATCAGATATATCTCTATCACCAATTTGTTGACCTACCACATCCCACCAATTCACAACATTACTAGAAATTAAAAAACGATCTATACGACTTTCCGATTTTCCATCACTACTGAACCAACTGAATTTCTTTCCTTTGCAAGGAACATCTACCAGCCTCATGTCATGAATAAAGCCCGAGAAATCCTCCCACTCCGCTTGATTACTCAGATCAGACCTGCCTTTCCTCTCACTTCCCTTTGTGACTGCGTTAAAATCTCCCCCTACCACCCATTCCCCGTCCCCAAGACTGTTCTTTAAAGCTAACAATCTGCTCCACAGGTCACGTTTTAGACAAATGCAGCAGGGAGAATACACATTACAGAAATAATAAAGATTCCCTTTCCAAACAGCTTTCACACCTATATAACCAGGACCCCTAAAGCTACATAAAACCTCAACCTGCCTAGAATTCCACAGAATTAAGAGACCTCCAGACATACCTGAAGAATCAGAAGCTGAGAAATCGACCCCTTCAGAGTGCCAAAAACTTTTAGCAGTAGAAACAGAACATGACTTCAGTTTTGTTTCTTGAAGAAAAAACATTTCAGCTCTGCCTTTGCTAATGATATGGTGTATTCTCCTTCTCTTAATCAAACTACATCCCCCTCTGATATTTAGAGATCCAATAATCATTGCACACCTATAATAATCTCCTTACCTCCTTCCTTCCTCAACTGACTAGCTGCCTCTGTATCTTGAAGGTTCCTGACCAAAACACTATCCGACTCGGTACTCTTGTACACCACACCTAGCTTTTTTATAGAATTCCTCAGAAGCTCTCCCCCACCTTGATTTAGTAGACCAGCAATTCTACGATTACTTCTAATCATGTCTGATTCTTCTGATTGCTCACCATGAAAAATTCTTGCTACATCTCCAAAACGACTGTCACACAGAGAGAATTGAGAGATAGTATCGGAGGAAGAAACTGGAAATTCCCCTTCGCAGCTAGGAACCACACGGGAAAGAAGAGGCTCACTAACTCCTTTTCCTAGTTTTTTGGGCCTATTTTTGCCTTTTTTGCCTGGCCCATTAAGCAAAAGCAGTTTTTTAAAACAAATGGGCTTTTTGTTTTTATGTCTCTTAACAACACGTTGGTCAGGTCCACTAGCCAAAGCTGGCCCACCGAAAGAATCTGGAACACAAGAGAAAGAAATATTCTCGGACTCTCCACCATTAATCGAGTAAGATTTCATCTCCTTCCCATTCTGTCCTTTTCCTAACTTAACATCTTTATCTCTGTCCAAAAATTTTGCCAGTTCCAAAGCTTTGTCAAAGGATAGAATGTCCTGCACGAAAGCCTCCTGAGAATCCTCCACTTTCTCTTGTTTTTCCCCTTTGCTCTTCTTCTTCCTCTCTTCTCTTTCTTTCTCTTCTCTTTCTTTCCATCCCTTTCCCTTCTCACAATATTTCTTTCTTATAAAGAAAATATCTATCCCGCGGAAATGACCAAAATGCCCCTACGCTCAAATATCGTTCAAACGCCCCAAAACGCGGAATATTACCTTAATGATATTTCTAGTACCAAAAATATGAAAACCTTCAATTAAATATTAGTCCGCCATCCCGAACTAATACCGACTGAAACGACTCCAAAAACGGTAAAATTCCAATAAACGTCACAAACGTCCAAATTAAGCATATACTTATTTTTCCGAGCTTTACAACTCTCCCCCACTTAGAAGATTTCCGTCCTCGGAAATATCCCAAACACAAACGAACCTGGATACGCTCTCGCCTCCGACTAACCAACTATCAAGCCACGAAAGCAACGACACAATCAGCACCAACAACGAATCACTCTCGCTAAAAGCAAAAAAACCAAAACACAACAACGACAACGAGATGCAATGCCCATACAATGCACTCATTGACTAACACCAAAACACAAGAAATAACCAAGACACAACCAACAAGAACAAGATGCAATGCCCACACAATGCACTTGTCAACCAAACCGCAACCATAATGTTACCGTCATCAAAGGCAACACACCTCTAATCCCCCATCCAAGGAATTAGCTACATGTACTCGAACCATCACCATGGAAACGAGACATCATCATAGATAAGGACATAAAGTTCCAAGACATATACAGCTTCTGAACATCCTCAGCAAAACTAGAATACCAACAACCCGGTCGCACAACATCCAAACAACCATGCCAAGACATAGCAGTCAAACATGTAACCAAAACATCTGGTGGTCTTATCATTCCTACCACATCCACTGTCCACAATTTGAACTCTAACAATTCATATACTTACGAACCGCGTCATTTCACGCTTCCGATGCGCACTCTGATTTCCCACAACAAACAGATTTACCAATTTCATAACCAACTTCCAACTCCTTCTAGTATTCACCAGAAACTCATTGTTCTCTCTTAACATACTCAACCTCTTGATATGTTATGTCAGCTTGCACACCAGACAAAAGTCTTTGTATTATCCAATCAAAGGCAAAAAGCTAAACCAAACACATCCTTGTTTCACAACACAAGCCCTCATAGATCCTTAAGTGACCAAACCGTCCTCTCAGTCTGACCATCCGTTTGAGGATGATACGCCAAACTCAAACGCAACTTCGTACCCAAAGTACTTTGCGAACCTTCTCAAAATTTCAGAAATAAACCTCGGATCTCAATCTGAACAATACCTTCCGAAACACCATGCAAACAAACAAACCAACAAACAATTTTATCAACGTACCACTCGCCAGTACTCCCATCGGTTAATCCATTCTTATCGAAATAACGTGAGCAGATTTCGTCAATATATCCACAATGACCCAAATCGCCTCACAATTACTCGACGTCCTCGGCAAACCAGAAACAGAATCCATAGAAATGCTATTCCACTTCTACTCAGGAATGGATAAAAGTTACATGAAACCAGACGACTCCTGACAAGTCAAACACAATTTAACAAAACCCTTCATATCCTTCTTCATTACCTTGCCACTAAAAATGACCTTCTCAAATCTTGATATATCTTAGTACGTCAGGATGAATACTCAAATCACTACGACGCACCTCATCCAAAGTCCTCTTTTCAAATCCGAACATTAGGAATACAACCTTGATCATGACATCCCTTGACATTGCTCTTATCAATCCGAAGATCACCATCTTTATCTTTGACTAATAAATGTCATCTTATCAACCCATTCAAATCCGATTTCCGACCTTTTCTAATCTCATCAAGAATACCATAAGTAAGCTTTCACATAAAAGTTCAACACCTGAAGAAGTCGCTTTACACACCCAACTCAAATCCCACAACTGTTTCAACAATCACAATACTCGAATCATCGACATAGACGTATGCAATGGTTTCTCATATTCAACTCGTCCTGATCAAATGAATACTTCAAACTCTTGTAGTCACGTACACACACAAATCTAGATCCGAAAAATTAGTGCCTTTAAATTTCCCAAACAGAAATAACAACTGCCAACTCTAAATCTTGTGACAGATAAATCCTTTCAAAAATCTTAACTTGCATAAAAGCATAAACCACCACTTACCCCTTGAACATTCACTTCACTCGACCAAAAACTCACACAAGGAAACTTAGCAAACAACTTCTTCTTCCCAACACGGACAAAACAATTCTCAAGTACTTAGCATGATCATCTTTACACTGATGACACCCATACCTCAAATCAAACTTGCAAAACAAACAAGCTCCAACAACCTTGATCCGTCAAAATATCAATCCTCGAAAGTGGATACTTTTCCTTAATTGTCACTTTTCTCAATTGTCTAAAATCGACACACTTGAACGAACAAACCTCTTCTCAAGAAAATCCTTAAGTTGACTCCTCAACTCTTCCAACTCAGAAGTTGGCATCCGATACGGAATCCTCGACACAACAATAGTTCTAGGAACTAAATCCGTCAAAACAGAACTCCAAGACAAAATTCCTCTTTTCGACGATGAATCAATTAAACCTTCAAGAAACACTTATACAAATGCACAACTATCCGCAATTCCCACAATTGCTCTTCCTCAAGAACATCCAAAGTCGTCGACAACATAAACAACATCGTACCACCTTGCACTGACTCATTCACTTCCAGTATTATCAAACTAGCCAGATAAGCCTATCACGTCCAATACGATCCCGTCTACTATCAACAAGAGATTAAGGGTGATCAAGTCCTCAATTTGTCAATAGGTAGCCGACAATCATAATAGAGTATAAACTATCAGTACCAACATTAATAATATTCTTTTCCAACTTTTGCTCATAGCACAGAAGCACTATGATTCCATAATTCACAACTCTCCCAAGATTGCCTGAGCCAGCTAACACCGACGTCCGGTAGCTACGTACCAAAACACTTCTAACAAATCCCAAGAATAAAATTCCCGAGATCCTACTCAACTCTTCGTACTCCTAATTCTTACTCAAGTTCCAAAACGTTTCCAACAACGTCAATAACTCCTACGACAAAGTCTACCATAATGCTTTCCTTAATCATTGATCCAACAACGACACTTCACACAAGGCTACTCAAACAACAACTTCATAGTCCATCAGTAGCGTTAGAGCATCACAACTCTCTAAATTCCATTCTTTTTAAATAACCAAAATCTACTCCGTGACACTCCAACTTGATTAACAACCAAAGTCTTAAGTCCAAGTCACCTTCACTTCGGAAAACAACAAATTCCAACAACACTAGTACTGCTGCCCTCAGTAGCATACTAACATCTTGCAACTGAAACATATCCGAGAAGCATATCTTCTCCCCCACTTAGCTTCAAACCACTCCTGCATACAACCGGCTAGAGGCACAATAAGTACTGACAGTGCTCCACACACTTATCACGTACTGAGGAATTAAACAACATTAGACAACACTGGCCGGATAGACCGACCTGCTCTGATACCACTAATGTAACACCCCAATTCTACCCAAAGCATTTAGGCAAGAAAATATCAGAGTATTAAAATTTCATACAACACATTTAGGATGTTACACTAAGTAACCAAACAAACACCTTGAAAACAAACGGACATCACCGATGCCAAAAGCATACACACCTGCCAATAACATGATACATAACACACGGAAGATATGAACATATATATATATATATATATATATATATATATATATATATATACGTATAGCTCTCACTCTCAAAGAGGAGTTTTCCAAAATAAAGTGTTTACAATACACAATGGCACGTTATCACATATACATGTTCAAAAGAGTCATATACAAATAAATAACAACAGACTCCCGACTACCCAGTGTTACATATCAGAGCGACCAACAAGACCAACTGGAGAACTACCTCTTCCAAAAGACTCCCAAAGCGGCTAATCTGCAGGATGCCACTCAAGCATCAAATCAGCAGAAGGGTGAGAATATAATTTATAATGAAGCATGATAAATATAGTAATGCCAACAAGTATCATCAACAATATAACACGATCATACACTCACGTTACATCGTTTATATTCTATCCAAAAGGATACATCACCGATTAATAACATCGTTATCAATTACATCACACCATAATTACCACACAGGCATTAATAAGCACACAGCACACATTCACCGTCAAAACATACTAGCCACATCGGCATAAATGATCGCATAATTGCATCACATCAAATTAATATTGGACATTGGCCCACAACTCCATCAATACATCATCAACAAGTTGTAATAACAACAATTCAACAATGATAATACATCATTCTCATAACAACAATTACTTGCCATAAGGCCACACATCATGTTAATAACAAACAACCAAACATTGTCACATATTAAGAATGAACATTCATTAATACATAACACATATGAACATGATCTCATGTTATCGATGAAGGAAAGAAAAACACTTAGAAAGGGGGGTTTGAATAAGTGTAGCTTTAAAAACTTGACCGATAAAAATAAATTGCACAGTTATTTTTATCCTGGTTCGTTGTTAACTAAACTACTCCAGTCCACCCCCGCAGAGATGATTTACCTCAACTGAGGATTTAATCCACTAATCGCACGGATTACAATGGTTCTCCACTTAGTCAGCAACTAAGTCTTCCAGAGTCTTCTGATCACACACTGATCACTCCAGGAACAACTGCTTAGATACCCTCTAAGACTTTCTAGAGTATTCTGATCCACACGATCACTCTAGTTACAACCTGCTTAGATAACCTCTAAGACTTCCTAGAGTATTCTGATCCACACGATCACTCTAGTTCCTTACAACTTAATGTAATCAAATCTAAGAGTATTACAATTGCTTCTTAAAAGCTATAATCACAAACTGTGATATTTCTCTTATCGTTTAAGCTTATTCTCACTAATATATTACAACAGCAATGTAGTGAGCTTTGATGAAGATGAAGATTCTGAGCTTTGAATAGAACAGTGTTTCAGCAAGTTAATATTCACAGAAATTGTGTTAGTTCGTTAACCTTGCTTCTCATCAGAACTTCATATTTATAGACGTTGGAGAAGATGACCGTTGAGTGCATTTAATGCTTTGCGTGTTCCGTACAGCATCGCATTTAATGTTATACGCTTTTGTCAACTACCTCGAGCCTTGTTCACGCTGTGTCTACTGACGTTGCCTTTAATAGCTTCTAACGTTCCTTTTGTCAGTCAGCGTAGCCTGCCACTTGTACTTCCTTCTGATCTGATGTTTGTGAATACAACGTTTGAATATCATCAGAGTCAAACAGCTTGGTGCAAAGCATCTTCTGATCTTCTGACCTTGAAGTGCTTCTGAGCGTGATACCATCAGAACTTCAGTGCTTCTGATCTCATGTTCTTCTGATGCTTCCATAGACCCATGTTCTGATTCTGCTTCGACCATCTTCTGATGTCTTGCCAGACCATGTTCTGATGTTGCATGCTGAACCCTTTGAGACAAAGCTTCTGAGCGCTGAATTATGCATACTCTTTATATATTTCCTGACAAGGAAATTGCATTGGATTAGAGTACCATATTATCTTAAGCAAAATTCATATTATTGTTATCATCAAAACTAAGATAATTGATCAGAACAAATCTTGTTCTAACAATCTCCCCCTTTTTGATGATGACAAAAACATATATAAATGATATGAATTTGCGATCAGAAAGAGCAGACGGCAAAAGACAAATTACACAGCTATAGCATAAGCATGTGAATATGTCTCCCCCTGAGATTAACAATCTCCCCCTGAGATAAATAATCTCCCCCTGAAATAAATACTCGAAGAACTTTAATAAAAGACTTCCCTGATTATTTCGGTAGAGACGATCACATAAGCTTCTATCTTCAGAGAATTCATAGCTTCTGACTTCTGCTTCCATTGGACAGCTTCAGAACTTGAATTTCTTTAGATCCCTAGAACACTCATAGCTTCTGATTCCTGCTTCCATTTAGGACAGCTTCAGAACTTGAATTTCTTTGATCATCAGAACATTCACAACTTCTGATTCCTGCTTCCATTTAGGACAGCTTCAGAACTTGAGTTTTCTGGATCTTTAGAGCATTCACAGCTTCTGATTTCTGCTTCCCTCGGATAGCTTCAGAGCTTTGAATTTCTACCAACATCACTTCATGCTAGATTTGTATCAGAACATTGTTGAATGTACCAGAGCATCATCAGAGCATCTCTACATCCTGAAATGTTACAGAACAAAACTAAACGACAAAAGTCAGCATGAACGAGTCAGAACATAAAATGTATATTAGAACACATGATATGTATCAGAGCCATATAGGCTAAAATAATGTATCAGAGCAAATAGAATTTTTTCAGAGCAAATAGACAAATATGGATCAAATTCTATTATCAGTGCTTCTAATTCTGAAGCTTGACAGCACTCAGCTTGCTTCAGTTTCCATGAGCTTATTCTTTTTACAGAATAACGCTTCTTATGGTTTTGCTTCTTGTGTTTGCTTTGAAGATTTTCTTCACTTCTTTATACCTGCAAAACACTTAAACCATATAGAACTTGCAGTTCTTGTTAGTAAATGTGTGGGAGCTTTACCCAGCAACTGATAGATTAATCAAATCATTTATCATTTATCTTCTCCCCCTTTTTGTCATAACATCAAAAAGAATATTTCAAAAGATTCAGATGTATAAAACGACAAATAAAATCACTGGAATGTAAAAACAAAGAAACTTTTCATTGATAATCAAAAGATATTACAAAAGGTTCTTATGTTTAACAAGATGAGAAACATTCCTAGCAAATACATAAAAAGTCATCCCAAGAGGAAATGACTACAAAAATTAAAAACAAAACCCTAGCAAGACACATTCTGTGTCAACCCATCAAGAGGAAGAGAGGGACAGTTCACAGACAGAGAACTGCTGTTGCAAACGGGGCTTTCTCTTAACATAGAAGTTAAGAATATCATTCTTAACCTCTTCCCATAACTCAAGAAAGTCTTCTGTCTTTGGGTGAAAGTTGATAACAACATCAAAGAAGAGGTCTGACTTGAGAGGTATTAGGAGAGCCATCCCGAGATATGCATAGATCTGCCGCCTTTGAGTCATAGATCTTCAACAGGCTTAGAGCATGATTAAGAGATCCAGACAAAGGATTCAAGATGAACGCTAGGTTTGAACTAGGATTTTTTAAAGAAAGAAAAACTTTGTTTGAGCAAGAGAAAAAAAACAGAGACAGAGTGAAATAGAGAAAATATAAGAGGGAAGGAGAAGCGTTTGAAGAGTATTTAAAAGAAAATAAAATGAAACAAATGATGGATAGCATTTAATGTTACGTGACATGAGGAGAGATAATAAAGACAAATGAGGTGACTAGCACAGTTACCTATGGTCGGCGTCCCTTCAACTGCACGCGCGCTTATCCATGAACAGTAAAGACAGGTTTACCATCCCGAGATAAAACGTTACAGCTGTTTTGCTTTAAAAGAGGTTCTGAATCAACTTAGACAATGAAACGTTAGTAATAACCGAATCATAATTTCTAAAAGATTTCAATCAGAACTTCTGATTAAAAAATAATCCACTTTCATTTCAGAAGATACTCATACATAAGAACTTCTCATCTTCTCATTCTGGGCATAAATCCATATTGATGTTCTTCAGAATGAACTTAAACCTATCTTCAGCCAGGGGTTTGGTAAAGATATCAGCCCATTGATGGTCTGTATCCACAAAGTTTAAAGATATAACACCCTTCTGAACATAGTCCCTTATGAAATGATGTTTAATCTCAATATGTTTAGCTTTTGAATGAAGAATAGGATTCTTAGATAAACATATAGCAGAAGTATTATCACAGAATATAGGAATGTTACTCTCATATATCTGATAATCTTCTAGCTGACTCTTCATCCAGAGCATCTGTGTACTGCAACCAGCAGCAGCGACATATTCTGCTTCTGTTGTTGATAGAGCAATAGTTGCTTGCTTCTTGCTATACCAGGAGATCAAATGACTTCCAAGAAATTGGCAACTTCCTGAAGTACTCTTTCTTTCAATTCTGTCTCCAGCATAGTCAGCATCGCAGAATCCTACTAAGTTGTATTCTTTAGATTTTCTGTAAACTAAGCCAACATTAGTAGTACCTTTCAGATACCTTAGAATTCTCTTAACAGCAGTTAAATGAGATTCTCTAGGATCTGATTGGAATCTAGCACACAAACAAACACTGAACAGAATGTCAGGTCTAGAAGCAGTCAAATATAGAAGAGATCCAATCATACCTCTGTATAACTTCTGATCTACCTTCTTACTTACCTCATCCTTACCTAGGATGCATGTTGGATGCATAGGAGTTTTGGCTTCTTTGCAGTCTAGAAGATTAAACTTCTTCAGAAGTTCCTTCACATACTTGGTTTGGTGAACATACGTTCCTTCTGATGTTTGATTTATTTGTATTCCAAGGAAATACTTGAGTTCTCCCATCATGCTCATTTCAAACTCAGCCTGCATAGAATCAGCAAACTCCTTTCCAAGTGTAGCATTAGATGTTCCAAAAATAATATCATCTACATATATTTGACAAATTAAAATATCCCTTTTAAAGGTTTTACAAAAGAGAGTAGTGTCCACTTTTCCTCTAGTGAAACCATTATCCAGAAGGAAAGAACTTAAGCGTTCATACCAAGCTCTGGGAGCTTGTTTCAATCCATACAACGATTTCTTTAGTTTAAAAACATGATTAGGAGACATAGAGTCTTCAAAACCAGGAGGTTGATGGACATAAACTTCTTCATCTATATAACCATTTAAGAAGGCACTCTTAACATCCATCTGATAGAGAGTGATGTTATGTTGAGTGGCAAATGAAATTAATAGACGAATAGATTCTAACCTGGCCACTGGTGCAAAGGTTTCTGTATAGTCAATCCCTTCTTGCTGACTGTAACCCTGAGCCACCAGTCTGACTTTGTTCCTTACCACTTCACCTTTCTCACTGAGCTTGTTTCTGAAGACCCATTTTGTACCGATTATATTGAATCCATCTGGTCTAGGAACAAGATCCCAAACATCATTCCTTGTAAACTGATTCAGTTCTTCTTGCATAGCAATTATCCAGTCTGGATCTTCTAGAGCATGATCAACAGAAGTTGGCTCGATCAAAGATACAAGACCTAATTGACAGTCTGCATTGTTCTTAAGGAATGCTCTTGTTCTGATTGGATCATCCTTCTTTCCAAGAATGACATCTTCTGAATGACCAGAGATGAGTCTGGATGATCTTCTGACAGATGGTTCTTCAGAAATGCTTAGATTCTCCAGAGAAGCTGATACTTGATCTTCAGATTCTTTGCTTCTGAGAAGCTCTGCTTCTGATGCGTTGCTTCTTGGCTCAACAACTTCTGATATATCAATATCACAATCTGCAAAATTATCAAACTGCTTTGGTTTTTCAGAACCAAGCTTATCATCAAACCTGATATTGATTGATTCTTCTACAATCAATGTTTCAGTATTGTATACTCTGTAGCCTTTTGAGCGTTCAGAATATCCAAGAAGGAAACATTTTTGTGCTTTGGAATCAAACTTACCAAGATGATCTTTAGTGTTCAGAATAAAGCATACACATCCAAAAGGATGGAAATATGAAATGTTGGGCTTTATATTCTTCCACAATTCATAAGGAGTCTTATTTAGAATAGGTCTGATAGAGATTCTATTCTGAATATAGCATGCAGTGTTTATTGCTTCTGCCCAGAAATGCTTAGCCATATTGGTTTCATTGATCATGGTTCTGGCCATTTCTTGCAGAGTCCTATTCTTTCGTTCTACAACTCCATTTTGCTGTGGAGTTCTAGGACAAGAGAAATCATGGGCAATACCATTTTCTTTGAAGAACTCTTCAAAGAATCTGTTCTCAAATTCACCACCATGATCACTTCTGACCTTTATGATTTTACACTCTTTTTCAGATTGAATCTGAATGCAGAAATCAAAGAACACTGAATGAGACTCATCCTTGTGTTTCAAGAATTTTACCCACGTCCAGCGGCTATAATCATCTACGATGACTAATCCATATTTCTTCCCTCTGACAGATGCTGTTTTGACTGGGCCAAACAGATCAATGTGCAAGAGTTCTAATGGCCTTGAGGTAGAAACAACATTCTTGGACTTGAATGCAGGTTTGGAGAACTTGCCCTTCTGACATGCTTCACAAAGAGCATCTGATTTGAATTTCAGATTAGGGAGTCCTCTGACAAGATCCAGTTTGTTAATCTGAGAAATCTTTCTCAAACTAGCATGACCTAATCTTCTGTGCCAGACCCACTGCTCTTCAGAAACAGACATAAGACAAGTCACCTTCTGACTCATAAGATCTTGCAGATCTGTCTTATAAATGTTGTTCTTCCTCTTGCCTGTAAATAGGATTGAGCCATCCTTCTGATTTACAGCCTTGCAAGACTTTTGATTGAAGATTATATCATAACCATTGTCACTCAATTGACTGATAGATAAGAGGTTATGTGTTAATCCTTCTACAAGAAGTACATTAGAAATGGAAGGAGAGTTACCAGACTTTATAGTTCCAGAGCCAATTATCTTGCCGTTCTGATCTCCTCCAAACTTGACTTCTCCTCCAGACTTAAGCACCAGGTCTTGGAACATAGACCTTCTTCCTGTCATGTGTCGTGAGCATCCAGAGTCCAGGTACCACGACATGTTGTGCTTTGTCCTTTTTGCAGCCAAGGATATCTGCAATAGGAATAATCTTATCCTTAGGTACCCACATTTTCTTGGGTCCTTTCTTGTTAGATTTTCTCAAGTTCTGATTGAACTTGGGTTTAACATTGTAAGCAATAGGAGGAACAGCATGATAATTCTTAATGTGAGTTTCATGATATTTCCTAGGTTGTGTCACATGCTTCTTAGTGTGTGTAATGTGAAAACTTTGAGCATGTGAAGTGTGCCTAATATCGTGGGAGTGGCCATACTTGAACTGATCATACAATGGCTTGTATGTGATTTTCATTTCATCAACAGGTTCAAGTTTGTATGGGGTTTCACCCTCAAAACCAATGCCGACTCTTTTGTTTCCAGACACAGCATATATCATAGAAGCTAGCTGACTTCTGCCAATACTTCTAGATAAGAACTTCCTGAAACTTAAATCATATTCTTTCAGAATATGGTTTAGACTAGGAGTGGATTTTTCTGAATCAGAAGGAGATCCAACATTATTGGATAATTTTAAAAGTTTTTCTTTTAATTCAGAATTCTCCAACTCAAGCTTCTTTGTTTCAAATTCAAATAGCTTTTTCAGCTTTTTGTATTTGAGACTAATCTGAGACTTGAATTCCAGAAGTTCTGTTAGACTGGAAACTAACTCATCTCTAGTAAGTTCAGAAAATACCTCTTCAGAATCTGATTCTGATGTAGATTCTGATCCGTCATCTTCTGTCGCCATCAGCGCACAGTTAGCCTGCTCATCTTCAGAGTCTGAATCATCTTCTGACTCATCCCAGGTTGCCATAAGACCTTTCTTCTTATGAAACTTCTTCTTGGGATTTTCCTTCTGAAGTTTTGGACATTCATTCTTGAAGTGTCCAGGCTCATTGCATTCATAGCACATGACCTTCTTCTTGTCAAATCTTCTGTCATCAGAAGATTCTCCACGTTCAAATTTCTTTGAACTTCTGACGCCTCTGAACTTCCTTTGCTTGTTCTTCCAGAGTTGATTTAGCCTTCTGGAGATCAAGGACAGTTCATCTTCTTCTTCGGATTCTGATTCTTCAGGATCTTCTTCTCTAGCCTGAAAAGCGTTAGTGCATTTCTTGATATTGGATTTTAATGCAATAGACTTACCTTTCTTTTGAGGCTCGTTTGCATCCAGTTCAATTTCATGACTCCTCAGGGCACTGATCAGCTCTTCCAAAGAGACTTCATTTAGATTCTTCGCAATCTTAAATGCAGTCACCATAGGACCCCATCTTCTGGGTAAGCTTCTGATGATCTTCTTTACGTGATCAGCCTTGGTGTATCCCTTGTCAAGAACTCTCAATCCAGCAGTAAGAGTTTGAAATCTTGAAAACATCTTTTCAATGTCTTCATCATCCTCCATCTTGAAGGCTTCATACTTCGGGATTAAAGCGAGAGCTTTAGTCTCCTTGACTTGAGCATTTCCTTCATGAGTCATTTTCAAGGACTCATATATGTCATAGGCCGTTTCCCTGTTAGATATCTTCTCATACTCAGCATGAGAGATAGCATTCAGCAAAACAGTTCTGCATTTATGATGATTCCTGAAAAGCTTCTTCTGATCATCGCTCATTTCTTGCCTTGTCAGCTTTACGCCACTGGCATTTACCGGATGTTTGTAACCATCCATCAGAAGATCCCATAGATCACCATCTAGACCAAGAAAGTAACTTTCCAGTATTCAAAGTTTTCACCATCAAATACCGGCGGTCTAGTATAACCATTGTTACCGTTGTGTTGCTCAGCAGAGCCAGATGTAGATGTAGACTTTGCAGTTTCATCAGCCATCTTTTACTGAAGCGTTTTTCTCCTCCTGAATCTTTTCTAAACACGGTTAAGTGCTTGCACCTTAGAACCGGCGCTCTGATGCCAATTGAAGGAAAGAAAAACACTTAGAAAGGGGGGTTTGAATAAGTGTAGCTTTAAAAACTTGACCGATAAAAATAAATTGCACAGTTATTTTTATCCTGGTTCGTTGTTAACTAAACTACTCCAGTCCACCCCCGCAGAGATGATTTACCTCAACTGAGGATTTAATCCACTAATCGCACGGATTACAATGGTTCTCCACTTAGTCAGCAACTAAGTCTTCCAGAGTCTTCTGATCACACACTGATCACTCCAGGAACAACTGCTTAGATACCCTCTAAGACTTTCTAGAGTATTCTGATCCACACGATCACTCTAGTTACAACCTGCTTAGATAACCTCTAAGACTTCCTAGAGTATTCTGATCCACACGATCACTCTAGTTCCTTACAACTTAATGTAATCAAATCTAAGAGTATTACAATTGCTTCTTAAAAGCTATAATCACAAACTGTGATATTTCTCTTATCATTTAAGCTTATTCTCACTAATATATTACAACAGCAATGTAGTGAGCTTTGATGAAGATGAAGATTCTGAGCTTTGAATAGAACAGTGTTTCAGCAAGTTAATATTCACAGAAATTGTGTTAGTTCGTTAACCTTGCTTCTCATCAGAACTTCATATTCATAGACGTTGGAGAAGATGACCGTTGAGTGCATTTAATGCTTTGCGTGTTCCGTACAGCATCGCATTTAATGTTATACACTTTTGTCAACTACCTCGAGCCTTGTTCACGCTGTGTCTACTGACGTTGCCTTTAATAGCTTCTAACGTTCCTTTTGTCAGTCAGCGTAGCCTGCCACTTGTACTTCCTTCTGATCTGATGTTTGTGAATACAACGTTTGAATATCATCAGAGTCAAACAGCTTGGTGCAAAGCATCTTCTGATCTTCTGACCTTGAAGTGCTTCTGAGCGTGATACCATCAGAACTTCAGTGCTTCTGATCTCATGTTCTTCTGATGCTTCCATAGACCCATGTTCTGATTCTGCTTCGACCATCTTCTGATGTCTTGCCAGACCATGTTCTGATGTTGCATGCTAAACCCTTTGAGACAAAGCTTCTGAGCGCTGAATTATGCATACTCTTTATATATTTCCTGACAAGGAAATTGCATTGGATTAGAGTACCATATTATCTTAAGCAAAATTCATATTATTGTTATCATCAAAACTAAGATAATTGATCAGAACAAATCTTGTTCTAACAATCGACAACTAATCACATACCTCGTACCAATACGATAACATTCACACAACACATCATCATGATTTATCATGCACTAGTTCACAAAACCATTTATGAAAATCAACCAACCACTACTACATCCTACATCATTAACAATTACCACCAAGCACTATGATTATTTACCAATCATATCGCGCATATAAACAATTATGTGTTTCCATCAACAACCCTCATAACCAATTAATAACAAGTTAACCAAGCCTATACTATCATATAGAACATCCAACTAGCTTCCTAACACTTCGAACAGCGTACGAAACGAAGCTACGGATCAAAAGTTACAAGGTTTCAAAGTTTGGAAAATTGAACATACTACACAACTCATCACTTGATCCTAATAAAAATAATGGGATATTACATACTATGAATCATTTAATTAGATACTAATATAGTTCATTGCGTTAGCTTTCCAACGCTTCGAACGGCGACAAAATCTGAGTTACGGTTCAGGAGTTACGAAGTTTCAAAGTTTTGGAAAAACAGAAAATGCTGTTGTCCGCTTCAGCTCCGCTCAGCGGACCCTCACAGAGATTTTTCTGCAAAAGAACCTCCGCTCAGCGGACCCACCTCCGCTCAGCAGACCTGCGTAAACCCAGAAAAAACCAGAACGAACCAGAACGGTTCTAACCCTCTTATACCCACCAAAACCACTCCAAAACATCATCATAACACCAATACAACACATACAAACCATAGAAACAACCTAACATCAAACTTTTCATGGTTGATTCATCAATCTATCTCAAAACCTAACTTTTTATTCAAACTCAATCAAGCCATGGAAAAGGAAAACAAACATGATCAATCACCATAACACAACAAGGATATCATTTAATCATCATACAATCATTCTCAAACAAACTTAGATCAAACAAAGACCACACAAGAAAATTGTGGAAATTGGAACAAGAAGAACAAGAACAAGAACAAGACTATAAGAATCATACATCCAAGATAAATTAGATTCACCCCCTTACCTTGCTATTGTGACGATCGGCAATCGATTCGGTTGAGAATCCTCCACTTTCTCTTGTTTTTCCCCTTTGCTCTTCTTCTTCCTCTCTTCTCTTTCTTTCTCTTCTCTTTCTTTCCATCCCTTTCCCTTCTCACAATATTTCTTTCTTATAAAGAAAATATTTATCCCGCGGAAATGACCAAAATGCCCCTACGCTCAAATATCGTTCAAACGCCCCAAAACGCAGAATATTACCTTAATGATATTTCTAGTACCAAAAATATGAAAACCTTCAATTAAATATTAGTCCGCCATCCCGAACTAATACCGACTGAAACGACTCCAAAAACGGTAAAATTCCAATAAACGTCACAAACGTCCAAATTAAGCATATACTTATTTTTCCGAGCGTTACACTATATCCAGGCACGATTTGTTTGTCGTGTTTTCGTCAAGACAAATAAAAGAACCAAACGAATTAGCCAACATCATGAAGAACTCAGCACACCAAGCATGACACGGGACGCCATTGATGCGAATCCATGAAACTCTCTCTTCATCAACGTCCGGTGATTTCCATGGCTTGATATCAATGAACCATTGTTTCCACCAAGTTGAGCCATCACCAATCAACTCCCCGATGTAACCCTCCTCCATCTCCTCCAACAAGCAAAGGTTCGCTCCCACCGGAGTTACTTTGATGGAGAACACTCCCTCCATCTCAAAATAAGTTTGAATGTTATACGATGATCCTGGGTTTGAAATAACACCCACATACGCCTCTGACAACCTAATTTTCTCCTCTTCACTCGCCCTGAAAACCAAAGCCTTCCCTTCCTCATCTTGCCTTGCTGCTTTTTCGTTAGAGACAACGTCCGCAAAAGATCTCCCTACATATGTACCAACGTACTTGTTCACTTTCACCGCTTCAGCAACCTTGCTCCCCTCATGAAAAAGACTAACGCCGCCTCCACGCTTCCCACCTCCTTGCTGCCCCGAACCTCCATAGCCCAACTTCCTTTCATATCTCGGAATGTTAGCGTGAATTTTCCTACCATCGATCAGTATATTGTCTAGCCTCACCGCCAGGATTCTCGCATCCGCCACCGCTACGAACCTAGCAAAACCGAACCTCTTACCATTTCTGGTAGACCTAGGAGGAATTACCACCTCCACCACCTCTCTGTGGCATCCAAACAACTCGAAGATGTCCTTGGCTCTAACTCTAGTAGGGAAATCAGAAAAGAAGAAGGACGACACCGACTCCTCCACACCCAACCAACGACCACCATTGAACGGAAAGCAGTCCCACTTTGACTGCACTGCGCGAAAATTCCTCTTTTGCACTCACTGCCACTCCATGAAAAGATCTACAAAGGGATAACCACCGGAAGAAAACTGTTATGTATTAGCTATGTTATGCATATAAACAATTTTGATATTATAAAAAGTCTCAACCTAAACCAAAAACAATTAATTGTGATTGGGGTCAAGGTTGTTCTAATTCTAGACAACTCAACCCACATACACAATAGTTAAATTAGCAAATAGCAGCAAATTAAAAAAACACAAATAAAGTTTTAGCCTCTAGTTTTACTAATTTGCAAATTTAGTCTGCCACTACATATTTATATATTTTTTACTCACATATCAAATTTAAAATAAAATAAAAAAGAAAAAAATATACACTTATACAGTTAATAAATCACTACCATATATTACCTGAAATATTTTAATTAGCTGTATGACATAGTGATAGTGGCAATGCATATGTGAATCAAACCAAGTCTTATATTATTTTGTTATGGAAACATCAAAAATTTCCGTAATATATAAAAGAAAAGTATGATATAATTGTGTAGGGTTGGTTTTACTTTTCAGTTAGGGCTCATAGTTTCTCCTCGTAAAAGAGAATAATATGTGGGTTTAACTTTTCTACTCCAATTCATCAACTGCAGAACCCCTCACATAAACCACATGAGTCCCCAGTCGGAGGATCCTCATAACGTGCCGGTGCCGCTATATATCCCCGGCGAACTCATCGCCGACGTGCTTTCCTTCCTTCCCGTCAAATCAGTCCTTCGATTGAGATGTGTGAGCAAGACATTGAGTTGTATCATCTCTGATCCTTCCTTTGTCAAATCGCATCTTAACCGATCCGCACGAAAGGATGAACTCAAACTTGTAAACTTTTTGGAATGGAAGAAGGTCTCGTTTTCAGTTTTTCGAATGTCTGAAAACCCTCCAATCATTTTCAATCTCCCTGAAGATTCTTACTATACATTGAAGGAGAATGGCTGGTTCAATATAGCTGGTTCCTGCAATGGTTTACTTTGTTTTTACGATCAACGTTATAGCTATAACTCTACAGTTGTAGAGACAGGGCTCCTTATTTGGAACCCGGCCACGAGGACAATATCAGAAAAAATATGCTGTAGTGGTATCGGCTCCATTGAATCTCTTGCTAATTTTATGTTTGGTTGTGATAATTCAACCAACACTTATAAGGTGCTGTATTTTATTCCTTATAAAAAACAAGTAAGAGTTCTCACTTTGGGTAATAATGTTTGGAGAAATATTGAAAAATCTCCGGTGAAACATTGTTCCTCCATGAATCTTGCCCATCTCAGTGGTACTGTTAATTGGTTGGCAATCCGCAAACACTACTCCACTTATGATTACAAGAATATTACTATTGAGCAGTTTGTGATTATTTCACTTGATTTGGGCACGGAGACACATACTCAGTTGCGGCCTCCTCCGGGTTTCAATGAAGTTCCATTTGTTGAACCACATCTAAGTGTGTTAATGGATTGTCTTTGTTTTTCTCATTATTTCAAAAAAACTCATTTAGTAATATGGCAAATGAAGGAATTTGGAGTTCAAGAGTCTTGGTCTCAATTCCTTAAAATTAGTTATGACAAACTTTTGTTGGATCGTCACTCTGTTTACTTTCAATTGTTGCTATTATGCTATTCGGAGAAGAATGATACACTGATTTTTATGAACTATCTTGAAAGCCAAGCAATTAACCGGAGGTATAACAGAATGGAGAGATTGAATATCGTAGAGGGAATAGATAGATCCTTGCTATTGAGTGGCCATGATCATGTTGAAAGCTTGGTTTGGTATTGTTGAATTGAAAGTAAGTTTCTCTAGAATGATTTATTTGTTTAAGTATGAAGATGTTTTTGCAAATTAATATAAATTGAATATTCATGTTCTGACTGTGTTTACACCTACTAGTACTACATTCATATTGATTAGGGAAACATGATGTATATTGGATAATCACACTGCTACATATTCTAATCTCCAAGTTACATGCAGCACTGAAACTTGTTCTTAATTCATCTATTTGTTTATATGCTGCATAAAGTATATAGGCTGCCATAATGGTTTCAATATTGTGATGTTGTTAATTTATAATTAGGTTGCTGCATAAAACATGATCTAGATAACTTAATTATCATATAACATGGCATTCTTTTTCTTCTTGCTGTTAAAATTATATAGAATCATCTGATGCGTTACTTCTGTCTGGTGTAGGGGCGGTTTGGGTCTGGCTTTGCGGGGATGTCACATGCAGCAGGGAGGATCGAGTTCAGGCCGAGTATCCTGTCTCGCACATTTCTGCTCCGTTATTTTTCTTCTTTGTACAGCAGTTGTGTGGGTGTGCCAATTAGAGGGCTGCTGTTTTTTTGTTGGTTTGAACTCAGGAATCTTTATCTGGCTGTTTATTCATATTGTATTCATGCAATTAGCAAGAGATTTTGTAATAAGTTGTGATATTTAAGTTATCATATTCCTTTTGTTTCAATTGTATCTTGTAAGTATTTAACAACCGAATCTCTTTATCTTTGAGAAAATATTTCATATAACATCAAACTAATATTGATAATAATAAAGATAATGATAATAATGTAAAAGAGGAGCTGCTTTATACAACTTACATTATGCATATCAGTTCTCAAGGTTTTACAAAACTGTCGCATATGCGTTGCGGTCGCATTGTGACTTTCGCGATATAGGTCGGTACAGTACAGGTATTGTGTTTCAAATAACTGTCATTGCGTTGTGAATTTCTCACAACATTGCATAATATGAGATTCATCCTCCTTAACCCTATGGTTGGGTATTTACGGAGGCTTGTTGAACTTGGACTTGAGAGTTAGTTTAGCGATTTTGCCTAACTCCACTACCAAGTAAGCGGTCAATGCAAGACTACTTCTTTCTAGAAAAATGGAGCAAGTTGTTACCCCTCTTTGTCTAATCATGAGTAAGTTATTATGGGAACTCGTCATTTTCTCTAAGTGGACCGTGAATGCAGGTTTAGAGGGTTATCTCTGAGAGGCGAGAACCATTTGGCCAATTAACTCGACATTATGTCCCATTTTAGGTGGTCTATATGGCCCATTGGAACGACCTTAATCTTCGCAGGATGGCTCACCCCATGGTTTTAAATTGCGGTCCGCAACCGCAATTGCGGCCGCAACATTGCTGATGCGGTAGCCTCCGCATCCGCATCAGGCCGCAATTGCGGTGTGATTTGTAATCACACGTCCAATAACACTAGAATTCGATTCAAACACCTTAAGCCATGTGTCTTCACATGTTTTCATCATAACTCAACATTTGAGAACTCATAAACTCAATTTACATGTGATTTGTAATGTAAAATAGTAACATTAAGTGTTTTTTAATAGTGTATTTCAAATATTTCCTTATTTAAATTCACGCCTCAACGGCCGCAATGCGCATCGCAGCAACCGCATTGGCCGCAATCGCAACACCCGCAATCGCAACCGCATCCGCGACGGCAACCGCAATTTAAAACCATGGCTCACCCTTTAGTAAGATATGTCGCCCATTTGATATTAGTAAATTTATATCTCTACACCATGGTTTTAAATTGCGGTTGCGGCTGCGGATGCGGTTGCGGTTGCGGATGCTGCGATTGCGGTCATTGCGCTTGTTGCGATGCGCATTGCGGCCGTTGCGGCGTGAATTTTTAAAAGGAAGCGTTTGAAATATTATATTGAAAAACACTTAATGTTATGTTTTTTCATTATATAAGAAGTAAATTGAGTTTTAGAATTCTAATATATTGATTTTTGATGAGAATACTTAAAAAAACATGATTAAAATTGTCCGATGGGGTTCCTAATACTTCCGGAGGCGCGATTTCAAAATCACACCGCAATTGCGGTCCGATGCGGTTGCGGAGCCAACCGCATCCGCAATATTGCGGGTGCAATTGCGGTTGCGGACCGCAATTTAAAACCATGCTCTACACTATATACTTAACATAATTTTATTTAATGCATGCTTAAAAAATTTTAGTGTGAATAGAAATTAATGGATTACAGTAATATCAAACATTCTAAATTTCCGTAAAAGAAATAAAATAAAAATTTTCGTGATAAACTTTAATTCTGTTGGTTTATAGTTTCTCATTATAAATGAGAACTAATAGTGAACAAAAACGCAATAATACGGGTTCAACTTTTCTACTCAAAATCTTCAACTGTTGGGACTTCTTCCAGTTGGGACATTCTCCCAAGGTGCCGTTATCTCCCCGGCCTGGACATCCTCCCAAGGCGCCGTTTTATTTCCCCGGCAAACTCGTCGATGACGTGCTTTCCTTCCTTCCCGTCAAATCGGTCCTTCGTTTCAGATGTGTGAGGAAGACATTGAATTCTCCCATCTCAGATCCCTCCTTTGTCAAATTGCATGTTGATCGACCCGCACGAAATGAAGAACTCAAACTTGTTTACACATTGGAAAGGAATACGAATACCGACTCCTCCTTCACATTTTTCCGTATGTTAGGGCATCTCCAATGGTGCTACTCATTTTTTAGTTCCTTGTGGGACCTATTAAGCCACGTCATCTTAAAGTAACTCATCTAATTTTTACTCCAATGGTGCAACTTTAAAGAACTCATGTTGGGTCCCACAATTAATTATTAAAATAAAAATGAAAAGAAAAAGAAAACAACGGAGTGCATTGTTGAAAGGCTGATTATCCTTTTATTATTATTTTATTGAAAATTACAGTTGCATTGCATTGCAACGTTTGCCAGCATGGCGAACTTCAACAGTAACTTTTTCATATGCCATGCTTGACAGCTGGCGAACTTAAAGAAGAAACCATCCGCTGGAGATGGTCTTAGAAAACGTTCCGAACTTTTTCAAATTTCCCTGAGATTTTTACTATGAACTGACGGACAAGGACTGTTTCTATATATAGTTGGTTATTGCAATGGATTACACTGCTTGTACGGTCATTGTATGAAAGATAACTATACAGTTTCGGAGAATTGGATCCGTATTTGGAACCCGGCCACGAGTATAATATCAGAAAAAGTATGGTGTAGTGGCATCGTTGCTTCCCGTACTAACTTGAGATTTTATTATGATAATTCAAGTATTCAACCAACACTTATAAGGTCTTATATTTCATTCCTGATAATAAACAGGAAAGAGTTCTTACTTTGGGTAATAATGTTTGGAGAAACATTAAAAATTCTCCTGTAGAACATGATTTCACCATGGTTTTGGTACATATGAGGGGTAGTGTTATTTGGTTGGCAATTCACGACTTGGTCTTCTCTATTTATGATTGCAAGAATATTACTTTTGGTCAATTTATAATTATTTCACTTAATTTGGGCACAAGACACATATTTAGTTGCGGCCTCCTCATGGTTTGAAGGAAGTGTCAATTGTTGTACCAAAACTAAGTGTACTAATGGATTGCCTTTGTTTTGCTCATGATTTCAAACAAATTCATTTACTAATATGACAAATGAAGGAATTTGGAGTTGAAGGGTCTTGGACTCAA
The DNA here is from genome assembly GCF_029867415.1 of Vicia villosa. Taxonomy (NCBI): domain Eukaryota; kingdom Viridiplantae; phylum Streptophyta; class Magnoliopsida; order Fabales; family Fabaceae; genus Vicia; species Vicia villosa. The sequence continues at coordinate 525,709 of NW_026705362.1, forward strand.
TTCTTTAAAGTTTGTTATCATATTTTGGGAGATTATGAATGATGCACTTATTTTTATTGACAATAATAAATGGCAAGCAATCATATATAACAGGAGATATAACAGAGTAGAGAGAAGCAATAGACCTTACTGGTTGAATCGCTATAATCATGTTGAAAGCTTGGTTTGGTATTGTTGAAAGTAAGTTTCTATATTACAATGATTTATTTGTGTGAATTTGATTTACATCATTTTCTCATAATGGTTTTGTTGCTCTTATATTCTATCTATTATTATAATGCTCATTTGGAAGAAACATGAATTATTACTCATTATATATTTCTATATTGGATATATTTTTTTTTTGTGTAAGCAAGAATTTAATATAGGGAGAACTAAGGGTTCTCCAACCTTGTTACACAGGAGGCGGAATAAAACCGTCAAAATACGATATTACAAACCAATTACAATTACGACATAAAAGACACCGGGAACAACCAACAAAAACATGCCAATCGTCCTCATAATTATGACCACAAAGCTGACAGATGGGACTACATGGTACATGATGTTGAATAAGACGCACCTTAGATGGGAGACAATCAATACAAATCCTCCAAATAAGATGTTTCACTCGAGACGGAGCTGTTATATTCCAGAGATCACTCCAGTTTACTCCCTCCTTAACCAAGCCACCATTTTCTTGATACTTCCTCCAACTTCTATAACCCGAACGAACACTCTAGTTACCGCTTACATCATCTTTCCAGACCATACGGTCATCAACCACTTCTTCTAACAACGGAACTTGTAGAATATGACGAACCACTGAGTAATCAAACAAATCACATAAAACTCCCATATTCCATTGTTTAACATTAGGCAGCAATAGATCATTAATTGTTAAAGTATACACACCTTGATTTTGAGGACCCAACAAACAACCTTCTCTAGTCCCTCTTAGCCATGGTTCATTCATAACCCTTATGTTTCTACCATCTCCAATCCGCCATCTACAACCAAGGGTAAGGACATCTCTAGCCTTCCAAATACACCGCCAAACGAAACTAGGATTATAACCCAACTTAGCATCAAAGAAACTAGATCTCGGAAAATACCTCGCTTTGAAGATTCTGGACACTAAGGCATTCAGATTAGACATGAGGAACCAGTCTTGCTTAGCCACCATAGCCAAGTTAAACGCCTTAAAATCCCGGAAACCCAAACCTCCCTAAGCTTTTGAACAAGTCAATTTATCCCATGTCTTCCATCTTATTCCCTTGTTGTTGGAGCCTCCGCCCCACCAAAACGAATTTAGCATTTCTTCAATCTCATTAACAACCGCATCCGGAAGAATAAAGATGCTCATGATGTAAGTTGGAATAGCTTGCAGAACTGACTCGATCATAATTTCTTTACCTGCTCTAGATAAAGATCGCCCTTTCCAAGAATTGATACGATTCCAAATGCGATCCTTAATAAAAGAAAAAATAGACCTCTTGCTCCTTCCTATCATAGATGGCAATCCCAAATATTTTCCTGTACTCAGCACATGTCGAACTCCCATAATATTTGACATAAAAAGTGTAGATAAAAATATGCCATATTTACTTGATTATATTTACCACATTATAAAAAACCAAATATTAACAAAAAGTTGTTTTTGTGTGTTTAAGTTCCATGTGTAATCAATTTGTCATCATTTTTTTCATGATACAAGATAAAGCTTTTACGTTCTTCATTTCATTTCGCAGGTTTTTTTTTTCAATAGATAAATGATCATTAAGAAATCGTATTAGGGGTGCAACCCTTGCATCACCAATCTCTAAGGAAATTAATGTTTACAATTGAAGGCACTGTGTGATACCTTCACAGGTCAAAATAAACTATACAAAATACAAACCATCCATTTGTATTGAAAATTGTACTGCTGAGTAAGTACATTAGGGAAGGGATCAGGCAATTCTACAGTTTGTGACAATGTTTTCCAGCTTAATTTAACTTTTTAGATTTATTGACCGATATGTACAGGAAATTTATGGACATTGTTTCAATATTAACTAATTTTATAGTCGTTTTTCTCAATGTCTTATTTTTGCAAAACATTTAATTTTATAATTCATTTATTTTTTCAAAATTGTAAATAATTGAAAAAAATTCCACGTACCGCACCAATGTACCAATATCCGTACAAATGCACTAATATTCTACTTATGATTTCAAATATTTAAAATATATTAACAAAAAATAATGTAAGTTATATTATCGCAAAAAATAATATAAGTTTTTTTATAATACTTAACTTATTAGTTGTTGATTACTACAAATATTTTCATCACAATAACTAAATTCTTTACATTTTTAAATAACTAACGACAATTTAGCATACCGCACCAGTACCCATAAACATGGTACTTATTTGATATGCGTACATGATATTGATATCAAACTGTTGATTTAAATATTGAATAATAAAGACAACAAATTTACTATTAATTTAAATATTTTTATAAATAATTTTAAAACAAAAATATTTATATATAGGAATAAATTACATTGTTGATTCAAATATTTTTATTTACCAAATAAGTTAAAGAAATCAATTTATTATCTCTTTTAAAAAATAATAAATTATTTTGGTTAGAAATACTTAATAAATTATTTGTACAATTAAAGAAAATAAAAGTAAATATATTTTAAATAATATATAAATCCAAACACGGGAAAAATGTATTTATTTATGTTAATAATATTTATTTATATAATTAAAAAATATTTTTAAATACTATGTTATTGTACGCAATTAATATAATATTTTTAAATATTATGTTATTAGGGTATATTTATAAAACTAAATGATTGCATAAATATTTTTATAAATAATATCAAAACATATTTAATATTAAATAGAAAAAATATACCGTTGATCCAAATATTTGTATATATGTAAAACTATATTTATGTTCCAAATATAAATAAAAATATGTTTTTTTTAAAAAAATAGGTAATCTTGTCAACACAGTACTAGTATGAACGTACGAGTGTCCAGATTAGAATTCGTGCAAATCTACGGGTTATAAACTTTCTGTACAATTAAAAAAATAATAAAATAGTTATATTTAAAATAATATATGAATCCAAACACGAAAAAAATATGTTTTTTCTTAATTATTTATATTACTAATATTTTTATTTTGAAAATATTTTTAATTTAAGATACAATATTTTTTTAAGATAACATATGAAAATATTGATGTGAAACAATTTTGGTAAAATAATTTAATTTTTCTTATATGCATTTTTTTACATTTAAAGACAACAGCGTGCGTATCACGTCAATACTCTGCGAACACACGGATATCCCACTAGTTTTTAAAAAAATTAATATAAAAAAATTGTAATATTTAAAAAAAATAGTATTATTAAATTAATTTTTTTAAAGATAAAACAAATATGCCCATAGTTTTAACACCAAGTAGAATAAGAATTTCATTAATAGTTTTAACACCAAGAAGAAAAAGAATTTCATCCGTATAGATTAGTGCTAGACTGCTAGTAAGCAAGTGTAAGACAACTAAACTAGAGATTTGTAGTAACAAAGTACATGACATAGATTATAGTATGGCCTATTTTAATGCCTTATGCAGCGTATAAAAAAATCGATGAAATAGAACAAGTTTCATAAAACGTAATTGAAACCAAATAGCTCTATACTTAAAGATAGATAATTCAAAATGAAAGAAAAGTGAACAAATTTTCATTAATCAATGCTTGGTGAGGAGCTGATCAACTTCCAAATTTGCTGCAAAAAACCTTCAACCGTGCCTACACCACAGAATACAACATAGAAATAATACAATCAAATTAAAACCATTTTGAGAAAATGATCATAGAAATTGTAGAAACTTACTTTCAACAATACCAAACCAAGCTTTCAACATAATGAGAGAGATTCAACAAGAAAAGTATATTGGTACTCTCTACTCTACTGATTCTCTCCACTCTGTTATATCTCTGGTTACATATAATTGCCCGGCTTTCACCATAGTTTATCATAAAAAGTGTTTCATTCTTCTCCGAATAGCGTAATGGAGACAAATGAAAGTAATTAAACTGATAATCTACCAAGACTCTTCAACTCCAAATTCTTTCATTTGCCATATTATAAAACAAGTTTTTTTGAAATCATGAGAAAAACAAAGACAGTCCGTTAAGACACTTAGATCTGGTTCAACAAATGGAACATCATAGAAACCCTGAGGAGGCCGCAGCTGAGTATGTGTCTCCATGCCCAAATAAGGTGAAATAATTGCAAATTGCTCAATAGTAATTTTCTTGCAATCATACTTAGCATTGCTTTTGGGAATTGCTAACCAATTAACAGTACCCCTCGTATTCACAATATTCATGGAGTACTCATGTTCTGCCGGAGAATTTTGAATTTTTCTCCAAACATTATTCCCCAAAGTGAGAACGGTTACCTGTTTTTTACGAGGAATGAAATACAGCAACTTATAAGAGTTGGTTGCATCATCATAACCAAACTTCAAAATAAAACAGGAACCAATATTTTTGAAGCCTCTGCACCATAGTTTTTCTGATACTCTCCTCGTGGCGGGATTCCAAATACGGAACCACTTCCCCAAAATTTTATAGCCATGTTAAAACAATGACCGTACAAGCAGAGTAATCCATTGCAGGAACCAACTATTTCGTGACAGTCCTTGTCCTTCAGTTGACAGTAAGGATCTTCGGGAAGATTGAAAATGATTGGAGGGTTTTCACACATACGAAAAACTCTGAAGGAGACTGCATCCTTCCATTTCAAAGTGTATACAATTTTGAAGTCATCATCTCGTGCGGATCGATTAAGATGCAATTTAACAAAGTAAAACCAACGTAATAAAGAATTATTTCATATACATTTCCTTTCTTTCTTTTCAGGAAACTTTTGATATTTTCATAGTGAAATAGTAATATCTTTCCACGGTAAAAACAAAAAATAAAGTTAGAATGCATTAAATCAAATTTTGTAGGGTTGTACGTTTTTGTTTCATCTTAAGTTTTATTGTGTAAATAATAATTAAGGGAAATAAAAAGAAGATTTCATTTTCATATGCATTGCCACTTATCATGTCACCGTAAGTTTTTTTTTTTTTAAAGAATTTAATTGCTATTTATTGTCAGTTTAAAAAATTTATATTAAATTTTTAATCATAACCCTTCAAATATATTATTTTAAAGGAAATTAAATTAAAATTTAATATTTAAGCAACTTTTTTTTATTGAAACAAACTTAATTCATTTTGAGAAGCAATTGTTCAATACAACGAGGAATAATATTAAAAAACACTACGCATAGTCCATGAATTTGCCGCTTTAGTTAGCATATGAGCAACTGAATTCGCTTAGCGTTTTATAAACTTTACCTTAAAGTTGGGAAAACTAAATAACAAACTCTTAATAGCCGAGATATAATAAAATAAATTTCAGAACTACTGTAGAAATTAGAGTGAATAGATTGAATCACCCGTTGAGAATCACTTTCGAAGATCACATTAACGAAATGCGCCTCCTTTAAGGCTAAAGCTTGTGCTTCAATGACGAAGAGAAAACCAATGTCCCAAGCTACACCCGCGCTGATGAATCTACCTAGGGGATCTCTAACACACCAGCCCCTATTCGATGTTCCCAACTGATTATGAAAACATGCATCCACATTACACTTTACCCTCCCTACACACAGAGGCGACCAAGAGGTTTGAGGAGAAAGGTCATGTTCTCCGTTAGTATCTTCTTGAGTCGTATGCCAATCATGCCAATTATAATAAGCGTGCACACCCAGCTTAGTTTCTTATTGTAGCGGTGAAATATTGAGACTGAAGCCATTGGATTGACCCAACTCGTTATTTTAGTGAATGTCGCCATTGCGCTTTATTGTTTCAAAGGAGATGGGAAAAATTGTGAAATAAAACCCAAAGTTTTTAAAACAAAAGTAATAAAAAAGACAAAGATCTTAGGTCATTAAAAAAATGCGCGTGAATTGTAGAGGTTTTCTTACGGCGTTTTATAAAACCGTCAAAATTTACGGTAGATTATGGCAGTTCTTAAAACTGTGCCTTACCTTTTTTTTTGTCCGTGCCTTACCTTTTTTTTTCTTCCCTATTTTAACCATAACTGAGTATAAAAATAAAATCATATTAAATAAAAGGGGACAACTTCACTACCCATCTTAAAAAGTTGGGTAGTGTACCTTCAACCAATCACATGATATCATTTAAGTTAAACACATTTAATTATTTATTAAATATTACAATTATTATTGGAGGTAATCTTACCCAACTTTTTAAGTTGGGTAGATAAGAATTCACCTAAATAAAAAAATTAATTCAAAGCCTTTTTCGTCCTCTTTTCCTATTCGTTGTGTGCACTTTCTATCCATCGGTATTCCTTTCCAAATCCACCCTATGTATCGTAGAAACTCTTCATTCTCCTCATTCGTTATTTCTTCCGACCCATCATTAGACTCTAATATTCTCTCGTGTATTTCTCTTCTTCTTCTTCTCCGTCACTCTTCTCCATAGGTACAATCACCTCCGTCTTATTTTAGGGTTTCTATATTATTATATTTTTGTGAACCACTTTAAGATTTCTATAATTTTAGGGTTTCTGAATTTATGTTTTATTGAGGGGAAGGATTAATTTGTTTTGAAACCCTAACTTTCTCTTATTTTCATATATAAATTGTGGGTTGTTGAGAAAAAAAATTTGCTGCAAAGCTTTGTAACTACTTATGGTGTGCTTGTGTTATGATGGTTAGTTCATAAGATTAATTTGGTTATGTTTTCCGTGTTCTTAAAATTGAATGTAGGAATTGGAGTTCAGTGAATGATCCTGAACTGAAGCATTTTATAGAGAAGTAACATCTGTGAGATTGTCTGCATCTGAATTATTGGAAGACCCATCCCTCACAACTGGAGACCTGGAGACTCGAAGGATATCTATAATTAGACATGTATGGAAAATGCCATAGATGGACCACTTCTATTAGAAAGGTACTTGGTAATTCATGTTATAAATCATATTTCAGAGTTGAGTATTGAATAAATATCTAGTTATATGTAATTTGATATAAGCATATTTATATACATTCAAACTCAATCTCATGTCTAGTTTGGCAAAAGTTCACTAATGTTGGAACAAGCACAAAACCTTGTATGTGAATCAATGGAGGTGATGGATAATTTTGGTGAAATTGGAGGATTGGGGAAGATCAAGTTTAGAGAGAATAGAGATTAACTGAGAGAGTAAAAAAATCATATGGCATTAATTCATTCAACATGTTACAAAATGTATATATAGTGCCTACTAACACTAAACAAAGTAACAAACAAAAGCTAAACAAAAACAACCTAAAAACAGAAATATTTTTCTGGTTTTTCCTGCAGTATTCTGGCAGCTTTTCCAAAATAGCTTCTCAAATACGCTATTCTCCAAAAACACTTATTCTAATCATCCAACACACCACCTTAAGTCAAATGCTCAATGTTCTTCATGCCCAACCTCACCACGAGTCGCTTGAAAACATTATTCGTAAACGCTTTCGTCAACAAGTCCGCGGCCTGTTCTTCACTTCTGCAGTAGCTCAAACATAATTGTCCAGAACTTACTAAATCTCTCAAGTAATGGAATCTCATCTCAATATGCTTGCTCCTCCCATGTGCTATGGGATTCTTAGCAAGGTTGATGGCTGAAACATTGTCCACTAACAGCAGAACAACTCCTCTCGTGTTGCTGTCCAGCTCACGCAGCAGGTTCACTAGCCACACAACTTGGCATGCACATAACGAAGCTGCGATATACACCGCCTCACAAGAAGATAGAGCAATCACCGGCTCCTTTTTAGAACACCAAGAAATTGATGCTCCTCCGAACATAAAAACATAATCGGCCGTTGATTTCCGATCGTCCTTATCTCCGCACCAATTGGAGTCAGTGTATCCGAGTAATTCGCAACTTTTGCCCATGTCACTTGCAGGAAATAAAATCCCACAGCCAAGAGTACCTTTCACATATCTAAGGATCCTCTTAACCGCTGCCAAGTGTGATACCTTCGGCCTCTCCATGAACCTACTTGCAATACCGACACTAAACGCTAAATCTGGCCGCGTATTGCACAAGTAACGCAATGATCCTATCAATCTCCGATATTGAGTAGGATCCACATCTTGCTCATCTTCACTCTTGGACAGCTGTAAACGTGCCTCGGCTGGTGTTGTGGCAGCATTGCAATGCTCCATATCACACCTCTTCAAGATCTCCATTGCATACCTCTTTTGATGCATGAGCAGCCCCAACTTTGTCTTTTGGAACTCTATGCCTAAGAAGTATTTCATTGTGCCAAGATCACTCATTTCAAACTCCGTCATAAGCTCTTCTTTAAACTTTGAAATGTAACTTTCACAGCTGCCCGTAATCAATAAATCGTCCATATAGAGACAAAGTATGATTACTCCTTCGCTTGTATCCGACTTCACATAAACACCATGTTCGGATACGCACTTCTTGAAACCAATATCTATAAGAAAACCATCTATGCGTTTGTTCCAAGCTCTTGGAGCTTGTTTCAAACCATAGAGTGCCTTCCTTAACTTGTAGACCCTTGCCTCTTGATTTTGAATCAAAAAACCAGGTGGTTGTCCAACATAGACCTCCTCATCAAGTGGACCATTCAAAAATGCCGATTTGACGTCCATTTGATATAACGGCCAGCTGTTGTTGTTAGCTATCGTAACAACTAACCGGATGGTTTCATGCCTTGCTACCGATGCGAACACCTCATCAAAATCTATCCCTTCATTTTGCAAAAACCCCTTTGCAACTAATCGAGCTTTATGCTTGATTATTTCACCTTTCGGATTCGCTTTCACCTTGAAGACTCACTTCACACCAATTGCCTTTTTTCCTTTCGGTAAGTCAACCAACATCCAAGTGTTGTTTTTCTCAATCGATTCAACCTCTTCCTTCATTGCATTCATCCATTTTGGATTGCTTAATGCCTCCTCTGTATTCACCGGTTCGGATTCGACCATTAAAGCGAAATGGATGAGATCACCATCATGATTGATCTCGCTATCACGGAATACCTCACAATCTCAGAGTCTTTGAGGCATACCTCTCTGCCTCGTTGGTCGTCTATTCGTTTCACCATCCTCCGTTGCAAATGGTTGCTGTCCAGGATCATTAATAGGCTGGAAATTCAAATTTCCTCCCAGGAAATCGATTTCTGGACCTGAATTTTGACTTCCAGCTGCACCAGGGGGCTCTGTCACGGGCTGGAAATTGATTACCTCATTTGGTAAATCGATTTCCTGTACAAAAACAGCAGAAAATTTGCTGTCAAACGTCCAGATTTCGTCCACAATCACGTCGCGACTTACCACAATCCTCTTGCTACTCATATCAAACAATTTGTAGCCTCCGGTAGGATGATATCCAACAAGTAACAACTTCTCACCCTTATCATCAAGCTTCTTTCTAAGTTGTCCCGGAATGTGTCGAAACACAATCGAACCGAAAACGCGCAAGTGACTGAAACTCGGTTTGAATCCGGACCATACCTCTTCTAGAGTTATCTTTTCCAGCTTCTTTGTCAGACACCTATTCAACAAATAGGCAGCTGTAGATACCGCTTCACCCCAAAGCTCTTTTGGTAAATTTTTGACTTTTAACATGGTTCGTACCATGTTCATAATTGTCCGATTTTGTCTCTCTACAATGCCATTTTGTTGTGGAGTGTAGGGAGGCACCACCTCATAGATTATCCCCTCATCATTGCAATAGCTCATTGTCATACCCCAAAATTTGCCCTTCTCTATGCAGCTTCAATGGCTCAAGGTTCAAAGGTTTATTCAAGTCACTCTCTTCTAATCAAAGATCTCCAAAACTAGGGTTTTTATTTTATCAAAGGATTGTGAATATTCAAGGTATCAAATGGGCCACAAACGTGGCCATAGGATTCATGAGCATCCTTAAACTAATTAATTTATTTTTATAATATTTATTTTGTTTATTTGAATTTTAATTTATTTAAATACAAATAAATCATTATAAAATATGGGAAAATTAGTTTTAATTAAAGATTTAATTTTTAACCAATTCTAAGCAACCAAGGGGGCCAAATGTGATACAAATTTCGTGATAACAGGGTTGGGAAAGATTGGATTAACATTGATACAAAAATAGCAATTTATACAATATTTTCAATCAAATCTCAAGCTTGGAAATAATTTGATTCCTTCCATCCTTATAACCCTAATTTGACTCCCTATATATATGACAAGATACACAACATAATAGGGGACGGATCTCTGCCCTAAGGAACCCTAGCCAACCTTCAAAAACTCAAGCAAGAGGTAGTAGTCAAATTTGGGATTGGCAGCCATTCTAAAAGGAAAACAACTCTCCTATTCTCTTCCTGGGGTGAAATAAGGTAGGTCTGAGGCAATATCCAGGTATCACAACGTTTAAAACATGTACACCGAATTCACCATGTTCATGCAATTCTTTTGATTTTTATATCTCATGATTCTTGATGTTTTGACTCAAAATAATCATTGGCTTAAGTTCCTATTAGCATTTAGAGCAGGTTTGAACGTTTGAACTGAAGTTCTAACGGTTAGAACATAAAACGCCATTGTTAGGGCAAACGTAAAATCCTCATCGGGTTCGTGTCTACGAGGGTTTAGAGGCCAAACCGACTGCGCCGTTGGATTCGTAGCAGTCAAATTAGTGTATCTGGGTTAAACTTTGTCTTGTTTATGGTTGTTTTTCACGAATCAGAATTTACAGGTTAGTAGCTACAAGCGTGTCGTAGCAAAGATCAAAGCAATTTCCTAGCAAATTTCATGGTTGCGCAAGGAAGACGATGAACATGTGAATACAAGATTACCCTCAAAGATGTTTTTTGATTCATGGCAAACTCAAATAAGCATTCAAACAACAAGACGGAAGCAGAAAACTTAAAGAAAAGCAAGCATTGATCACTCATAGGTCAACCCACTATGTTTATATGTTTAAAGGTTGACTCAACACAAGCAAAACAAGAAGAATGCATAAAAGCAGCAGTTAGGTCGACCTACCATCAACCCAGGTCGACCTAAAATGGAGAAAAATTCATATACTCCTGCTAGGTCGACCCACACATCATTTAGGTCGACCTAAATTGATGAATTTTACATACCAGCCTGTTAGGTCGACCTACACATCAACTAGGTCGACCTAATCTGTGAAAATGTCCCCAGAATGCATCAGAAGAGGATTCTGGTCGACCTACTCCTTCAACAGGTCGACCTAACTTGGAGCAAAATTCTGCAAGCTCTGTTAGGTCGACCTAAGCACTACAAGTGGTCGACCTAACTGATCAAGAAAGTTCAAAAATCAGTTTTTCTTGGTTCTAACTGTTATGCAATCATATATATTGTGCAAGGGTAATTATTCAAGACAACACCAACGACTGAAAGATACACAAACGCTTCTCATCTTCGTTCTTCATCATCTCCAACACAATTACACATAATCATTCTTGCGTTGCGGGTTAGTGATGAGTTCGATAACGTCCATGGAACGGAATTGAAGATTCCTAGTGGGTGAAGGTTTGTGGGGTTTGTTGGTGAATAAAATCTGCGGGTTTTGTCCTCCACGACGGGTGGTTCTTGGGGGTTTTTATCAAGAGGCGTTCATTGAGGATTCGACTGAGTGTAACCATTGAGGAACGGGGAGTTCAAGGAATCAAGACACTGCAGAAGGGAATCAAAGTGAAGCTCTTGGATAACCTTGATCTTGGTCAAGATTAAGGGGGAAGAAGATTCAAAGGATCGACATAATTGGTTTATCGTTTATCGCTTTGTTATCTTCTTTGTATATACTACTTTCAACATTAATGAAAGATTACCCAATTTCAATTTGGAATTGGGGGCAGACGTAGTCGTAGCGAGGACGATCGACGAACTGCCTAAACAAATATCGTGTTCTTGTCGCTTTTACTTTTTCATTTACATTCTGTTCATATTTGGTTATAATAGCAAATTGATCAACGATTCGAGTGTTAAGATTGTGAATTAAGTTCGTTCATAAACATCACAATCCATCACACATTGAATTACCTTCAATTTGATCATTATCACCAAGTGTTTGTATATTTGTTTCTATCACTCTTACTACATTGCAAACATTGTCCATCATACAAAAAGTTAATCTGATTTTCATAAGAGAAACGTCTTGATTCTGCGACATATACTCTTATCATTTACTTCAAGTCTTTGACTGGTCTTTAAACACATATATAATCGTTTCGATAGTGGTTCGGAATAGACGCGAGTCGATTCAGAATTCACTTCCGCTGAAAAGTCGTTTAAATCCGTAAAACTGTGAACGATCTATTCACCCCCCCTCTAGATCCTAAGGCCAGCGTCTAACAAGTGGTATCAGAGCTCTGGTTTATTCCGTGCTACGTGAAACACTTATTGGAAAGATGGCTTCCGGACCTAAAGGGGCTCATAATAGAGCTCCAGTTTTCAACGGTGAAAACTACGGCTATTGGAAGGATTGTATGTGTGTCCATATCAATGCAATTGATAGGAACATCTGGACAGCTATTGTCAATGGTCCATTTCAGATCACCATGACAAATGCAGCTGGTGCAGTTGTTCCAAAACCAGAAGATACTTGGAATGCTGAAGATGAAAAGAGATATGCATACGATTGGAAAGCGAGAAACATTCTAATCTCAGCTCTAGGAGTTGATGAATACTATCGCGTTTCCCATTGTAGATCAGCTAAAGCTATGTGGGACACATTGCAAGTTGCCCACGAGGGAACGGATGATGTCAAACTAGCTAGGATCAATACGTTAACTCAAGAGTTCGAACTCTTCCACATGGAAGATGGTGAATCCATCGAAAACATGCAGAAGAGATTCGTTCATCTGAAAAATCGATTAAATTCTCTTGATAGACCTGTTTCCAATGCAGTTGCTACTAACAAAATCTTAAGATGTTTGAACAGGGAATGGCAACCCAAAGTTACAGCAATAAAGGAAGCAAATGATCTAAACACTTTAGACATCACAACTCTATTTGGTAAACTAGAGGAACATGAACAACACCTTAAATGCCTTGACATGCATGAGAAAAGGACAAAGAAAGAAAAGAACATGGAGAAAGAGGTAGAGAAGAAGTCAATAGCTCTAAAAGCTTCGAGCTCCAAGACCTCAAAACGAGAGCCAAAGGATAGTGACACAAGTGATGACGAAGACTCCGATGATGAGGAAATGGGACTGTTTGTGCGAAGATACAACAAATATCTAAAGAAAAATGGAGCAAAACATTCCGACAAAGGCAAAAGATCGTATACTCCTTTATATAGTAAATACACTTTTGTACCAAAAGTATCAACTAGCAAAACTCCATATTCTCATCATATTACCTGTCATTATTGTTGCAAAAAGGGACATACCATTGAAAAATGCAAATTTAGGAGAATTTTAGTTCCTAAAGGAGTATTTCAATGGTTGCCTAAGTGCAACAAATTGTGTACTCACTACCAAGGACCCAATGAAAATTGGGGACCTCCCTCTTTAAATTAATCTTGCAGGAAAAGTGTCTTGACATTGCCGAAAGGTTGTGGTTCCTTGATAGCGGATGTTCAAGACACATGACTGGAGACCTATCTCTTTTCGTTGAGTTTCAAGCAAAGAAAAAGGGGTATGTCACCTATGGAGATAACAATCGGGGAGCCATACTTGGTAAAGGAAGTGTAGGTAACCCTTCTACCACTACTATAACTGATGTGCTGCTAGTAGAAGGTCTTAAACATAATCTTTTAAGTATAAGTCAATTGTGTGACAAAGATTTTAAAGTAATGTTTACAAATTCTGGCTGCACAATAGAACATACTAAGAAAAGAGACATTATGTTTAAAGGCTTAAGAGTAAACAACATCTACATGCTAAAGCTGATGAGGGCATATTCCTTGGTTACTCACAATCCAGCAAAGCATATCGGATATATAATAAGAGATTACTTATAGTAGAAGAGTCAGTACACGTTTCTTTTGATGAATCTTATGCAAAATATGTCGAGAAAGGTCTTTCATTTAATGGTGCAGGTCCATCCACTGAAGACATTGTCAAGGATAAGGAAGATGAGAATGAACGTATTGTAAAGATAGATGCTGAGAGAGAGAAAGATGAGTCTCACAATGAAAATGAAAGAGAAAGCATCTCAAACAATGAAGAACTTCCCAAGGCCTGGACAAATGTGAAAGACCATCCAATTGACAATATAATAGGAGACATCTCAAGGGGCGTTACAACACGCTCAAAGATAAGTAACTTCTGTCATCATTTTGCTTTTGTTTCACAAGTTGAGCCGAAAAACGCTAAGGATGCATTACTTGATGAGCATTGGCTAATGGCCATGCAAGAAGAATTAAACCAATTTAAACGGAATGATGTTTGGGACTTAGTCCCTCATCCGGGAGATCATCAAGTAATAGGCACTAGATGGGTTTTTCGTAACAAACTTGATGAAAACGGTGTTATTACTAGAAATAAAGCTAGATTAGTTGCCCAAGGTTATAATCAAGAGGAAGGTATTGATTATGAAGAGACATACGCTCCTGTAGCACGTCTCGAAGCTATTCTCCTCTTACTTGCTTATGCGTGTTCTAAAGACTTCAAACTATTCCAAATGGATGTTAAGAGTGCCTTTCTAAATGGCTATATTAATGAAGAAGTCTATGTTGCTCAGCCACCCGGCTTTGAGAGTTACATGTATCCAACTCATGTCTATAAGCTGAAACGTGCTCTATACGGTCTTAAACAAGCCCCTCGGGCTTGGTACGAACGTTTGAGTAAATTTCTCCTTGGTCAAGGGTACTCTAGAGACTTTTCTAAGCTTATGCAGAGTGAATTTGAGATGAGTCTCATGGGTGAGCTAAATTTCTTTCTTGGCCTACAAATCAAGTAACTCAGTCATGGAACGTTTGTGAATCAAACTAAATATTGTACGGAGCTGCTCAAAAGATTTGGAATGAGTGAAGCAAAGGAAATTGACACACCTATGGCAACAAATACAAATCTAGACAAAGATGAGAAAGGTAAAGAGGTTGATGTGAAATTATACCGAGGAATGATAGGTTCACTATTGTATCTTACTGCCTCAAGACCAGACATTATGTTTAGTGTGTGTATGTGTGCAAGATATCAATCTTGTCCAAAAGAATCTCACTTGAAAGCTGTCAAAAGAATTCTGCGATACTTACGTGGAACTACTACATATGGCCTATGGTATCCAAAAGGAAATGAGTGTCATTTGGTAGGATTCTCCGATTCAGATTTTGCCGGCTGCAAATCCGACAGAAAAAGCACTAGTGGAACGTGTCATCTATTCTCAAACTCATTGATAAGTTGGCATAGTAAGAAACAAGTATCGGTTGCATTATCCACTGCTGAGGCAGAATATGTAGCTGCTGGAAGCTGCTGTGCACAAATATTATGGCTCAGGCAACAACTTCTTGACTTTGGTATTAAGCTTGATCGCATACCTATCATGTGCGACAACACAAGCGCCATAAACTTGAGTAAAAATCCTGTCTTACACTCACGTACCAAACATATTGAAATAAGGCATCACTTTCTACGAGATCATGTAGAGAAAGGAGACGTTACTTTTGAACATGTAGAAAGCAAGAAGCAACTAGCTGACATCTTCACCAAACCTCTAGCAACGGAGCAATACTTCAACATTCGTAGGGAATTAGGGATACTCGATATCTCTAATTTGGGCTAATTACGTTTGTTTTCTCTTAATATTATTTCTTTACTTTATGTATATATATATCCTTCTTGCTAACATTTTTCTTAGCATAAAGGTAGTTCATCATCAAGCCAGGCGTCATATTGAAAAAGCGGTAACGTAATTGTTGTTCACTTCCAAAAATAATATTGATACTATAATATGCTATCAATTAACATGCTTATAGTGACTTCATGCATAAAAACTGCTCTTGCTCACATATGTGTCTCATGCTATCATTAACTACCTTTTATCTACTATACTGTACATGCTAGCATTGTTATCTATGGTTCTCTTGTTACTCTTCTATTCTCTTGTTTTCTCTTTTTGATGTTGACAAAGGGGGAGATAGATGCTGGATGTACGGGGGAGCTTTGTTGAGAGATTGCCCTGTTGAGAGATAGATGCTGGATGTACGGGGGAGCTCTGTTGAGTCTTTATCATTTACTACCAAAGCTTAGACGAATGGTTTGCCATCATCAAAAAGGGGGAGTATGTGAATACAAGATTACCCTCAAAGATGTTTTTTGATTCATGGCAAACTCAAATAAGCATTCAAACAACAAGACGGAAGCAGAAAACTTAAAGAAAAGCAAGCATTGATCACTCATAGGTCAACCCACTATGTTTATATGTTTAAAGGTTGACTCAACACAAGCAAAACAAGAAGAATGCAGAAAAGCAGCAGTTAGGTCGACCTACCATCAACCCAGGTCGACCTAAAATGGAGAAAAATTCATATACTCCTGCTAGGTCGACCCACACATCATTTAGGTCGACCTAAATTGATGAATTTTACATACCAGCCTGTTAGGTCGACCTACACATCAACTAGGTCGACCTAATCTGTGAAAATGTCCCCAGAATGCATCAGAAGAGGATTCTGGTCGACCTACTCCTTCAACAGGTCGACCTAACTTGGAGCAAAATTCTGCAAGCTCTGTTAGGTCGACCTAAGCACTACAAGTGGTCGACTTAACTGATCAAGAAAGTTCAAAAATCAGTTTTTCTTGGTTCTAACTGTTATGCAATCATATATATTGTGCAAGGGTAATTATTCAAGACAACACCAACGACTGAAAGATACACAAACGCTTCTCATCTTCGTTCTTCATCATCTCCAACACAATTACACATAATCATTCTTGCGTTGCGGGTTAGTGATGAGTTCGATAACGTCCATGGAACGGAATTGAAGATTCCTAGTGGGTGAAGGTTTGTGGGGTTTGTTGGTGAATAAAATCTGCGGGTTTTGTCCTCCACGACGGGTGGTTCTTGGGGGTTTTTATCAAGAGGCGTTCATTGAGGATTCGGCTGAGTGTAACGATTGAGGAACGGGGAGTTCAAGGAATCAAGACACTGCAGAAGGGAATCAAAGTGAAGCTCTTGGATAACCTTGATCTTGGTCAAGATTAAGGGGGAAGAAGATTCAAAGGATCGACATAATTGGTTTATCGTTTATCGCTTTGTTATCTTCTTTGTATATACTACTTTCAACATTAATGAAAGATTACCCAATTTCAATTTGGAATTGGGGGCAGACGTAGTCGTAGCGAGGACGATCGACGAACTGCCTAAACAAATATCGTGTTCTTGTCGCTTTTACTTTTTCATTTACATTCTGTTCATATTTGGTTATAATAGCAAATTGATCAACGATTCGAGTGTTAAGATTGTGAATTAAGTTCGTTCACAAACATCACAATCCATCACACATTGAATTACCTTCAATTTGATCATTATCACCAAGTGTTTGTATATTTGTTTCTATCACTCTTACTGCATTGCAAACATTGTCCATCATACAAAAAGTTAATCTGATTTTCATAAGAGAAACGTCTTGATTCTGCGACATATACTCTTATCATTTACTTCAAGTCTTTGACTGGTCTTTAAACACATATATAATCGTTTCGATAGTGGTTCGGAATAGACGCGAGTCGATTCAGAATTCACTTCCGCTGAAAAGTCGTTTAAATCCGTAAAACTGTGAACGATCTATTCACCCCCCCTCTAGATCCTAAGGCCAGCGTCTAACAGAATAGTCCCAGGGGCTGTGTTGACTCATACGCGTGGCTCTACAAGGGATGTGATTGGAGGGTCAAAGAATCCAGATTGTCTCTCTCTTTCTGATTGGCTGCGCGCGAAGCACAAGGGCCCGCGTTTGACTATTGGGTTGTGTCTGTTTTTTTTTCTTTTCTTTATTGACACGCACTTTATTGACAGATGAGAATGTTGGGACAAATGGCATCAGGGTAAAGCTGTTAACCGCATGGTTGTGGGTTCGACCCTCAGCCCAGACAATGTTTTTTCTCAATTTTCTTTGTAGATTCACACCCTCAGATTCAGTGCGCTGCAGCCGTAGGGACTACTATACATCCTCAGCATCACAACTATCAGATCTCAACCAGAGGAGATCTAGCGCATACAAGGGTGCAGGTCCACTATGGGCACTCAAGGGCTCCCCACGCGTGATTAATACCAGGTTTTGTCTTATTTGATTATTTATTATTGTTTTTTCATTTGTTTTTCTTATTAGATTAAATGTTTGATTAATTAATTAATTTAATTTAATTTAATTAGAATACAAATTAGGATTAGAATAATTTTCCCGACTCTTTCGATTATTCGATGTAATTTTATTTAATTAATTTTAATTAATAGAAAATCACAACAACCCTAGAAAAGTTTATAATGTATTAGGGTTTGCCCCATCCCATTGGCCAATGGCCAAAGTATTAGGATTAGGGTTTTCTAGCCAACTAGGCTTTAGCCAAACAATTTTATAATTTTATTCGCTTCGATTAAATTAATTGATCGCGGTGGGTAACAATCAACCCTTTAAATAATTAAATATAAATTAAAATAATAATTATTTTGCTAAATGGTTGTAACCAAAGCTATTGGTTACGATGATTAGCATTTTCCATTTATCAAACTCGTTATTATTTGTAATCGAATCTATCGATTATGAGGAGTAACGATAATTAAAATACGCAAATTTGCTATTCGTGATAATCGAATCTATTGATTATAGTGGTTAGCAATCCTCCCTTTAATCCGTTAGCCATGGTAATCAAACCTATTGATTATTGCAGCTAATGGTAACAAATTAAAATCAGGGTTGTACGCCCGAACATTTAAAATACACTAAACCACGTCACTACAGATTTTCAACACTGCGATGTTCACAACTACGATAAGGTAATTCAAAATACCTTCGAACATTTGCATTTCAAAACAATTTCAAAACAATTTCAAAAACAACTTCAAAACAACTTCAAATACAATCAAATTCTAACCCTAAGGGCGTACAATCCTTCCCCGAACTACGTTGACTCTGATTCTCCATAAGGAGATACGTAGGCACTTGGCAACAAGGCGAGTCCCCCTCTTCCAAACTCTAATCATGTTCAAATAACTAGCCTTTAACTCTATTTACTGTCTGTCATCTTTCTTTATGTTTTGCCATAACCCTTATCTTTGCAATGTTAACCTTTAGGAAAGGGTTGAGGGTGCCTAACACCTTCCCTCGACCTGAATATAGTATCTTACCCTGATCTCTTAACTGCGCGAGGTTTCCTATTCGCCTTGGTAGAATAGGTGGCAACTCTAAAAGCTAAATTTTTAGGGCAGGTTGCTACAGCTGGCGACTCTGCTGGGGAAACTTAAATGGTGAATACTATGCTCCTATAGGTTTTGGCAGGGTTTAGGTTTGGGCGCATTTTAGGGTTTGGCAAACTTGCCATTTTCAGGGTTTGGGGGAGGTTCATCTTTTTTTAATAAATTTTAAATTATTTATTTATTTGTTTTTGTTTTTTGATTAAATGTTTATTTATCTGCCTTAAAATGTTTGATTATATATTATATGCATTGCTGGTATTTTCTATGTTGTGTTAAACCCTAAGTGTGGGAGTTAACTTTGAGATCAATAGGGGAGTATGAATCGCCTACGAGTCTCATTGATAACTCCACTCGGAGTGGGTTGAGTATTCGGAAATGTCCAAAATGAGGCTTGACTTTGTTGAGGGCTGGACTGGATACTTGGCTGATCTCTCCGAGAACCTACCCCAAAAATTCGAACCTCGTGGATAAAATAAGTTGTTCTAAAATCCGAAGAGACAAAAAGTCTCGGAGGCTACGAACGACCCCATGAGACCTTCTAGAACCCCCTATAAAAAGGTTGGCTCCCAAGAGCCGCTACGTCGGACCTATGAACCTAGGACTTTTGTGCTTATGTGCTTATTATTTGTTTGCAATTTATATACTTCGAGTATCTATGCGTTTCAATTTTGCAGGTACCCCTACGTATTCCCTAGCCTATAGGGATCCTATTCTTAAAATCGTGTCCTTCGTACGAAGGACACCTTTGTTAGCATACGTCGATTGGCCTCTCGATGGCCATGAGATCTAGTGACTGTCTCGAACGGTCACCCCGTGCTTACTCCTACGCACTCCCTAGCCCGTAGGGATTTTCCTTTTACATCTTTGTATTTTTACAACCACGTGTCCTTCCCACGAAGGACATCTTCATTAACGCATGTCGATTGGACTCTCGATGGCCATGAGATCTAGTGACTGTCTAGAACGGTCATCCCGTGCTTATCCCCGTATACCCCTAACTTGTAGGGTTTGGATTTCCGTTTATACATTTTTCATCCCTAGCCTGTAGGGATTTCTCTTCACCCGATATCGTCCTTAGATAGGATGCGTTCCACATAGAGAACCTTCCCACGAGGGACAGTTTCGTAAGTACACGTCGAACGACCTCTCGAAGGTCATGAGACTTGGTGACCGTCTTGAACGGTCATCAGCTGCTACTTCCCACGCACTTCCTAATCTATTCCCATTAACGTGTCATAATATCTAGCTCGCAAATGTTTCATTAGAGTCTAATGTCATCCCTAAATCCGCATAGGTTATCCTTAGGATTATATTTGTTGCATGTCCGCATTGCATTACATATAAGGATTCATAATATACAAAAATAAAAGAGTCTTTTGCATACGCATGCATTTGCATTTTCATGCATTCATACATACACATTTGCATTTCCATCTTCACCCGCATCCATACTCACCGTGCTAGCCGGTTTCCTGAAACTCATGGAGAAAAATAAAAGGATCATAAACTATGGAGAAAGGAAGATAAGCTATCACCGTGCCAGCCGCATGTCCATGCCTTGTCGTAACAGTATCATAAATACATCAAAGGTTATCATCGAGCAAAGATTAGTTCAACAAAGGAGTTCCCTCATAGATACACTTAAGAGGTATCTATTCATAAAGGGGTTCATCTTAGAACATATCAAAGTTACAAGGACGCTCTACGATAACCTGGGGGCAAGGGTTAGTCCAACTGGGGCAACACCCTGAACGAAGATGCTTAACTACGATGGAGGGAAAGCGACATATGTTAACTCCCCACCAAGGGGCAAAAAGGTCATGTGTTTTCTATATCAATCTACAAACTCTGAAGATTGCAAATGGTGTGATACTATCCTTAGGAAAAAGCAAAAGAGGTTAAGTCAAAGGAAACTCGTGAATTTCCGATACGACGAAAACCCACCGCTAACAATTCATTCCCGACAGATTCGACGCGCCCAAGGAGAATTCGAGATTACCCTTCACTCCTACAATTCCACGAACTAAGGAGTAGGATATGGTCAACAGACTTACAAAGGAGATTGCCCTCAGGATTAATAGGTCTATCCTTCAAGTTGTAACTCCTACGATCACAAAATGCTATTTGATGTAAAACGTTGTATCTTTCGAACAGTAATTCAATAAAATAATCATGCATGTTTGAAATCAATTCATTCGCTTCATTCGCTCACTACTACGATTTTCTACTCGCACCCATCTATTCCATTTCAATTTCAACTTTCAATTATTAACAAACTTGAGGGAGAATGACGAATACAAATATTTAAGTCTCGCTAAACATATGCTTTCGAAGTAAGACCGAACCGAGGATGTACAGGCATTGTTTCAATTCCCAAACAGTGGAGACATAAGGATGTTAATCCCTCGTTACCCCCTCGAGCCAGGAGTTGGAGTTTGTTTCTACTTTTCAAATAAACCTTGATTTCAACCAGGGGCAGGGTAGATTTTGACTAATTCAATGGTGTATTTTGGTTGTCAAGAGAATCAATCAATCCAAACAAGGATTCAAGCAAAGGTTCGAGCAGAAGGTTCAAGCACATCTTCTTCCTTGCATTCATCCAAGATTGAGGAGGCAATGGAGAATAACAATATCTTCTTCCTCAATACATCAATTAAGATCGAGGACATATCAAAATTGAAGCTTACAAATCAAAGTCAACATAGCAGTCGCAATATTCAATATCCAAGGATCAAATCTCAAAAGGAGCTTTCAAAAGAAAAATGCCCGCTAAGTCAAAATGGAGAATTTCAGAAAAAAAAACAAAGATGACTTAGGCAAAAATTAGGGCATCCCGATGGATCAAACTCAAAGGAATTGGTTCATGCAAAAATAAGGGATAAAAACAAAGCAAAAGCAAAATACAAAATACCATCTTGTGACTGCTAAATCATCGAAGCTTCTCATAAATGCTTGGATCTCTACAACATTTTCATCAATACTTGCATCTATACTAAGGCTTCTGCTCAACATCAAAACTGAAACAATTCTCTTACAAACAAAGCACATTCATTGGATTAGTCGAATCTTTAGGACTTGGAGAACATCAAGGAGAAATGGGTGGGTTAAATAAATTTTGAGCCTTATATCCGTTGTTTCTTAAACCTGGAACCAAGCCAAGTTACAAACTTCAAAAGTCCTAATTGAGGCAAGGTTAACTATGAAAGCATATTAAGCAAGATTTTGTTATACTGACTCCTATGTTTGTTAAAACTATTTCTAATCACTACGCTTCTTCAAACATTCGTTTCTAATCATTCAGTCTTAATTCATGCCGGACCTCGATTTCAAAACTTTCATTCGCATTACATTAGAATTACCTTTCGAAGGATACAACGCCATTTACGAATATACACTTAGCACAAAGGCGATCATTTATGATAAAGACTCTTGAATGGGGAAACCACGTCCAGAGGGTTTTCCTAAACAGGGGCATACAACCAAACATCCTATTAACTAGGGGCATTCTTCCTAAGGTCCAATCGACCTGGGTCACATCTCGAAGAAATTTCAATCAGGGGCATGTCAAACATGGGAAAAATTCAAATTCAAAAGGATAGAACACCATGGATAACCCTCCATATCTGGCAAGTCAGTGGCACACCCTTCAATCTAAACATCGAAGCATATGACAAGGCTATTTCCTGGGGCACTTCCCTCATAAGCATCCTATTTTCCACAAAAATACTGGGGCAATGGATATCAAACCCATAAGGCGCACAACAAAAAGAAAAGGCGTCTTCATGCTTTACAACCTCGAATCAATCTCTCTCCTAACTACGATCTACAAAGTTCAAGAAATAGGTGTTGGGAAATCGCGCTAGCATCCAACAACCTCACAACATTTCGCATACGCTTTGGTTATCAATAACCTATCATTGGGGCATCAAGCAAATGCATATAAATCATGCATTGCATACATTGGCTGATGCATTACACCACACCTTTTAGGTAGTCTTCTTTAAGACAAATCCTATGATCATTTCCAATAACCTTTTTAGGTAGTCTTCTTTAAGACATTATTTCCTAAGAACCTCTTCAGGTAGTCTTATTTAAGACATTCTAAGAACATTTCTGGGTAGTCTTCTTTAAGACAATCATCGCCATTTCTAAGAACCTTTTCAGGTAGTCTTCTTCAAGACATTTCTTTTTCTAAGAACCTTTTCAGGTAGTCTTCAAGACATTTCTTTTTCTAAGAACCTTTTCAGGTAGTCTTCTTCAAGACATTTCTTTTTCTAAGTACCTCTTCAGGTAGTCTTCTTCAGGACATTCCTTTTTCTAGGTTCCTTTTGAGGTAGTCTTCTTCAAGGCATTCTTTTTCTAAGTACCTTTTCAGGTAGTCTTCTTCGAGACATTCTTGTTCTAAGTACCTTTTCAGGTAGTCTTTTTCAAACAAGTTGGCATCCTTTTCAGGAATCCCTTCAGGTAGTCTTTTTTAAGACATTCTACAAACCTTTTTAGGTAGTCATTCTCTAAGACAATCTTCGTCATTTCCAAGAACCTTTTCAGGTAGTCTTCTTCAAGACATTCCTTTTCTAAGTCCCTTTTGCGGTAGTCTTCTTCAAGACATTCTTGTTCTGAATGCCTTTTCAGGTAGTCACCCTTAAGACATTCCTCTTTCCTTGTTGAAAACCTTTTTTAGGTAGTCTTATAAAAGACATTATTTCGTTCCACTCGTTACATCAATCAACATATGCATAAGCATAAGCATTATCCCATGCATCGAAACATCCAATTCAAAACTCTGGTGCTAAGTTACGTTGTCCACCTGCTTCCCGGTAACCTTACCGATGATAGCAACCCTGCTGAACATTTCATAAAACATATACATACGCATTAGCATATACATATCATCTAGCGTATTCACATACTGCATATCACAGAGGTCCAATTTTCATGTGCAAATCCAAATCCTATTTCAAATCCTATTCAAGTTCCTAGTCCAATTCCTATCTCCAATCCTATTTCAATTCCTATTCCAATTCCTATTCCAAACTGATTCCCCATCCTATTCCCAACTCCCATCTTTCGAATCCTATTTCAAATCCTATTTCAATTCCTATTCCCAATTTCCAATTCCAAACCCCTGCTTTCAAATCCCATTTCAATTCCAATTTCAAATCCTATTCCAATTTCAATGGCAATTTCAAACCAAATCGTGACCCTCGCGTTACGTCTTATCACGACAGTGATAATGGTAATTTCAAACCAAATCGTGACCTTTGCGTTACGTCTTATCACGGCAGTGATAATGGCACCTTCAATTTCAACCTAAATCGTGACCTTTGTGTTACGTCATATCACGGCAGTGATAATGGCACCTCCAATTTCAATCCAAATCGTAACCTTCGCGTTACGTCTTATCACGGCAGTGATAATGGCACTTTCTATTTCAATCCAAATCGTAACCTTCGCGTTACGTCTTATCACGGGAGTGGTATGGCACCGAGCTCTTTGGCAATAGCCAAAACTCATTCCAATTTCAATTTCAATTTCAATTCCAACCCAAATCGTAACCTTCGCGTTACGTCTTATCACGTTAGTCCCTTGGCAGTGATATGGCACCGAGTTTTTTGGTACGTCAGTAACCAAAACTCATTCCAATTTCAATTTCAATCCAAATCGTGACCTTTGCGTTACGTCTTATCACGACAGTGATATGGCACCGAGTTCTTTGGTACGTTAGTAACCGAGACTCATTTCAATTTCAGATTCAATTCAAAATCATCACTTATTGCGTTAGTCCCCGAGCAGCAATAAGTTATGTAATATCACGTTAGTCCCCTGGCAGTGATACAAAGCTACGTCTCCTTGTAAATAGGGATTTATTTTCCTTGTTTCTTCAACAATACTTCAATTGGGTTTATCACGTTAGTCCCTCGGCAGTGATCTTCTTCAAAACTTCACCAACAAACCAGGTTCTATTTTTCTTTTCCTAACTTACTAACATACTTCAACTAACATAACTAACAGTCATGCATTATTCAATTGCATATTTCATTCATACATAATGCATACATATACATTGCTCTCATTTATTTTGAGAAGCTTACTGCATCATACATCGCATGCATCATACCATTGCATAAAATTCAGGTTGCCTTTTTAGGCTATGCTACAATCAAAACATCTGGTTCCCTCCAGAAATTATCTGCTTCACATTCAAGAAAAGAGGGGTATTTACCATGGATGGCATCTTTAAAGCCCATCTCCCACGTAACTTCTTCCCAACAAATGCAAATTTCGGGGCATTCTCAGTGTCCAATCATCTTCTACCTTTAGATCACGATAGGCAGACGTGCCTATCTGACTCTTCAGGTTTAAGAGGATTGAACAGGGGCAACTGTCATACCCCAAAATTTGCCCTCCTCTATGCAGCTTCAATGGCTCAAGGTTCAAAGGTTTATTCAAGTCACTCTCTTCTAATCAAAGATATCCAAAACTAGGGTTTTTATTTTATCAAAGGATTGTGAATATTCAAGGTATCAAATGGGCCCCAAACGTGGCCATAGGATTCATGAGCATCCTTAAACTAATTAATTTATTTTTATAATATTTATTTTGTTTATTTGAATTTTAATTTATTTAAATACAAATAAATCATTATAAAATATGGGAAAATTAGTTTTAATGAAAGATTTAATTTTTAACCAATTCTAAGCAACCAAGGGGGCCAAATGTGATACAAATTTCGTGATAAGAGGGTTGGGAAAGATTGGATTAACATTGATACAAAAATAGCAATTTATACAATATTTTCAATCAAATCTCAAGCTTGGAAATAATTTGATTCCTTCCATCCTTATAACCCTAATTTGACTCCCTATATATATGACAAGATACACAACATAATAGGGGACGGATCTCTGCCCTAAGGAACCCTAGCCAACCTTCAAAAACTCAAGCAAGAGGTAGTAGTCGAATTTGGGATTGGCAGCCATTCTAAAAGGAAAACAACTCTCCTATTCTCTTCCTGGGGTGAAATAAGGTAGGTCTGAGGCAATATCCAGGTATCACAACGTTTAAAACATGTACACCGAATTCACCATGTTCATGCAATTCTTTTGATTTTTATATCTCATGATTCTTGATGTTTTGACTCAAAATAATCATTGGCTTAAGTTCCTATTAGCATTTAGAGCAGGTTTGAACGTTTGAA
Organism: Vicia villosa; assembly: GCF_029867415.1. NCBI lineage: Eukaryota > Viridiplantae > Streptophyta > Magnoliopsida > Fabales > Fabaceae > Vicia > Vicia villosa. The sequence goes on from NW_026705362.1 coordinate 552,367, forward strand.
CTGAAGTTCTAACGGTTAGAACATAAAACGCCATTGTTAGGGCAAACGTAAAATCCTCATCGGGTTCGTGTCTACGAGGGTTTAGAGGCCAAACCGACTGCGCCGTTGGATTCGTAGCAGTCAAATTAGTGTATCTGGGTTAAACTTTGTCTTGTTTATGGTTGTTTTTCACGAATCAGAATTTACAGGTTAGTAGCTACAAGCGTGTCGTAGCAAAGATCAAAGCAATTTCCTAGCAAATTTCATGGCTGCGCAAGGAAGACGATGAACAGTCCCAGGGGCTGTGTTGACTCATACGCGTGGCTCTACAAGGGATGTGATTGGAGGGTCAAAGAATCCAGATTGTCTCTCTCTTTCTGATTGGCTGCGCGCGAAGCACAAGGGCCCGCGTTTGACTATTGGGTTGTGTCTGTTTTTTTTTCTTTTCTTTATTGACACGCACTTTATTGACAGATGAGAATGTTGGGACAAATGGCATCAGGGTAAAGCTGTTAACCGCATGGTTGTGGGTTCGACCCTCAGCCCAGACAATGTTTTTTCTCAATTTTCTTTGTAGATTCACACCCTCAGATTCAGTGCGCTGCAGCCGTAGGGACTACTATACATCCTCAGCATCACAACTATCAGATCTCAACCAGAGGAGATCTAGCGCATACAAGGGTGCAGGTCCACTATGGGCACTCAAGGGCTCCCCACGCGTGATTAATACCAGGTTTTGTCTTATTTGATTATTTATTATTGTTTTTTCATTTGTTTTTCTTATTAGATTAAATGTTTGATTAATTAATTAATTTAATTTAATTTAATTAGAATACAAATTAGGATTAGAATAATTTTCCCGACTCTTTCGATTATTCGATGTAATTTTATTTAATTAATTTTAATTAATAGAAAATCACAACAACCCTAGAAAAGTTTATAATGTATTAGGGTTTGCCCCATCCCATTGGCCAATGGCCAAAGTATTAGGATTAGGGTTTTCTAGCCAACTAGGCTTTAGCCAAACAATTTTATAATTTTATTCGCTTCGATTAAATTAATTGATCGCGGTGGGTAACAATCAACCCTTTAAATAATTAAATATAAATTAAAATAATAATTATTTTGCTAAATGGTTGTAACCAAAGCTATTGGTTACGATGATTAGCATTTTCCATTTATCAAACTCGTTATTATTTGTAATCGAATCTATCGATTATGAGGAGTAACGATAATTAAAATACGCAAATTTGCTATTCGTGATAATCGAATCTATTGATTATAGTGGTTAGCAATCCTCCCTTTAATCCGTTAGCCATGGTAATCAAACCTATTGATTATTGCAGCTAATGGTAACAAATTAAAATCAGGGTTGTACGCCCGAACATTTAAAATACACTAAACCACGTCACTACAGATTTTCAACACTGCGATGTTCACAACTACGATAAGGTAATTCAAAATACCTTCGAACATTTGCATTTCAAAACAATTTCAAAAACAACTTCAAAACAACTTCAAATACAATCAAATTCTAACCCTAAGGGCGTACAATCCTTCCCCGAACTACGTTGACTCTGATTCTCCATAAGGAGATACGTAGGCACTTGGCAACAAGGCGAGTCCCCCTCTTCCAAACTCTAATCATGTTCAAATAATTAGCCTTTAACTCTATTTACTGTCTGTCATCTTTCTTTATGTTTTGCCATAACCCTTATCTTTGCAATGTTAACCTTTAGGAAAGGGTTGAGGGTGCCTAACACCTTCCCTCGACCTGAATATAGTATCTTACCCTGATCTCTTAACTGCGCGAGGTTTCCTATTCGCCTTGGTAGAATAGGTGGCAACTCTAAAAGCTAAATTTTTAGGGCAGGTTGCTACACTCATAAACTCACTGGATGTAAATTCACCACCACCTTCCGTTTTGAGAGTTTTGAGCCTTTTACCGCATTTGTGCTCAACCATTGACTTAAACCATTTGAACACTTCAAACACCTCATCCTTCCTCTTAATGAGGTAAATCCACAACTTCCTACTAAAATCATCAATAAACGTGACAAAGTATCGATTGCCACCGTAGGAGTTGACTTGCATCGGTCCACATACATCGGAATACACCACCTCAAGGTGATGCTTGGTCCTATGACCCGCATCCTTGCTGAAATTACTCTTGTGTTGCTTCCCGTGAACACACTCTTCACATATTTCAACTGGAATATTAATCCTTGGCAGCCCGGACACCATACCATGTCTTTGTAACACATCGAGATCATGAAAGTTGAGATGACTGAGACGGTAGTTCCATAACCATTCCTCACAACTTGCAGCAGTAGCTAAGCACCTATTCTCCATAACTTTCAACTCAATCTTGAAAGTTCTATTGGCAGCCATAGGAGCCTTAAGGATCAAAACACCGTTTTGGTCCAAAACGCGCTAAACCTTGTTTTCCATGCGAACCGTGTAATTCCTTTCAAGCAATTGGCCAATACTTAAAAGATTACATTTGATTCCAGGAATATACAATACATATTTGATCAAGGAATGACCACCCTCCCTTCTCATGATCAAAACATCACCGACACCATCAGCCACTAAAGTCGTGTTATCCGTGAATCTCACTCTACTTCGCATGGCTTGATTGATCTTCACGAACCAATCCTTTCTACCCGTTGTAGCAACCTGCCTAAAAATTATGACTTAGAGAGTCGCCACCTATTTTGAAGGGCGAATAGGAAACCCTACGTAGTATAGAGATGAGGGTAAGATACTATATTCAGGTCGAGGGAAGGTGTTAGGCACCCTTAACCCTTTCCTAAAGGCTAACATCTCAAAGATAAAGGTTTATGGCGAACAAATAAAGAGAGATGACAGACAGTTAATAGAGTTAAAAGGCTAATTATATGGAACGTGATTAGAGTTTGGAAGAGGGGGACTCGCCTTGTTGCCAAGTGCCTACGTACCTCCTTATGGAGGATCAGAGTCAACGTAGTTCGGGGAAGGGTTGTACGCCCTTAAGATTAGAATTTTATTTGAGATGGTTTGAAGGCTTTTTGAATGGCCTATCGTAGTTTTGAATAAGGACGAAAATCCATAGTTTGAAATTTGTGATTTGAAAGGTTTGAAGAGCGTTTTGAGGTTCGGGCGTACAACCCTGATTTAGTTTTGCACTATTAACCGCAATGATCAATAGATTCGATCGCCATAGTTAACAGATTTGAAGTTGCACCTTTACCAATTTTAATCAATTGATTTGATTATTACTAATAACGAATTAGGATATTTTTTAATGATTTTTAGTAATTAGTTTGCACCGTTACCCCTCATAATCGATTGGTTCGATTAAAAAGAATAACGAATTTGAAGTTAGGAAAAAAACGGAGAAGATTAATCATCACAACTAATAAGATAGTTGTAACCATTTAATCGAATATGATTTAATTTGTATTTTAATTAAATAACATGTTAATTAAAATCATTGTTGACCATAGCGATTAATCGATTTAATCGGCACGAACAACAAATTAAAATTTTTAATATAACTATTATGTAATGATTTTATTAAAAAAATAATTATCTAATAATTAATATATTAAAAAGATATTTCAATTAAAATAAATAAGTAATTAAAATTATTTGAATTTATTCAAGGTTATAATCCTGTGTGGTGATTGTGAGGGTTCATGGTATGGGCATTAGATATGGGCGCGTTGGATCTAGGTGGCTGATGATTTGATGGCAATATTTGGAGGGACCATGGTAGGCTGACAAAATACGCGTGCACTGAATCCAGGAACAAATGTTTCAGAAAAATAATGTTTGAGGGAGGGCTCGAACCTGCGACCCTCCACTCACATGCGTAGCTTTTGACCAACCCAACCAAGAAACCCATTTGTTTTTTATGCGCGTGGAATAGATAATGTACGAAACCTTAAACAAACAAAGAAACAAGCGCGCGAGATTTAAACCAACCAGTAGCGTGACGCCACCTCATCATCTTCCCCATGGTATTCACAAAATCCTGCAAACGTTTGCTACGAATTTCCTATGAATTCACTCGTAGCAAAATATACCTCCACAATAACGAACAGCACATGTGTATTCATAAAATTTTCGGAACCCCTGCAATCTCCTCGTCTGGATCATACAAATCCAGCCCTGTGATTAATTTGATCTAATTTTACTCCTATTGAAAACCCCTAATTCAAACCCTAGAAAGCTTGCTCGGACGTTAATGGCAACGTGAGATTTAAACATGCAAACTCCAGTCTAATAACCTAGAAACGATCGCAACATTGCAACAAGACATAATACATAAACAAATTCACATAAAGATGCACGAATTACACCAATCGATCCAAAGTTCCGAGACACATACCTTGGCGAATTAGAGGAAGTTCTGGGGTTGTTGTTGCAGAGTAAGGATCCAAACACGTTCAGAATCACTTGAGGAAGCTTTTGCAACCTTTAAATCTTTTTGAAAGTCCCGAATTCTTTGAAACCGAAATCTCAATTTCTTGAAGAATTTTGTATTCTCAAAGCTTTTCTCTGCCCAGGTTCTCCAACCCCTATTCATGTGGTATGCATTAGGTACTTATAGGCAACGAGTTAGGGCACAAATTATAGCCCAAAGATCTTTGAATCCCCTCTTGCCAATATTTGGAAATTTGATTTGATTCTTGAATGATAAGTTTCTTATTTTGGCCAAAATTGCATTAATCTCCTTCCAATCATTTAGTCACGAAAATATATTGTACTTAGTCATTAATATTGATTGGAATCAATATATATGCCCCTTTTTAACCAAATATTTGATTTCCTACTTAATTAAATCATTAAAAATCAATTTTTAAATGAAATAAAATTGTGTAAAATCAAATAAAATGATATAATTTGTGGCATATGCTTTGGATAACTTGTGGGCCAATTTTAAGTCATAAAATATAAACTCATTTGCAAGAAATCCAATTTGAACCTTTTTTATTTCACATTTTGCCTTCAAAAATCACCCAACTTTGATCAATCATATCTCACTCAAATTTTAAGCTATGAGGGAGTTCTAGGACTTTTTGGAAACCTCAAGAGGTCCTCTATAAGCCACTCTGGAACATATTTTATATTTGAAGCTTTTATCTTGATCATATCCCCTTTGACAAAAAACTGCTTTTGAAGGATGCCTGAAAATGACCTGTAATCTTTTGCTTTTGTACCTCTCAAATGAAGCATTTCTAGCCTTGGCTTATGAGACACAGAGTTATAGAGAATCCAATTTCCTTCCAAATAGGCTTTGAGTGGGGAATTTTTGATGTTCCATGTGAAAGTTATGCCCAGTCAAAGTTGGGTTGACTTTCTCCTAAGAAACCCTAATTTGAACCTTTTTTGTATTTGTTCATCTCTGAGTTTCTATTAATGGAATCATGATCATTCTTTGATCAAATGATGGTTATCCACCTCTATACTTGATGTTTGACCAATGATCATAGGTTTGAATCATGCTTTGATTGTAGTTGGCCTTTAGGATTGGATCAGTTAACTGTGGATCTTGGGATTGTTTGAGCAAAGCTTTGGAATTGAATCTTGAACTTTGAATCATTGTAAATGGAATATGGAAAGAAAATTTTGGGGTATGACAGCTGCCCCTATTTAATCTTCTTGAACCTGAAGAGGTAGAAGATGATTGGACACTGAAATGCCCTGAAATTTGCTTGCGTAGGAAAAGAGTTTTGTGGGAGATGGGCCTTTAGATGCCATCTATTTGCCTGGAAGGGTACTTGTCTAAAGCATATACTTTTCAGACCTGGATCATTTGATTGTATCTGAGGAGAGAGGAAGTAATGTCTTACATAAGACTACCTGAAGAGGTTACTGAACAGGGTATATCGAAGGTTGATGCGAAGAAGCTTAGGCTTTGAACAATGCTTATGGAGAATGTCTTGGAGAAGACTAACTGAGGAGTTCTTTAAAAGAACTAAGTGTGTCTTAGAAAAGAATGGATAAACATTTTAAGAAGGCTACCTAGAAAGGCATGATATGTCTTAAATAAGACTCACCTAGAAAGGCTCCTAAAAAGATATGAAACGTCTTAAACAGGACTACCTAGACAGGTTATGGTACGTCTTAAACAGGACTCACCTGGAAAGGCTCTTAGATAGGATACGAGATATCTTAAACAAGACTTACCTAGAGAGGTTCCTATAAAGGGAGCGATACGTTTTAAACAAAACTATCTAGAAAGATTCCTATAAAGGGAACAATATGTTTTAAACAAAACTACCTATAAAGGTTCCTATAAAGGATATGGCATGTTTTAAACAAAACTACCTATAAAGGTTCCTATAAAGGGTATGGTATGTTTTAAACAAAACTACCTAGAAAGGTTCCTATAAAGGACATGAAACGTTTTAAACAAAACTACCTAGAAAGGTTCCTATAAAGGCTATGAAATATTTTAAACAAAACTACCTAGAAAAGGTCAGGATATGTCTTACACAAGACTGCTTGGAAAGGTTAGGATAATTGTTTTGGACAAGACTACCTGGAGAGGTAAGAAGTTCTTTGATTGCTTCTGGATTGTCTTTGAAGAAAGACTTGGAATGAGGTACTAGAATTGTATATGTTGAGATTGAATCGTTGATACGATTGTATTTGCGCTGTAATGTGATGATAACATCCTCTTGACTATGAAGTGACCTGAAAAGGCAGTGTTAGTTTTATGCAATGTTATGATGCATGTTTCATGTAATGAGATTCTCAAAATAAATGAGAATTATGCATATATGCCGATCCCACACTGCGGGACGTAAATAGTACAGGCATGGGGAGATCAATTACGCAACAATGCTCCTTGTGTGATACTAACATGACTTCCCGAATATCAGAGATTTTGAAACATGCCCCTTAACCTGAATGAAGGACCTTTAGAGAGAACTCGAGTTTTCACCATATCTTGCCTGATATGCATTGCCCCAGTGTTTGAATTCTTGAAAGATATGCCCTTAGTCCATAGGATTCTTGGTTGTATGCCCCTGTTTTAGGAAAACCCTTTGAACGTGGTTTCCTCATTCAAGGATCTTTATCAGGAATGATCGTCCTTGATTAGGCCAATTTTGAGGTCTCCTTGATGCTAAGTGTTAATTTGAATGTGAAGCAGATGCTTTTCAAAATGAGTCATGCATTTCGGTCGCATCCTGACAGACAGTGATTTGCTGAGTACTCAGAATGAGATGATGACTTCTATAAGACTACCTAAAGAGGTCCTTGGAAAGAATGGGAAATTGTCTTAAACGAGATTGTGCTTTAAACAAAGCTCGAAGGGATATGTTTGCGCAGATGGTCAAAAATATTCCTAGAGAGGATAAAGACTGTTTTTAAGGAAAGTGGGGTTTTAAACAAAACTTTAGGAAAAACATCTTGAAGAAGATTACCCTAGAAAGGATGGTGAACTGCCTCAGAGAAGACTCTGTACTTTAAAAAAAGTTTGACAAGGTTCTTGAAAGCATAAGAGAAGTTTGAATATGTCTTAAAAGACTAACTGAAAAAAAGTTAAGAGATGTCTTACAGAAGACCACCTAGAAAAGGTTCTTGGAAAGGAATATGTCTTAGAGAAGGCTGTTTGAAAGGGTTTGAAAATAGAGAGGATAAGAAAATGGGTCTTTAAAAAGACTATCTGAAACAGGCTCCTAGAGAGGGTAAGAAGTATTTGAACATGTCTTTAAAGAAGACTACATGGACAGATTGAGAAATATCCTATAAAGGTTTCTGGAAAGGATGTGAGAGTGGCATTAATGCCATCTGATACTGAGTGACCTTTGCAACATGCCCCCAAGTAATGGGCTTGCCCCATGGGCTCTTCAGCGTCTTCGAGAGATTCTATGGATCTTGATTAGATTTGCCCCATGTAAATGGTATAATGACGAGTTATGCCATGTGTACACATTAGCCATTCCAGTCATGCATAAGGGATGTTTCTTCTTTCGACGAGTTTTTAAAGCTACTTCGTCAGTCAGTAGGATTTTAGCCATTAGCCATGCTCCATGCAACTTCTCCCTGATGTTTAAACATCTGAATCCACATAGACAAGTGTACTTTGTAATGAAATTCATAAGATGCGAATGCATATGTTTGTCTTGAAAGTTTAAAAACATTTTTTGAATGAAACGAAGTTTATTTTTGTAAGAAAGTGATATCAACTCAAGAATTATAGTAGACCTTAAGGAGTCGGGATACCTTTGGTAACGATATGCTTTCGAACTAACCATGCTTCAGTTAGGACTTTTAAGGGTTGTAACGTGGCCTGGTTTACGGTTTAAAGAAACAAAAGATAGAGGCTCGAAGTTTATTTGTACCCATCCCCATCTTCGTGATGTTCTCTAGTCCTATGCTCAGTTGACTATGCGTTTAGGCTCCAAAAGACTTTGGGAATTATGACATTGACATTTATGATGGTTCAAAAACCAAAGGTTTATCTGTAAAAGCAGTCATTCTCCTTTTTTTTGTAATATTTTCCGCTTGTCGAAGGTACATAGTAACCCTTTTTCGACTTTGTTATCCCTAACTTTTGCCTGAACTGTTTGTTTTAAAAACTGCAGTCAGCGGGATGCCCCAATGTTGCCTAAGTCTCCTTAATAGGTTTTGACTCAGCAGGCTTTTGCATTGCTTTCTCTTTTTTCTTTGCGGATATTGACTGCCGGACTTAATGATGACAGGGGAACCATCGGTGATGATGTTCAAAGGAACAACTTGGAATAATTAAGTTAACTGAGCAACTACCCTACCCCAGGTTATGTATGAAGGGTTTTATTTTATATGAAGGAAAACTCCTACTTCTTTAGGCTCAAAAGGGGTTGACGAGGGATTAACATCCTTATATCTCCATTATTTGGGAATTGAAACAATGCCTGTACATCGTCAACACGGTTTGTTCGAAAGCATAATGTATGAAATTGTGGCATCGTTTTCGTCATTCTCCCTCTAAAGGTGCACGACTTTAACGAGAGTTGAATATCACAAAGAAGAAAACCAAGTAAAAACACAGTTTTAAATATAGTGAGAACACTAGGAATAAATCAAGACAAACGTAAGCAATGCATTAATGATTTTTTTGAAAAGTACATAGCATATGTCGTAAGACTAATGTTTAAACAAACGGAAAGAAATTGCAAATGAAATCAAAACTAATGGTTTAAGAAATCCTTATTCTAGCCACTTATGGTATTAGACTTGTGAGGATCTTCGAACTCAATGAGCCCTTCTTCAATCAAATCTTGGATCTTGTGCTTCAACGGCCCACAATCCTCTGTATCATGACCAGGACTATCTGAATGATAAGCGCACCTAGAATGATGCTTGTACCCAGGAGCAGGGTTAACTGGAGCTGAGTATGGGGGTAGCAGAGTTACCAGGTTCTGACTGAGCAAACGTTGCAAAGCTTGAGACAGTGGCATGTACAACGGGGTGAATGGTCGTTTTGGCTTGGACCTCCAGGTGCGTTGGCCACCCTGTTGCTTTTGCTGATCCCTTTGCTGTGATAGTGGGGTCTAACTACCCATGATTGCCCCCACAGTGTTGGATTCCTTTTTTCCGTCATATGACTTCTTTGTGTGATAGGAACCTGAGGGTGCCCCTTGTATCTTCCCATTTTTTATCCCATCTTCAATTCTCTCACCAATGACTACCAAGTCCGAGAACCCTGAAGATATGCTTCCGACCATCTTGTCGTAGTATGGTCCTTGCAAAGTGCTCATAAATATGTCCAGCAGTTCTTTTTCCATTAGGGGAGGTTGGACTCGAGAAGCCATTTCCCTCCACCTTTGGGCATACTCCTTGAATGATTCATCCTTCTTCTGTGACATGTTTTGTAATTGCATCCGATTGGGTGCCATGTCCAAGTTGTACTTGTACTGCTTCAAGAATGTGTTAGCCAGATCATTCCAGCTTCTGATATAGGAATTCTCCTGTTGCATATACCAGTCAATAGATGCTCCGCTTAAACTCTCTTGGAAGAAGTGTATCATCAGCTTTTGATCGTGAGAATAAGCAACCATTTTTCGCACATACATGCGCAAGTGATTTCTTGGACACGTGAGCCCTTTGTATTTTTCGAAGTCTGGAATCTTGAATTTGTGTGGGATAGTCAAGTCTGAGACTAAGCTCATTTCGAAGGCATCCACGTCGAAGACATCGTATCCTTCTACCACTTTTAGTCTCTCTTCCAGCGCCTTGATTTGTTCACTATCCTTGGAGTCTTCCCTAGAGTTGGGATTAGACTGTTGCGTCTGAGGTGCTTGGTCTGTGTTGTCCACCTCTTGCACTCCGTATTGTAGATCCAGGTAATCATCATCCCTAGGGACATTGCTAGCAGGAATGCGAACTGTGCGGGTTGTCCCTTTTGTTTGTGGAGTGGGGACAAATCCTTCTTGGGAGGTCTCTCCTTTCTCTTGGAACTGGATAGCTCTCCTGACAGATCGGGCCTGAGGTTTGTCCTTAGCTGGGCCAAGGCCTGAAACAAATCCTAGCAGCGGGTTTTCGTCGTTAGGGATCTCATCCTGAACCAGGGTATCCCCAGACTGAATCTCTTTTGCTTTTTCTTGTTTATCCAGGAGGGCCTTCATGATTCCTAGCATCTGAGTCATACCTCCTTTAACTTCTTCCATACTAACCTTCAGTTGATCCACCTCCTCACGAAGAGCGGCTTGATTTTGTTCCAGTTGATCCATTGATTTCTTCTGCTGAAATCTTGTTTGATAATATGGTCGGGATGTTAGGTTATCCTTCCCAATGGTCCCTTGTTCTGGAGATAGAAGAGAAATCTACTCTTAATGCCATGAACATGATGTGTATGCCATGCATGATATGCATGATATCCTTTTTTCTTTTCTTTTTTTTGAATAAAATATGATGCAAGAATGCCCATGATGTACGATGAATGGAAAAAGGAATAATAAAAAAATAATGATCAACACATATATATACATATATCATATAATCACATAAGTTCATAGGTTCGACGTAGCGGCTCTTGGGAGCCAACCTTTTTATAGGGGGTTTCTAGAAGGTCTCACGGGGTCGTTTGTAGCCTCCGAGACTTTTTTGTCTCTTCAGATTTTAGAACAACTCATTTTATCCATGAGGTTCGAATTTTTGGGGTAGGTTCTCGGAGAGATCAGCCAAGTATCCAGTCCTGCCCTCAACAAAGTCAAGCCTCGTTTTGGACATTTCCGAATACTCAACCCACTCCGAGTGGAGTTATCAATGAGACTCGTAGGCGATTCATGTCCCCTATTGATCTCAAAGTTAACTCCCACACTTAGGGTTTTAACACGACACAATATCCAGCAGTGCATATAAAAATATAACAGGCAATAAAATATAAATATATTCACATAAGCGATTAGATATAAACATATCCTAAATAATTAAATATTTGTAGATAAAAATAAATAAATAAACAAAATTTAAAAAAATAAAAATAAAAATAATTACAAACCCTGAAAAAGGCACGTTAGCCAAACCCTAAAAAAGTTGCCAAACCTAAACCCTGCCAAAACCTAAAACCTATAGGAGCATAGTATTCACCATTTAAGTTATCCCCAGCAGAGTCGCCAGTTGTAGCAACCTGCCTAAAAATTATGACTTAGAGAGTCGCCACCTATTCTGAAGGGCGAATAGGAAACCCTACGTAGTATAGAGATCAGGGTAAGCTACTATATTCAGGTCGAGGGAAGGTGTTAGGCACCCTCAACCCTTTCCTAAAGGCTAACATCTCAAAGATAAAGGTTTATGGCGAACAAATAAAGAGAGATGACAGACAGTTAATAGATTTCAAAGGCTAATTATATTGAACGTGATTAGAGTTTGGAAGAGGGGGACTCGCCTTGTTGCCAAGTGCCTACGTACCTCCTTATGGAGGATCAGAGTCAAGGTAGTTTGGGGAAGGGTTGTACGCCCTTAAGATTAGAATTTTATTTGAGATGGTTTGAAGGCTTTTTGAATGGCCTATCGTAGTTTTGAATAAGGACGAAAATCCGTAGTTTGAAATTTGTGATTTGAAAGGTTTGAAGAGCGTTTTGAGGTTCGGGCATACAACCCTGATTTAGTTTTGCACTATTAACCGCAACGATCAATAGATTCGATCGCCATAGTTAATAGATTTGAAGTTGCACCGTTACCAATTTTAATCAATTGATTTGATTATTACTAATAACGAATTAGGATATTTTTTAATGATTTTTAGTAATTAGTTTGCACCGTTACCCCTCATAATCGATTGGTTCGATTAAAAAGAATAACGAATTTGAAGTTAGGAAAAAAACGGAGAAGATTAATCATCACAACTAATAAGATAGTTGTAACCATTTAATCGAATATGATTTAATTTGTATTTTAATTAAATAACATTTTAATTAAAATCATTGTTGACCATAGCGATTAATCGATTTAATCGGCACGAACAACAAATTAAAATTTTTAATATAACTATTATATAATTATTTTATTAAAAAATAATTATCTAATAATTAATATATTAAAAAGATATTTCAATTAAAATAAATAAGTAATTAAAATTATTTGAATTTATTCAAGGTTATAATCCTGTGTGGTGATTGTGAGGGTTCATGGTATGGGCATTAGATCTGGGCGCGTTGGATCTAGGTGGCTGATGATTTGGTGGCAAGATTTGGAGGGACCATGGTAGGCTGACAAAATACGCGTGCACTGAATCCAGGAACAAATGTTTCAGAAAAATAATGTTTAAGGGAGGGCTCGAACCTGCGACCCTCCACTCACATGCGTAGCTTTTGACCAACCCAACCAAGAAACCCATTTGTTTGTTATGCGCGTGGAATATATCATGTACGAAACCTAAAACAAACAAAGAAACAAGCGCGCGAGATTTAAACCAACCAGTAGCGTGACGCCACCTCATCATCTTCCCCATGGTATTCACAAAATCCTGCAAACGTTTGCTACGAATTTCCTATGAATTCATTCGTAGCAAAATATACCTCCACAATAACGAACAGCACATGTGTATACATAAATTTTTCGCAACCCCTGCAATCTCCTCGTCTGGATCATACGAATCCAGCCCTGTGATTAATTTGATCTAATTTTACTCCTATTGAAAACCCCTAATTCAAACCCTAGAAAGCTTGCTCGGACGTTAATGGCAACGTGAGATTTAAACATGCAAACTCCAGTCTAATAACCCAGAAACGATCGCAACATTGCAACAAGACATAATACATAAACAAATTCACATAAAGATGCACGAATTACGCCAATCGATCCAAAGTTCCGAGACACATACCTTGGCTAATTGGAGGAAGTTCTGGGGTTGTTGTTGCAGAGTAAGTATCCAAACACGTTCAGAATCACTTGAGGAAGCTTTTGCAACCTTTAAATCTCTTTGAAAGTCCCGAATTCTTTGAAACCGAAATCTCAATTTCTTGAAGAATTTTGTGTTCTTCAAAGCTTTTCTCTGCCCAGGTTCTCCAACCCTTATTCATGTGGTATGCATTAGGTACTTATAGGCAACGAGTTAGGGCACAAATTATAGCCCAAAGATCTTTGAATCCCCTCTTGCCAATATTTGGAAATTTGATTTGATTCTTGAATGATAAGTTTCTTATTTTGGCCAAAATTGCATCAATCTCCTTCCAATCATTTAGTCACGAAAATATATTGTACTTAGTCATTAATATTGATTGGAATCAATATATATGCCCCTTTTTAACCAAATATTTGATTTCCTACTTACTTAAATCATTAAAAATCAATTTTTAAATGAAATAAAATTGTGTAAAATCAAATAAAATGATATAATTCGTGGCATATGCTTTGGATAACTTGTGGGCCAAGTTTAAGTCATAAAATATAAACCCATTTGCAAGAAATCCAATTTGAACCTTTTTTATTTCACATTTTGCCTTCAAACATCACCCAACTTTGATCAATCATATCTCACTCAATTTTTAAGCTATGAGGGAGTTCTAGGACTTTTTGGAAACCTCAAGAGGTCCTCTATAAGCCACTTTGGAACATATTTTACATTTGAAGCTTTTATCTTGATCATATCCCCTTTGACAAAAAACTGCTTTTGAAGGATGCCTGAAAATGACCTGTAATCTTTTGCTTTTGTACCTCTCAAATGAAGCATTTCTAGCCTTGGCTTGTGAGACACAGAGTTATAGAGAATCCAATTTCCTTCCAAATAGGCTTTGAGTGGGGAATTTTTGATGTTCCATGTGAAAGTTATGCCCAGTCAAAGTTGGGTTGACTTTCTCCTAAGAAACCCTAATTTGAACCTTTTTTGTATTTGTTCATCTCTGAGTTTCTATTAATGGAATCATGATCATTCTTTGATCAAATGATGGTTATGCACCTCTATACTTGATGTTTGACTAATGATCATAGGTTTGAATCATGCTTTGATTGTAGTTGGCCTTTAGGATTGGATCAGTTGACTGTGGATCTTGGGATTGTTTGAGCAAAGCTTTGGAATTGAATCTTGAACTTTGAATCATTGTAAATGGAATATGGAAGGCAAATTTTGGGGTATGACACCCGTCATATGAGTCGAACAACCAGAATCCAAGTACCACTCATCACTACCTTGAACTCCATCTCGAACCATTACCAATGCGTTTTTCTCCGAATGCGTTCTCTGCATTTTTTCGGTACTGCAGTAGTTGCTATCCAGCAACTTTCTTCTGCTGTCCATGCCATTATTCTCCTCCGTAATCACCACAAGAAGTGTGCTATCATTATCCACTTCTTGCCTAGCAACCTTAGCTTCATCGGCATCACTCTCCTTGCGCTTGAAACGACAATCTCTTGAGAAATGTCCAAGCTTTTGACAATTGTAACATCTCTTGGTACTTTTGTCGAGCGGCTTGTAGTTGCCTTGACTACCATCCTTGGAGGTTCCTTCTCCTCTCTGTCCTCTTGAATTTGTGGATTTTTTTCACCAAAATTCTGGAAATTCTTCTTATCTCTAGAAGACCATTTCCCTTTTGATCTCTTATTCTTCTCATTGAAACGAGCTTGCAAAGCCACTTCCGCTTTTGCCTTATCGTTTCCTCTTTCATCCATCCTTTGTTCATGAGCCTCCAATGAACTTTGTAGTTCATCCTTCGTCATGGTCTTGAGATCCTTCGATTCTTCAATCGCAACAACAATGTTGTCGAATCTTGCCGTTAAAGAACGCAACACCTTCGACACAATGTTTTCCTCCGAAACTGACTCGCCGCAAGCCTTCATTTGATTCACCAAACGCGTCACACGCGTTGTGTAATCGTTGACCATTTCCTTCTCTTCCATTTGAAGTAATTCAGACTGCCTCTTGTGAGTTTGTAACCTCACCACCTTCGCTTTGTCAACTCCCGCATACGCCTTCTCGAGTATACCCCAAGCTTTCTTCGCCGAGTCACAATCACCAACCTTTTCGAAGTTTTCTTCATCGACGCAAGAATGTATCAAGAAGAAAGCCTTGTAGTCTTTCTTCTTCTCTTCTTTGTGAGTGGCTTGTTGGGCAGCTGTAGCCTCTTCAACAAAAGGGGTAACACCGGTAGTAATCACATCGAGCACGTCTTGGTAGCCAAACAAAACTTTCATTTGTTTGCACCATTTGTTGTAGTTCTTTGAATCAAGAATGGGAAGATTGGTGGGGATCTTGTCGTTTGAAACGGACATTGCAGCGGAATAGTATCGTAACCAAAGCTCTTGATGCCAAATGTTGGAACAAGCACAAAACCTTGTATGTGAATCAATGGAGGTGATGGATAATTTTGGTGAAATTGGAGGATTGGGGAAGATCAAGTTTAGAGAGAATAGAGATTAACTGAGAGAGTAAAAAAATCATATGGCATTAATTCATTCAACATGTTACAAAATGTATATATAGTGCCTACTAACACTAAACAAAGTAACAAACAAAAGCTAAACAAAAACAGCCTAAAAACAGAAATATTTTTCTGCTTTTTCCTGCAGTATTCTGGCAGCTTTTCCAAAATAGCTTCTCAAATACGCTATTCTCCAAAAACACTTCAAAACCAATTACTCTGCATTTGACTTAGTCTAATCATCCAACAACTAACACATTTCTTGAATAGCCAATTCAACTTTTTCTATATCATTGATTTTAAAATGTGATACATTATATAACAATGTTGTTATTTTGTTATGGCAGTTATCAGCACTACTTGATTTTAACAACATTTGTGAACCAACACTCAATTTTTAAATTAGTCTGATTTGGATAAGGTTGTTACTCAAGAGATATTTTTGGAGGAATTTGACAAAGTGGCATTAAGTGTGGATAAATGTCTTAAAGAGAAACTTGCCATAACGTCTTAAAAGTTAAAAGACTTTTATTCAACAGGATTGAATTAGACATGGTTGGACTATTTCGTTTGGGATATAATTCCTTGAAAAAAAATGCATTTCTTAAGTTATTGATAGATAATTAATGGTTAATGTATCCTTGGATGCAGATTTTGAACACATCAATAAAGAAGTTGCCGATATCTAAAAGATTTAAAACTCGAACTATATGGATCAGAAATGGCATATGCAGAATCAACTTTGCCGATATCTTCTGGTCATGTCAAATCTGCTCTCACCGAGTTCGGTATTATCCTTATTTCTTAAGTTTCTTCGGAATTTGCATATATGGATTAGTAGAAACAAAATAACTTCTTGGATTGTATTGGTGTTTACGGTGATTTCCGGTAAACAACCGCTAGTCTTCCAAACTATAATAAATATGATTTGGTTACTCGCAGGATCGACTAGATTGATCCTAGGACACATAGTCAAGAAGATTGTCATCAACGTTCATTCGAACCATATTCATTATTTGTCTTCTTCAATAAGCGTTGTTCGATTAAAGAACAAATAGTCTTGACAATCACTTTGTTATATATAAATGTGACTTCAACGAAAAGATAAGTAACATAACATAGAAAATTAAAAGGACTATTGAAACGTAAAGAATCTTAAACTGCAGAAATGTAAAAGACTTTGAAAGTAAATAACATGAAAGTAATTCGAAAGTAAATGACATTAAAGTAAAGATACAGAAATGTAAATGGCAAGAAGTAAACGAAATGCAGTAATTCTGGAAGATATTTGAAAACAAAAGATAATACACATGTATTAAAATGGTGGTGTCATACGTACATTTTCTCAGCGAACTCTTTCTCTTAACGCTTGATACTTGAGTAAATATGTGAGTGATTTGTACAAAATGAACACACAGAATCCTAACATTAAGACTCCTATTTATACTAGTTTCGACCTTAACGGTCCTATACTAATCTGCTGCCACGTTTCTCATAAGAACTTCCAGCGATGCCATCTGTTACTTGGACAGTTACGAAACCGTCTTCGAATTTCAAATCTTCCCGCCTGAGTCTGTCTTCGACGCGTGGCAGTGTATTAAACAAACACTACGAAAAAACACACGCTAAGTATTAATACTTAAATATATTTATAAATTCGTCTAAGTCCCCGAAGACACATACTTTTCACTAGCTTTCAGTATTCATTATCTTCATAGCGAACTTAGAAATCCTCACTTTCGAAGCATGACCATCAGTAGCCATTCTTTTATTTTTAAGGGATGGCCATCAGTAACCATCTTTCCTTCGATTTTCTACTTCTTCGAAGGATAAATACTACAAAACGAAATCTTCAGCTAACAAATTGCCCCCAATAAATGCCTGTTTCGAGAGTCAACAGAAATAGGCGTTTCTTGTAATTATAAGATTTCGTTCTTTATTGATCTTTGAGAGTTCCAAGATTGCTGACTAACGTCATAATCATTGATGACCCTGTTTCCGAAACGTCTTGTCATTTTCAAAAATGTCTTCTCATAACTTACATTCCCACGTTTTAACCTTACTTCTTGATCATTACTCCTACACACTAGGAGTGAAGCTAACTTTATTCGACCGCCGTTGGATTAAATCACCAGCCGCCACGTATTCCTTGGTTTTTACCCAAAAGATTTAAAAAGGGTTTCCGTTAAACCTTTAAATACTTGGTCTTGCACTTCTACACAACCTTTCATTCCTATTTCTTCATCTTCTTCAAAAAACCCAAACATCTTCAATCTCTTCAAAATCTCGTTCTCTTAATTAGAAATTTCTCTATGGCTTCATCTTCAAATGTTCTTCAACCTGCTCTGAAGCTCCAATCAACAACATGGTTTGGGGAACAAGAGCACGTTCAAAACCCTAACACCGAAGAAATACGCGCTATTTACGCTTCCCAGGTAATTATTCCCTTTGAACTTTCTGGAAAATCTCTCGCTTTTATGGGTCCATTACCAGGTGAAAATATCCCATCTCTGAATAAATTCTTCCCTGCTTATTACAAGACTAGACCATTAGTTAGCAAAATTAGGATAGATGAAGATGGTTGTTCTCCCTCAGGAAAATCTGCTAACAAGGAAGAAACTCCAACTGTAACTCCTTTAGCTTTAGCGAAAATTAGGTTAAACTATATGACCAACTCTGTCAAAGTGTTTAGGTCAATTCCTCTGGCCAAAGATCCTGATTTGTACTATGCCTGGTTAGAAAAAGTAGAGAAACAGAAAGAATCCTTCTGGAAATCGTTAGGAATATACGATTTGATTCAACTGTCAAAGACGGGTGTAGAATACAACAAACCCATGTTAGTAGCAGCGGTTCACTTCTGGGATGCTTCTCACAACACTTTCCATCTCCCTTGTGGAATGGTTACCCCTACTCTTTTTGATGTGGCTGCGATTACAGGACTTCGACCAACTGGCGAAACCTTCGATCCTAACGAAATGGATGATGATACTATTGGTTTTAATGACTCACAAGTCACTTATACTGCATTCATCCAGAAGCATCATATTACCACCGAAACGGCAGTATCCGATGAAGAACATATTGCTTTTCTAGCGCTATGGCTTTCACGATGTGCCTTCTGCTCAAGATCTATTCAAGTTGCAAAGAGATACCTTTGCATGGCTAATCAGTTGCATACTGGAAAAAAGCTCAACCTCAGCCAACTACTTTTAGGGTCCCTTTATGAAAACCTCAGCGAAGCTGCAACCCTTACCAAGAATTTCAAATCTGGTAGTTTACTTTATGCTGGCCCTTTCTGGCTATTACAACTGTGGCTTAATGCTACATTCGAAACTTATCTTCCCTTTCGAGGAAACGTCAATGAAGAAGATAGCAAAATCAAGAATCGAACTATAGAAGGGACCAGGTTAGCTTACCTAACTCCAACAGAAGAAATTGGAAAGCTTCGTGAACACTTCTTGGCGTATTCAATGATGTTTGCCCGGCGTAACCAGTTCGATCCTTCTATGGCCCCCTTTGTACACAGAACAATAGGTCCTGAATGGTTTACTCGAAAGTTTCCACCAACATCTCAGGATCAACAAACTGAGTCTATGGAAATTTGGAAAGCCTTTCTGACTCCAAGGTTATTTTCCCATCGCCTTCGACCATCAAAAGGTCAATGTATTCTCGTGTGCTACCAACCAAATTTGGTTTCGAGACAGTTTGGGTTGGTTCAAATAAAACCCAAGTGTTTATATGAGAAAAGAAACCATATGTGTTTCCATACCTTGTACTTGACTGAAGAAGAATGTAAAACAAAAATCAACAAATACGTTGGCATCACCAATCTTCCTCCTGTCTCTTTCGAACCTGCTTTTTATTCTACACCAGACTTTCATCAATGGTGGACGGATTATTATAGCTCCCAAATCTTTGATGCTGATAGCCTTGCTCAAGAACTAACTGCAGCTTTTACTGATGTGCAGGAGAATTTTCAAAAAGGTACTTCAACTCATATTAAAGAAATCCAAGCTTTTCAAAAGTTCTTTGAAACTATCTACAGGCCTGATGATCTTAGTCGGACCGTTCGTGAGGCTGCAGTCATTTTGCGCGAAAAGTTTTCCGCCAAACTGGATAAGTTGAAGTTGCCCTCGTATGTTCGACCAGAACTACGTTATGAAGTGGCTTTCAAACTTAATCCTCCAAAATTCCCTCCACTACCAAGTGCTGATTTGGGTGTGGCTCTAAGTCCTCCTTTCCCAGACTGGTTCGTGTGTGGGAATGCTCTCAAAATTCTTCGAGAGAGTACCAAAAAACGCGCTGAACGAGTGGTTCCGACTAAGCATACCTTGGATACTTTCAAAGGACATCTTCATATAGATCTTAAACATGTTCGTGTCCTGACCCCAATACCTGAAGGTTTGGATTAAGACAATCTTTTCGACTGACTTTTCTTTTCTTTGCTGATATACTGATTTCAGTTTCAACTACAGCTGTTGCACGAAGGAGGAAGATCAAGGAAGCTTCTGCCCAAAAAGATTCTGGGACATCTAAGAGCAACAAACCAAGTGAAAGTGATTCCATCGTTACTAGCAAGAAGCCCACGGTACATACTCATCTCATATTCTTGATTTGGTACAATCTGTGAGTAGTATCCATCTTACTTATCGTCTATTTGCCAGAGCTCGAAACCCCCAACAGGTTCGAAGCGGAAAGCTTCCTCGACAGCTGCCTCAGATGGCGAAGATAAATCCCCTCCCCAAACTAGACAAGGACATAAGAAGAGACAAAAAGCTGTTACCCCTTCAAGAAAAGGGAAAAGGATAAGCCCCTCTAAAACTGTTTCTCCTGGTGATAAGGCGTCCTCTGAAGAATCTCCTTTGAAAACTGCTAGTAATGCTTTCGTTGTGGAAAGTCATAATTCAAGTTCAGACAATGTCCTAACCAAGGTATTTGGGTTCCACCCCACATATTATCTCGTAATCTTAACCAAATAATTAAACTGACATTTACCTTGTTATTGCAGGAAGACGCTGGCACTGCCACTTCAGGTTTCAAGGACCATGACTTTACCATTAATGTTGACAAACTTTACAGTAATTGTCAAACTTTAACTTTCGACAACTAAACCCCTCAAAGGCTTATCTTTATGACTAACTTTGCTCCGTTTAACATAGGTACCTCTCAAAATCAAACTCATGTTCTCTCGCCAGTCTTTGAAGATGTTAGGCCAATTGCTACCATATTGCCTAATGAACCAGTCGAAGAAAGTCACTCCACTGACGAATCCCCACCTACTCATCAAGACAAAAATTTGGAAGAAGATCACCCATTCTCAGGCAGCGACAATGCGAACCCCCAAACACATGACAGTGAAGATACTGCGTCGGAGCGAGATGCTATGGAAGAAATTTCTCAACCGGAAAAACAAGATCCTCACGGGACTTCGACTCTTGATACGAAGACCATTCCTGAGACAACTTCGACGCTTGCCCCCGTGAAGCCTACTCCTTTGGAGCTGGAACAACTTAAGCAAACTGATCCTCTTAGTTTCTTAAAGGCCATCATGGATGCGAATACTTCTTCGCCTTCGGAACTTAATGTCTCTTCAGCTGCGATTGTAGAATCCAGTGATAAAGAAGATATTCCTAGCCTCCTTCGACAAATAAAAGAGAGATTCTTTGGGGTCAATCTTATAGACGTCCTCAACCGGGAACCTATTAAGAGCCACAACTTAAATCAACTTCTAAAGAAGGTAGATTTGTTTCAAGTTTCCACAGAAGTTTCAGAGGTAATTGTTCTGTTAGGCTCTCTACTCGAGCAACTCCAGGCCAACATTCTTCGAAAGCAAAATGTCGAAAAAGAGCTATCTGAGACAATGGCCTCTCATGACTCTTCATGGAACTCTGCTGTGGACGCAACGAAACAAGGTGAGGCCCTCAAGCTTAAACATTCAGAAAATCAGAAGGCCTTTGATGATTATGAGAAGAACATCAACTCCTGGAAACAAGAAATAAAGGCGCTCGAGGACAAGATAAAAGAAGCTGAACGTTGTCAGGCAGCCATACAAAAATCTAACCAACAAGATTTGCTCGAAGTGGTGCAGTCGGGAATTAGGCATTTCGAGACTGCACAGAAATTAGTGCCAGAAATCGAAAGGTTGAAGAAACAACGGGCACTAATTGAGCTTCGTATGTCTTCGTGGGAGACTCAATACTTGAAGATCAAAACGGATCTCCCTAAGGATTTTAACTAGATGTTTTCAGTCCTGTTACTTGTTGCACCTTTGTTTTGTAATCGAAACTTCTGTAGACTCATAATATTTGTATGCTTGACTCCCATTTATATTTATAATGTTAGCCAGCATTACTTTTAGCGAATCTAAACATTTCTGCCAAAATATATCTTTAGATTCTCTACAGTGCTTTTTATTTAATGCAACGTGTAGAACCTGAACATCTTTCGCAACATCCTTGCCTTTAGACTTGACGTTTCCCTTTCTCTAGCCATAATCATTATTAAACAGTGACGTCACTTTCTCCAAAACGTCGGTTTAAAACGTGCGTGCATCAGTTTTAATGATTACTTCTCAACTTCCAAGGGCGGGAAACGGCGGAAGCCATAACTTCTTTCTTTGGAAAACCAACCGCAGTCCAATCACTCATTAACAATTAAAAACCACCCTTCAGTATTCCCAGTCTATATAAAGGGTCAAATATTGTCTTCATTTCTTCATTCATGCGCTTTTTCTCCAAACCAAACACAGAAAAAGAAAACACACAACTTCTCTCTTAGAACACCTTTCTTGTCTTGCAATGGCCGAACCTCTCTTCTTTAACGACATCAAAGCCCTCATCAGAGGCGAGTTCAGACTCTCTGAGGATGAACTTGTTCGTCATTTTATCAATATTGAAAACCTCTTTGTCAACCAAGAACTGGACTTCTATTTTGAAGAAGTCTTGGAGGGTGCTATTTATCCCAACATGGTGGCAGAATTTTGGATGAATGCGTCTTTACGCATAGATCCTGAAGGTAGGACCACCATTGATTCTGAAATTCGACACGCTCGTCTCAGCATCACTCCCACCACTATTGCCAACCTAATAAGATGCAATAACTCTGGTGAAACTTTTGATGACAACAGTTTCAGCATGACTACTCATCTCATGTTGAGAACTCTTATGGACAATGATCGCTTCAGTGCCAAAGTCATCAGGATCTGGCACCAGATGCTCGTGGGGAACTTCCAACCTCGGCGGATCGATGAAAACAACATCATGGTTGAAGACTTGGAGTTCATCCTCTGTGGTCTCCGAGGGAGGAAAATTAACATTCCTTTAATGATCTTTAAAGGACTTGTTAAAGCTGTCTCTAGCGGTGTTGACCGTCGAGGGAGTGTGACTTGTCTTCCCTACGGGAGACTCCTTAGTTATATTTTCCTGAAGAAAGGTGTAGTGAGGCGGATGCGTGACTCTGGAGCCAGGGATATGTTCGAAGCTGAACCTTCGCCTGTGCTGTCCTTGGAAGGCTTGGACCAAAGGATCAACTAGCTATTTTTTTCCTTAGGGTTTTTATTTATATGCCCCTTTTTCTCTTTTTTTTTTTTTGTAATCTTGGATCCTGTTCTTTGGATCCCTTGTAATGCATGTACTTCCATGATTTTAAATGAAAACACTTTTGGTGTCTCCTTAGACTCTTTTCCTTCCATTTAAAATTTATTCTGATCGCAAAGCCATTTTGATCAACGTAGCGTATATATTTTGACACATGCCTGACCATTTTGGCTTTTCGTAGTACCCTGAGTATCTACGTTTTTGCAATCCTTACTTCGTACATACTTGGTTTATATCTCTTCAAATATTTCCCGTTTACTCTTAAGATCCTACGATCTTCTGCTAATTTTTCAATTTCGTAAGCATTGTTCGAGAATACTTTCAAGATTCGAAAGGGTCCTTCCCAATGTGGGGACCATTTACCAAGTACCTGATTCTTTCGATCTATAGGTAAAATAACTTTCCAAACTAAGTCATTATTAACAAACGTTTTACCTTTCACCTTTTTATTATATGCTCTGGACACTCTTTCCTTTTGCCTTTTTATCATTTCCAGTGCCCGAAGTCTGTCTTCGTCCAAATCTACTAACTCATTCATCATTAACTCCCAGTATACGTTGGGAGGAATGTCTGCTTGTCTTTGTATTCTTACCGATTGCAAACATATCTCAATTGGGAGTACTGCATCATGTCCAAACGTCAACTGGAAAGGAGTTGTATTTGTGGCTTCTTTTGGAGATGTCCGACAAGCCCAGAGCGCTTGATCTAAAGTCTTATGCCAATTCTTAGGTTTCTTTCCCACATGTTTCTTAATAAGGCCGATTATTATTTTGTTTGCAGCTTCCACCTGTCCATTTGCTTGGGCGTAATAAGGTGTAGAAGTAAATAACTTGAAACCTATTTCTCTGGCAAAGTCTTGCATTTTTCGTCCAGTAAAGACTGATCCCTGATCAGTTGTTATACTTTCTGGGATTCCAAACCTATATATAATGTGTTTCTGAATAAACTCAATCACAACCTCTTGATCCACATTTGCCAGTGGTATTGCTTCGACCCATTTTGTGAAATAGTCTATTCCTACCAAAATGTACCTTTGACCTTTAGATGACTTGGGGTGAATTTCTCCAATCAAATCTAATGCCCATCCCCTGAAAGGCCATGGTTTTATTATCGTACTTAATTCGTTTTCTGGAGCGTGTTGGATACCTGCATGTTCTTGGCATTCTTGGCACCCTTTCGCAAACTCTATGCAATCCTTTAACATCGAAGGCCAATACATCCCATAACGAAACAAGAGCCATTTCATTTTGTGCCCTGCTTGGTGTGCACCACATGCCCCACTATGTACGTTCGACAGAGCCAAATATGCTTCTGCTTCACCCAAGCATTTCAACAATACCCCTTCAGGAGTTTTCTTGAATAATTCATTTCCCATCAAAAAATATGACAATGCTCTATACTTGATTCTCCTGTCTGTATCCGTCGAAGGGTTTTTTAGGTAGCTAATAATTGGACTCCTCCAATCTGTGTCTGCCAACGAGTCTATATTTAGTACTTCGAATTGTTCTTTGTTGGCATAACCCAATTGCGAGTTCTCTAGATCACTTGGCGAAAGTTTAGTAAACATTGCTCTTCCTCTTACTTCAATCAATTCCTCCAACTTTTCTTTTGATACTTTATATCCTGAAGCTAATTGTGCCAAGTCGTTTGCTTCCTGGTTATTCACCCTTGATACGTGTTTTAATTCCACATATTCGAATTTCTTGAGTAGCCTATTTGCGATGACAAAATACATGATCAAGCTCTCTTTGATACACTTGTACTCCTTTGTCAATTGTTTGATGACCAATTCAGAGTCTCCTTTAATTTCGACTCTGGTTGCCCCCAATTCTAACAAAGCCTCAAGTCCAGCAATTAATGCTTCGTATTCAGCTTCATTGTTGGAGCATAATGGACCTTCGATTTTAAACTTGAGCTTTGTTGGAATTCCATCAGGAGAAATTATCAATATTCCAACTCCAGTACCCTCTCTATGCGTTGAACCATCGAAGTATAACTTCCAAGGTTTTAAGTCCACATAATGCTGGTGATTCTCAACCACCGCATGGTCGACAATGAAGTCTGACACAATCTGACCTTTCATTGCTTTGAGAGGTTGAAATATTAATGAATATTCAGTAAGGGCCAAAGCCCATTTGCCAATTCGACTATGTAGTATTGGCTTAGATAACATATGTTTAATAACATCACAATGAGATGAAACATAAACATCAACTGGCTTTATATAATACTTAAGTTTGATACAAGAGAAATACAAACAAAGGCAGAGTTTTTCTATATCAGTATATCTAGTCTCTGCATCATTGAGTACTCTACTTAAGTAATAAATGGCTCTCTCGATGCCATTCTCATCCTCCTGGGCGAGCATGCTGCCTATTGTTTTATCTGATGCTGAAATGTATAGGCGCATGTGCTTCTTCCCATTTGGGGGAGACAGAATTGGTGGACAAGTCAAGTATTGCTTTATCTGATCGAAAGCTTCTTGATGTTCAGCACGCCATTCGAATTTTCCTTGCTTAAGCCGAAGTAGGGGTGAGAAAACTTGCGTGCGTCCACTCAAGTTAGAGATAAATCTCCTTAAGAAGTTTATCTTGCCCAATAATGATTGTAGTTCTTTCTTTGTGGATGGGGACTTGGTTTCCCTAATGGCTTTCGTCTTGTTCTGGTTAATTTCTATGCCTTTTTTGTGGACTACGAACCCCAAGAAATCACCTGCCTGCACAAAGAAAGCACATTTAAGGGGGTTCATCTTCAAGCCATATTTCCTCATTCTTTCGAATGATTGGCTCAGATGATCGAGATGACTCATACCCGAGGTAGATTTTACCACAATGTCATCTATATACACTTGCATGAATGTTTCTATAAAGTCATGAAATATAGAATTCATTGCTCTTTGATAAGTTGCCCCAGCGTTTTTCAAACCAAAAGGCATCACAACCCATTCGTAAGTGCCTATTGCCCCTGGGCAACGAAATGCTGTCTTGGATACATCATCTTCTGCTATAAAAATTTGATTGTATCCCGAATATCCATCCAACATGCTCAAATACTCAAAACCTGCGGCTGAGTCTACTAGCATTTCTGCTATAGGCATGGGATACTCGTCTTTAGGAGTAGCTGCATTAAGGTCACGAAAGTCTATGCATACTCTTAATGAGCCATTCTTTTTAATTACAGGTACTATATTAGCAATCCACTCAACATACCTTGTAGTTTGGATAAATTTGCACCTTAAGAGTCTTTCGACCTCTGCTTTAATCTTCGAGTGAATCTCTGGCGCGAATCTTCTGGGAGTTTGCTTTATGGGCTTCTTCCCTTCTTTGATTGGTAATTTTAGTTCGACTAAATCCCTTCCTAGACCAGGCATCTCATCATAGTCCCACGCAAAACAATCTCTATTTTCTTTCAGCATTTTGATGACCGTTGCTTTCAATTCTGGTTCTAGTTTCGCGCTGATATATGTTATCCTTTTTTGATCATTGTCTCCAAGATTTACTTCTTCAAGTGGATATTGGGCCAACATCTTTATATTTGGCGCCATTGGGTCTTTTTCGAACCCCAAAGGTTCCTCGTCGTATATTGCATCCAACCTTTGGTTGGGTTCTTCTCTTATGATCTCTTCGTCTGGAGCCGTGTGTTCAGGGAGTTCGAAACTCGCACGTATCTCCAATTCTGTTATTCCTTCTTTGGTTAAAACTTCATCTATCTTTGTATCTGATAGTTCGGCTTCGAGAGCCGCCTTCCTTTTGTTCTCGGCCACATAAGCCGAAATCTTTTCGAAGAACGAAGACTCAGACATGATCAATGTCATCGTCCCAGCCTGTTGGCCGTACTGTCGGATAATTCTCCAATGATGCTGTATCTGGTGGACCATCCATGATCTCTCTATCCCATTGGAATCCATTTGGGTGTAAAGTTAAATAGTACAATGCATTTTTATTTGGGGTATACATCTCTTCTGCAGCATGACAAGGGCCTATGTTTGCCAGGTTCCTGTCGAAGTTGGTTTTGTTCACCTGGTTGACCTCAGCCATGTAGTAACTCTGATCACCTTCGATATTCTCCACTATACCATCTTCTCTCCAAATTGTCACCCTCTGATGCATTGTTGAGGGCACAGCTGCTACCCCATGAATCCATTCCCTACCAAGCAAAAGATTGTAGTTTGCCTTTGCTGGTATAACCATGAACATGGTTGGCCTGGTAACTGAACCTACTGTCAAATTGACTTGAACAACTCCCAGTGTTTGTCCTATTTTGCCTTCGTAGTTAGATAAAACCATGTTATGTGGCCTTATATCCGTATCGAACATACCAATTCTTTTTAGCATGTATTGAGGCATTAGGTTCACTGCTGCTCCCCCATCAACTAGGACTTTATTAATGCCAACATTCTCAATCTTAGCCCTGATATAGAGTGGCTTCAAATGATTTCGCATACCCTCATCAGGCCTTTCGAAGAAAGCATTCTGTTCTTCTACTGCACCATTATTCAGCACATAGTAACACACAGGTTTGTGTTTTGTCATTTCTTCGATATCGGCCTCCTCACAGTCTTCTACTTCAGTTTCCTGATTAAACTCGTGAGGGAGTACGGAAACAACATTACAATTCAAGTTTATAGATGACACTCCATCAGAATCAAAATCATTTGTCATTCTATCCTCTTCTTTCCAAGAATTCGAACGCATCTTTTCTTCGTCATCCAAGAGTTTTTCAGCTTCGAATAATCTGCGTTCCACCGGAGGTTTGTTTGACTTTGCCCCCTGGTATGGGACTTGGTTGCTACTAGATTCTCCAGCTTCTCTTGGCCTGTATTCCTTCTGAGCCTTTTTTATTCTCTGATGCCTTCTCCACTGGGACCGAGACATAGGATTTTTTCCTTTATAATTCTCCAATCGATACGCC
Organism: Vicia villosa; assembly: GCF_029867415.1. Taxonomy (NCBI): domain Eukaryota; kingdom Viridiplantae; phylum Streptophyta; class Magnoliopsida; order Fabales; family Fabaceae; genus Vicia; species Vicia villosa. Next base: position 580,691 of record NW_026705362.1, read on the forward strand.
TTTCGATTTGGTCTTTGAAATTGTTTCCTATATGCCATTGCATTTCTACCACCTTGGTCCCAACTTCGCCATTTGTTGGTTCTTGCATCAGCTTGCACCCACCTATCCCTTGGCGCATCTGCAGGGATTCTGAAAGTTACCCTTCGAGTTCTGGGGTGTGGGCTATCAGGCCTCTTTGTTGGAGTCCATATGTCGAAACCGTACAGGTTAGGACGCAACCCCTGGGTTTCTTGATTCACGTAGCAATACACACGTTCGAATGATCGTGCTAGCATTTCGTCATAGACTGCCCCACATCTTGGGCAGAGAGCAACTTCAGTGTTTTCTTTGTGGCATCTGACCAAAAATCCTACCAAGCTTTCCTCCCTTTTTGGGTACAGTTGTAGTAGGGGATTTGGCTCTCTTCCTGGATGTTCCCATCTTTCGCGTCGAACCCTTTCGAAGTTGGCTTTGACCCTTCGATTCAGCATGATCGAACACCTTGGACACATCCATTGCTTACCACCATTCCTTTCGTGGCAATTCCAGAGATATTCTTTGAGGCTTTCGGTTCTTGGAGGAACTTCGATGCCCCCATTTTGCCTCGTCAGCCATGTCTCTAGTTCGCCAAATTCAGACACTGGTCGTCTGGCGCTGACCATGTTAACCGCTGCTGGAGGAACTTTAGAGATCTGGATTTTCTGGAGTTTCATCCTGAGGTCTTCAGTGGCCTCACTGTTTTCTTCCTTGGATGCTTCAGTTATTTCTGTCTCGGAAGATTCTTCAACAACAGTGTTGAAGACTATTTCATCTTTTAGGCTTTCAGTAGCCTGCTTTCCATTGAACATTGCTTTAGTCTCCACAACTTCAACTTCAGAGGCCTCCACCATGTTGATATCTTCTACTTCGCAGAGGCTAGCGTCAGCAATGTTTAGGGGATTGGTATCGACCCTCATATGACTCTTGGTCTTGTCAGCAAACTTCAACCTTCCATCATTGAGAGCATTTTGAATTAGATCCCTGAAAAGAAAACATTGAGAAGTTTTATGGCCTAAAAACCCATGATATTTACAAAAACCTCTTTTCTTCCGTTGTTCCAACGGAAGAGTTTTTGAATTTGGAGGTAGTATCATTTGGCCATCTTTTACCAATAAATCAAATATTTCATCACACTTGGTAATGTCGAATGTATAAGTTTTCTTAGGGAACCTATCATTCTTATCGTTTTCTACTGGGTTTTTCCCATTGGCAGGATTTAGCAATTTGCAGGCGTAAGGTGGCGCTTCTTTCAATTCAGCTAAGTCTACTTCGACTTCTTCAGGGCTATACGAGTCCTTGAAAGACTCATCATCAGCGTCCTCGGCTTCGACGTACGCTACTCTCTCTTTCTTATAACTTTTATTCGCCCTAACTTTTTCTGCCTTCAGACGTTCGACTTGTCGAACCCTGTCTGCTAATTGGGCCATGTCCCTAAGGTATTGGGTATCTAGTTTCTTTCTTATTGAATAATCTAGACCACCTGCAGCCATTTCGACAAGTTCATGCTCTGGGACTGTTGTAAAACACCTTGATTTCAACAAACGGAACCTATTTAAATAATCATCAATTGTTTCTGTGAATTTTCTTTTAACACTGGCCAATTCTTTCAAACTTATCTTAGTTTGACCCATGTAGAATTGCTCATGAAAAAGCCTTTCCAAGTATGCCCATGCATCTATCGAATTTGGTGGCAAAGTAGTAAACCAAATGAAGGCATTTTTTGTCAGCGAACTAGGGAAATATTTGATCCTTAAATCCTCGTTTCCCGCTAAGTCTCCTGCTTCTGTCAAATATCTAGCAATATGTTCCACCGTTGACTCATTAGTTTCGCCTGAAAATTTTGTAAATTTGGGTACCTTAGTACCCCTAGGCAATTCCGTCTGCATGATATAATCTGATATAGGGGATGTATAGTTTGGACGTCTAAGTCCAGTACTAAGGCCATTATTGGCCATAACCCTTTCTATCATGGCAGTTAAGTTATTTTCTGTAGCCAGATTTTCTCTTCTGACTCTTTGAACAACCTCATCTGGGTGTTCGTTCCTACCCACAATCCTTAATCTGGGTCTCTCCTCCTCCGTTTCTTGTCGAACGGGGACGGTTCTTTGATTTGAAGCTTCTAAGTTAATTATTGGAGTTCCTTCGAACGTCTCTGTTCTTCGTGAGGGGCCTACATCCCTAGTGGCTGTCCTAGATGACGGAACTATGTCTTGTACACGTTCTAAAATGGGCCTCTCTTCTTGATTCGAAGGCTGTTTGTCTTTCCTTTTAGGTGGTGTTATTCCCATGAATTCTGCCATTCGATTCATTTGAGATGATATCTTTTGGAAAGTCTCCATGTTTTCTCTATTTGTAGTAGTAACATTTGCCATTAGTAGGCTTAAAACTGAAGTTAATTCTCTGGCCAAAACCCCTACCATATCATGATTGCTTGCATCCATTTCTTGTCGAAATGCTGCTTGGTTATTTGTGGTAAAGTGAGGCACCTGGGTGGAAAAACCAGTGTTATGTGCACTTCGACCCACTGAACTAACATTCGGTGAAAATGTCGCATTGTTAGTTGGGGCATATATAGATCCTGCCCCTCGTATGCCTGTTCCATATGGGTATGGCATTCCATATGAACTATTTGGTCTCCATTCGAAAGCAGAATTCGTGCTTTGACCAGGCAAATTATTTGCAACATTTGTCGAGGCAAACAATACGTCATCTGCGCTTGTGGATGAGGGTGCGGCTGTCGACACTGAAACTGGAATAGTCCCTGAAAGCCCTGTATTATTTTCAGGCAAAGCCTGGGAATTATCTGCAGGTCTCGATTCATTTGGACCCGTTGCATCTCGTGTTCCTTGAGTAGAAGTCGAATTTGCCGCTCCTGATCCTGAACCTTGTGGGGGATCTCGATCACCCCCTGCACTGGCCGTAACGACCATTTTCCTGTTGTACCTTCGTTTGGGAATCGGTTGTGCACTGTTCTTTAATTTACCGTTCCTAAGGTTCATACAAGATCTTGATATTGTCTAGACAAAAAATAAAGCAATTGATTAAAACAATCTGCTTGACACTGTCCCACCGGGTGTGCCAATTTGTTTACGGTGATTTCCGGTAAACAACCGCTAGTCTTCCAAACTATAATAAATATGATTTGGTTACTCGCAGGATCGACTAGATTGATCCTAGGACACATAGTCAAGAAGATTGTCATCAACGTTCATTCGAACCATATTCATTATTTGTCTTCTTCAATAAGCGTTGTTCGATTAAAGAACAAATAGTCTTGACAATCACTTTGTTATATATAAATGTGACTTCAACGAAAAGATAAGCAACATAACATAGAAAATTAAAAGGACTATTGAAACGTAAAGAATCTTAAACTGCAGAAATGTAAAAGACTTTGAAAGTAAATAACATGAAAGTAATTCGAAAGTAAATGACATTAAAGTAAAGATACAGAAATGTAAATGGCAAGAAGTAAACGAAATGCAGTAATTCTGGAAGATATTTGAAAACAAAAGATAATACACATGTATTAAAATGGTGGTGTCATACGTACATTTTCTCAGCGAACTCTTTCTCTTAACGCTTGATACTTGAGTAAATATGTGAGTGATTTGTACAAAATGAACACACAGAATCCTAACATTAAGACTCCTATTTATACTAGTTTCGACCTTAACGGTCCTATACTAATCTGCTGCCACGTTTCTCATAAGAACTTCCAGCGATGCCATCTGTTACTTGGACAGTTACGAAACCGTCTTCGAATTTCAAATCTTCCCGCCTGAGTCTGTCTTCGACGCGTGGCAGTGTATTAAACAAACACTACGAAAAAACACACGCTAAGTAGTAATACTTAAATATATTTATAAATTCGTCTAAGTCCCCGAAGACACATACTTTTCACTAGCTTTCAGTATTCATTATCTTCATAGCGAACTTAGAAATCTTCACTTTCGAAGCATGACCATCAGTAGCCATTCTTTTATTTTTAAGGGATGGCCATCAGTAACCATCTTTCCTTCGATTTTCTACTTCTTCGAAGGATAAATACTACAAAACGAAATCTTCAGCTAACAATTGGTAGGTAGTTAATTTAATGGAAAATGAGTTAGTGTAAATGCCAATGTCCAAAAATCCTTTTGTCATAGTAACACATTTACCAGTTTTAAAGAGATGGTTTGGTATCTTCTGTCTGGTACATGTAAGGCTGTTCATGGTACAGTTCTGTAAGAAAACTGAACCGAACCATAACGAACCATTATATAAGGTCATCTGAACTTAACTGAACCGTTTCAATTTTTTTAGAACCAAACTGAACCAAAGGTTTTGGTTTGGTATAAGGGTTCTCAATTTCGAACCATACCAAACCATTAGCAGACAAATGATTTCAAACTAAATAATTTGTTAAAGAACCAAACCGTTATATCTGGTTTAGAAAAAAACACTTTTTTTTGTTTTTCGCAAAAAGTTTATTTTTTATTTTCGAAAAAAAACTCATTTACTGTATTTTTGAAAAAACACTATTAAAATATATTTATGAAAAAACTCGAGTTTTTTTAAATTTCAGAAAAACTTGATTTTACTATATTTTACAAAAACTCGAATTTAAAGTATTTTCAAAAAACTCGATAGTATTTTCAAAAAAACTAGATTTTACTGTATTTTCAAAAAATTAGATTTGACTGTATTTTGGAAAAACTTGATCTTACTGTATTTTATGAAAACCTGATTTTACTGTAATTTTAGAAAAACTCAATGTTACTATAATTTTAAAAAACATGATATTACTGTATTTTTAAAAAATTCGTTCTTATTGTATTCTAAAATAAATCGATCAAACTGTCTTTTGAAAAAAACTCGATTTTACAATAGTTTCAAAAAAACTGATTTTACTGTATTTTTGTAAAATCCGATTTTACTATATTTAAATAAACCTGATTTTACTGAATTTTTGGAAAGACCTTATTTTATCGTGGTTTTGAAAAAATTTATATTACTGAATTTTTAGAAAAACTCAATTTTTAGGAATTACAGTAAAATCGAGTTTATCGAAGATACAAAAATCGATTTTAGTGAAATATAGTCAAATCGAGATTTTAAAAATACAGTAAAATCAAGTTTTTATTAAATACAATAAAATCTAGTTTTTTTTAAAATACAATAAAATCTAGTTTTTTTTAAAATACAATAAAATCTAGTTTTTTTGAAAATACAGTAAAATTTAGTTCATTGAAAATACAGTAAAATCTAGTTTTTTGAAAATACTGTAAAATCTAGTGTTTTTGAAAATACTGTAAAATGGAGTTTAAAAAAAATAAAAAATCGGGTTTTTTGAAAATACTGTTAAATCGAGTTTTTTAAAAAAATACAATAAAATCATGTTTCTCCACAAATATAGTAAAATCGGGTTTTTTGAAAATACAATAAGATCAAATTTTATAAAAAAAAATACAATAAATATGAGTGTATCAAAAATACAGGAAAATCGGGTGTTTTCCAATAATATAGTAAAATCGAGTTTTTCTCAAAATACAGTAAAATCTGTTTTTTTGTAAAAATGCAGTAAAATAGAGTTTTACAAAAATTCAATAAAATTGGGTTTTTTGAAAATACAATAAAACTAGTTTTTTTGAAAATACAGTAAAATTGAGTTTTTTGAAATTAAAGTAAAATCGAGTTTTTTGAAAATACCATTAAATCGCGTTTGCTTAAAAAAATATAATAACATTGAGTTTTTCCAAAAATACAGTAAAATTGGGTATTTTGAAAATACTGTAAAAATCAAATTTTATAAAAAATACAGTAAAATTAAGTTTTTCAAAAATACAGGAAAATCGGGTTTTTCCAAAAATATAGTAAAATTAGATTTTTCTCAAAATACACTAAAATCGAGTTTTTTAAAAAATACAATAAAATCAGGTTTTTTTAAAACATACAGTAAAATTGAATTTTTCAAAATACAGCAAAATCGGGTATTTTGAAAATATAGTGAAATCAAGTTTTTTGAAAATACAGTAAAATCGGGTTTTATTTTCGGAGAAATTGACTTCTTTATTTTTCGTAAAAAAATGACATTTTTTTTGTTTTTTTTAGAAAATTCAATTTTTTTACTAATTTTTCGGAAAAAAATCGGCATTTTTATTTTCAAAAAAATCGACTTTTTTAATTTTCGAAATCAAGAGTTTATTTCTACAACATATGTTTTTCTTCTAAATCAAGAGTTTATTTAACCTTTGATTAATTGGTCTCTGTAGATAATTGATTGAGGGTTGAAGCTTTGAGTGGTTTTTGTGTTCAACGACATGTGGTAATGATGATCAATGTCATAGTTGGAATTTGGAATTAGAAAATTGAAAAAATGGGTTTTGTTGGAGGGGATGAGGCAATTGAAGAGACGATAGAAAATTATGAAGAGAGAATTCCAATTTCGTTTCGTCTTCAGCCTTTAAATTATAATGAAATTGCAAGAAATGACGTTTCTTATTCGGAAGTATCAAGGATACTACAAACATATGCAAGAACAACATTTCAGCTAAAGATGTATGAACAAGCAACTAAAGATGTTGCTCTTTTATAAGAATCAGCTCCATGGAACCTCCATGTTAACATTTTTTCTTTGACTATTCAATCAGTAAGCTTTTTTGCTCTCTCATAGATTTCACATCTTACCCACTTGTAAAATGTTGGCCAATTGATGTTGTATTTTTTTTTAAGTTTGAAAATTATGGGCGTTTTAACAGCCTTAATTTGCACATATTTTTTAGAAAGTCATTAAAAGTTATGTCGAGTGAAACCGCCATTATTTACAAAAAGAAAACTGCCATTTTACGCTAAAGTTTATCATGGCAGTTTGCGCTGAGGTTATTATGAAATCTCCATTATTCACCTAGTAGCAGCCAAATTTACGGCGCTATTAAAAAATGTTTTTGTGAATTGTGGCATTTGAAACCACTGTAATAGAACTTTTTAACTTTCACAATTTATCCGATTTTTTGTAGTGGGTTCGAGAGTTGGTTATGCAATGGGAAGGTATTAGCACCCCTCACATCTACGGTACTTCGTAGAAACCTCTTTGAAATATATATTTGTTATTATTGTTATTATAAGATGCTATTGTGTTTTTGTTTAAATAAAGTGGGAGGGTGAGAAAAGAAGATTTTGAAAGTGTGATCAACAAGACATTGCATAGTGTGCCTATATACCCCTTAAGTGCAATAGGGAAGTCAGAGCATTTATAGTTCCCCTTAAAAGGAAATTAAAGAGCCAAGTGGCCAAAATCTTTTTGGGTGTTGAGCTTTACCAATACTCAACGGGTTTTTAAAATGTTAAGATTTAACAATACTTAACAAGTTTTAAAATATTCTTAGGAATCCTTTCAGGAAGAGATAGATGCACCAACCCTCTTATCATGCACCAAGTTGACGATTTCCAAGGCTTGGAACTGAGTTCCAACTTCTTCAATATCAGCGTCAATGTTTTGAAAGGATGACAATTGACTGATAATCATTGCCTGCTCTCCATAGACAGTCACTAGCTTGTCGTTCACAGCAAACTTCAGCATTTAGTGCAAAGTAGAAGTTACAGCTCTAGCACTATGGATCCAAGGTCTTCCCAGCAAATAGCTATAAGCGGGATAGATGTCCATTACTTGGAAAGTGATTTGGAAAACATGAGGTCCAATAAGGATGGGGAGATCAACTTCTCCAATGACAGTACGCTTTGAATCATCGAAGGCCCTTACAACAATTTCGTTCAATCTCATAGGTGCCCATTGATAAGACAACCTATCTAGAGTGCTCTTCGGCATAACATTCAGGGAAGATCCAGTATCAACCAGCACATTTGTCAGAGTGTCCTTTCCACACTTCATAGATATGTGCAGGGAATGGTTGTGCTATAATCTTTCTTGAGGAATTTTTTCTTGTACCATTTCGTCAAGCGGCTTAATGGTCACATCGTGTTCTTCATAATTTTATCCATTTCTTCCTTTAACAGGAATGTTAGTCATCATATTGTCTTCCAGTAATCCTAAACTCATTAGGATTTGAATGTCTCCTTGCACGGTAGCACACTCTCGATAGTTCTTTTGGCATGTAGGGCAATCGACATGACTGAAATCAATCAACCCTGGCCTAACAAACTTGTCATGTATTCTTGGAAAGGATCCATATATGGAGTGAATATGAGATACAAAGTTCTTACTTGGACACTATTCAATCATATTGACAGCATGGAAGTCTCTGTTTTTGAAGGCTCGAATAAGACCTCTATCCATTCAATCTTGGAGTTCCCTTTTTACAAGAGCACACCCTCGGGGATTTCTATAGCAAATCCTACAGGCGGCATAATTATGTGGTGGCTGGTAACCATCTCTGCTCAGATTGGTATGTGTTCTAACAAGGCTTCCTCCCATCAAATTATTATCGAAGACCCGATAGTCACCAGGACATCCTTGTATCATATTCACAGAGTACTTCTTCATTTCTTCTTATTCTTCTCTTTATACTGATAATCCCTCTATCCATCAGGCCTTGAAGATCATGAACCACAGTCATACACTTTGTTGATTATGTTGTTACTGAGGAGCCAATTGTCGAGGCTGTTGTAGTAAAGGTCTTGGCTGAACATTTTGTTGCGGAGCTTGATTAATCACATGAGTAACAACAACAATTTGTTGAGGATGATACTGTATTTTTCTCCTCTCGAGACAACACTCACAGTTTCTTCCTTTTTCTTGATAAAATAACTAGCAAATTTCTTGTTCCACCACCGGATGATGATCAACCAACTTCTTTGGATAAACGACCTTCTCGGATACCTTTTTCAAGTCGCATCCCCATGTTTACCATTTCAGTAGAGTCATTGGGTGCACTTTCCACCATTCTTTCATAGTAATATGTACTCAAAGTCTTGAGGAAGACCTTGGTCATTTCCTTTTCTTCCATCGGAAGGATAATTTGTGCAGCTAGTTCACGCCATCTTTGCGCGTACTCTTTGAAGGATTATTTTTCTTTCTGGGACATACACCGGAGTTGACCTCTGTCTGGCTCCATGTCGACGTTATACTTGTATTGTCTGATAAATGTTTCACCCAAGTCATGGAAAGTATGAATGTGTGTACTATCCAAACCCATCTACCATTTCAAAGCAGATCCTTACAGGCTATCTTGAAAATAGTAAATTCACAAGCGTTGATCTTCAGTATGCATGAACATTTTTCTGACATACATGATCAAATGGCTATGAGGGAAAGAATTCTCTTTGTACTTTTCAAATTCAGGGAGTCTGAACTTGGCAAGAATTCTGACGTTTGGAACCAAACAAAGATCATTAGCTTTTTTCTCAAACAAATCTTTTCTCCTAAGGTCCTTGATCCCTCTTTGCATTTCTAAAAATTGGTCTTCAAACTCATCCATTCTTCTCATGCCTTCAGAAGGTGCATCATGGAAAATTTCCTCATTGTGGAGAGGAACATGATTTACCATAATAGGAGTAATAGTCATAATTTCTTAAGGAATTACAGCTAGTTGAGCAGGAATCTGTTGCCCAGCCAATTGGAAATCCATTTATAATCCAAGGGTCTAGTGGTTGTAGGATTCAATACCAAAACTGCAGGAATATGAGGAGTCTCAACTTCAAAAATCACGGTTGCTTGAGTTAATGGTTGATTCTGAGCAGCCACCAGGTGATCTTCAACCAATAATGCCAGTCTTTCAATACTAGTGCGCAAGACAACAACTTCCTCTTGCCATTCTTTATCATCAACTAAACCATCTTCCATTCTTCGATGGTGATTGGCGCGAGCATTATACTGGCGCGTCAGGTTGACTCGCTGAGAGAAAGAGGGGAGGAATAAGACTTTAACTCAGAAATGAATGTGACATGATGCATGCAATTCAAAAGACTTTTCATTTTCTTATCATTTTTATTATCTTTCAAGGAATTATTAATAGTTTGTAGATGTAAACACCATAGGGTAACTTGAAGAGAAAATTTCATTCATTAATAATAATATCCACGGTACAAATAAGGGACAAGGGACATTTGTGGTACAAAGCTTCCAATAGCAAAAAATAAGGGACAAGGGACATCCGAGGTACCAATACATTCAAGAGTTACAAGGCACAAGGGACGTCCAAGGTACAAATACTTTCAAGAGTTTAGAAGATAGAAATAACAAAGAAAGCTAGAAAATCTTAAAGTAATACGAATACAGACTCTTCCTTAACAGTTTTTCGTAAGTTTGAAAACATTCCAAACTTTTTCAAATTTCCAAGAGATCTTAGCTATCAACTAAGGACAGGGATTGTTCCTATATATTTAATAATTTTTTGATATTATTAACTTCGTTTTTTCATTGCCCTACTGTTGGCTGAAGATTTCGTTTAGAAAGAATATTCTTTGAAGAGTTAGAATTCGAAGAAAGATGGTTACTGATGACCATTTCTGAGATTAAAAATGGCTACTGATGGCCATGTTTCGAGGATGTTGTTTAAAGTTGGAAGTGAAGATAGTTAGAATCGGAGCTAATTCGAAGTGAATTATCTTTAAGACTTAAACGTTTTGCGAAATACGAAGGGTACTGAAGCTTAACGTGCTTTCGTGACATTCTCGGTTCTGATCACGTTGCTACGCGTCGAAAGAGGATTCAGGCAGGAGGATTTGAATTTCGAAGTAGTCTGTGTAACCGCACAAGGACAGATGGCATCCCAGGGATTCTTATGGGCAACGTGGCATCAGATTAGCGTAAGACCGTTAGGGTCGAAATTAGTGTAAATAAGGGTCTTAATGTTAGGATTCCGTGTGTTCATTTTGTACAAATCACTCACAAATCACTCAAGTATCAAGTGTTTAGAGAACGAGTTCGCTGAGAAATGTACGTATGACACCAACACCATTTTAAATACATTTGTATCTTTCTTTATTCAAGTATCTTTTCAATTCCTTTATCCTTTTCGTTTAACTTTTACTTCGAAGCACTTTACATTTCTGCATTTTAGATTATTGTACGTTATATTCCTGCACTTTACATTCCTGCAGTTTACACGCTATTATTTACGTTTTCTTTGTTGAAAGTCATATTAACATGTATAACAAGTGTTGTTTTTAAGTGAATATTCATACGATCACATCACAAACAAGTTTTCTTGAAGTCAGAACAAACAAACATGAATCAAATCATATCGAAAGACAATTGTTTGACTATGTCCTAGGATCAATCTAGTCGATCCTGCGAGTAACCAAAGTATATTTTATAGTTTGGAGGACTAGCGGTTGTTTACCGGAAATCACCGTAAACAAATTGGCACACCCGGTGGGACAATGTCAAACAGATTGTTATTAATTGATTGTTTTGTTTTGTCTAGAAAATATCAAGACCTTGTATGAACCTTAGGAACGGTAAATTAACCAACAGTGCACAGCCGATTCCTAAACGAAGGTACAACAAGAAAATGGTCAATGTGGCCAGTGGAGGGGGAGATCAAGATCCCCCATAGGGGTCAGGAACAGTAGCGGCAAATTCTACGCACGTTTCGACTTCTACTCAAGGAGCGCAGGACATACCGAGTTAGACAGGATCTGGACCCGTAGGTAGTTCCCAGGCTATACCTGAAAATACTTCAGGGACGACAGGGACTATTCTAGTCTCGAGTTCGACTACCGTGCCTCCACTAACAAGCGCAAGCGAGATACCACCTTTCTCGACAAACGGTGCAAGTCAATTATTTACCCCAGGACCATCATCCGCTTTAGATGGTTGGAGACCCAACAATCCATATGGAATGCCATATACATACATGGAAGGATTACGAGGAGCAGGGCCTACATACACTACAACTAACCCAACGGACTTTTCGCCTAATGTCGGTTCGATAGGTCGAAGCGCACAAAACACTGGTTTCTCTGCCCAAATACCTCCTTTAATCACAAATAGTCAAGCAGCATTTCGACAGGAAATGGATGCAAGTAACCATGATATGTTAGGAATCCTTGCTAGAGAATTGGGGTCGATTTTAATCCATTAGTAACAAACATTGCTAGGACTAACCAAGACAATGTGGAAACATATCAAAAAATATCGTCACAAATAGGACGAATGGCGGATTTCTTAGGAGTCCCACAAAATAGGCGAAGAAACAACCAATCAACCTATCAAGAAGGGGACCCAGTTTTAGAACAAATTCGAAACGCAGTTCCGCCACCTAGGCCAACACTAGTCGAACGAAATCAAGTGGTAGATTTAGAAACTCAAAATCAGACGACTAACGTTGGTCGACAAGAAAATCCCCAGCAACAGCCTAGAGTAGTTGTAGTGGGAAAAGACGAACATCCTGACGAAGTTGTGCATAGGGTTAGGAGAGACAACTTGGCAACAGAAAACAATCTCACTGCCATGATAGAAAGAATAATGGCTAATAATGGCATTAATACTGGACTTCGACGTCCAAACTACACTTCCCCCATACCCGAATATATTATGCAAACAGAATTACCAAGAGGTACCAAGGTACCCAAATTTACGAAGTTTTCAGGGGACACTAGTGAATCAACGGTGGAACACATAGCCAGATATTTGACGGAAGCAGGAGATCTAGCAGGGAACGAGGATTTAAGAATTAAATACTTCCCTAGTTCACTAACAAAAAATGCTTTTGTTTGGTTCACTACCTTACCCTCAAATTCAATAGACGCATGGGCACACTTGGAGAGATTATTCCATGAACAATTCTACATGGGTTAAACCAAGATAAGTCTGAAAGAATTGGCTAGCATCAAGAGGAAGTTCACGGAGCCTATAGATGATTACTTAAACAGGTTCCGTTTGTTGAAATCAAGATGCTTCACGGTTGTCCCAGAACATGAATTAGTCGAAATGGCTGCAGGTGGTTTAGATTATTCAATTAGAAAGAAACTAGATACCCAATACTTAAGGGACATGGCCCAGTTGGCAGACAGGGTTCGACAAGTCGAACGAATAAAATCAGAAAAGGCCAGAGCAAATAAAAGTTACAAGAAGGAGAGGGTAGCATATGTTGAGGCTGAAGACATTGACGGCGAATCTTTCGAAGATTCATACAGCGTGGAAGAGGTCGAAATAGATGTAGCTGAATTAAAAGAAGCGCCGCCTTATTCTTGCAAATTGCTCACCCCTGCCAATGGAAAAAATCCAATAGACAGTGATAAAAACGATAGATTTCCTAAGAAAACTTATACATTTGACGTCACTAAATGTGACGAAATATTTGACTTGTTAGTAAAAGATGGCCAGATGATAGTGCCTCCTAACTCCAAAATTCCTCTGTTAGAACAACGGAAGAAGCGAGGCTTTTGCAAATATCGTGGTTTTTTAGGCCATAAAACCTCACAATGTTTTCTTTTCAAGGATCTAATTCAGAATGCTATCAAGGACGGACGTCTGAAATTCGCTGATAGAACCAAGAGTCATATGAAGGTTGACACAGACCCTTTGAATGTTGCTGACACTAACCTGTGTGAACCGCTTGACGTCAACATGGTGGAAGTATCTGAGATCGATGTTGCTGAATCGGAGATAATTTCAATTGGAAAGCAGTCTACTGAAAGCCTAAATGACAACACAGTCTTCAATACTGATATTGAAGAATCCTTTGATGCGGAGATGACTGAAGATCTGAAAGAAAAAACTAGCGAGGCCACTAAAGACCTCAGGGCGAAACTTCAGCAGATACAAATTTCTGAAGCTCCTCCGGCAGTTGTTAACATGGTCAATGTCAGGCGGCCTTTGTCGGAAATAGAAGAACTAGAAAAATGGCTGATAAGGGAGAAAGGAAACATTGAAATCCCACCAAGAGGGGAAAGTTTGAAAGATTATCTCTGGAATTGTCATGAGAAAAATGGTGGAAAAATGCTGATGTGCCCAAGGTGTTCAATTATGCTGAATCGAAGGGTTCAAGCTAATTTTAAAAGGGCCCTACGAGAAAGAATGGAACAACCTTGGAGAGGGGGAAACCTATTGCTAAAGTTATACCCAAGGATGGAAGAAAGCTTAGTGGGTTTCTTGGTCAAATGTCACAAAGAAAACACCGAGGTTGCATTGTGTCCCAGATGTGGAGCAGTCTATGACAAACTACTGGCACGATCATTCGAAAGGGTATATATTTCTATATGGGTCGAGAAACTCAGGGGCTTCGTCCCAACATGTATGGGTTCGATAAATGGACCCCATCGAAGAGGCCTGACAACCCACACTCTAGAGCTCGAAGGGTCACATTCAAAGTCCCTGCAGACATACCCAGGGATAGATGGATGCAAGCTGGTGCGAGAACCAACAAATGGCGAAGTTGGGACCAAGGGGGAATAACTGCAATGGCATATAGGAAGCAATTTTAGACCTCAAATCGAGAGATGTACAGATTGGAGAATTACAAAGGCAAAAATCCTATGTCTAGATCCCAATGGAGAAGGCACCAGAGGATGAAGAAGGCCCAAAGGGAATACAAACCAAAGGAGATTGGAGAGTCTAGTAGCAACCAAATCCCAACGCAGGGGGCAAGGACAAGTAAACCTCCAGTGGAACGCAAGTTGTTCGATTCTGAAAAATGAGAAAGAAGAAGAAAAGATGCATTCCAGCCCTTGGAAAGAAGACGATAGGATGACAAATGATTTCGACTCAAACGGAGTATCATCTATAAACCTCAATTGCAATGTTGTGTCAGTACTCCCTCATGAGTTTAACCAAGAAACAGAAGCTGAAGATTGTGAGGAAGCTGATGTGGAAGAGATGGCAAGACACAAACCTGTGTGTTATTATGTGCTAAACAACGGGGCAGTTGAAGAGCAGAATGCCTTCTTCGAGAGGCCTGATGAAGGTATGAGAAACCATCTAAAACCACTCTACATAAGGGCCAAGATTGAAAATGTTGGCATTAACAAAGTCCTAGTAGATGGGGGGACAGTGAACCTAATGCCCCAATACATGTTGAAGAGAATTGGTATGTTCGATACTGATATAAGGCCACATAACATGGTCTTGTCTAACTACGAAGGCAAAATAGGGCAGGCTTTAGGAGTCATTCAAGTGAATTTAACTGTGGGTTCGGTCACAAGGCCAACGATGTTCATGGTGATACTAGCAAAGGCGAATTACAATCTTTTGCTAGGAAGAGAGTGGATCCATGGAGTTGCTGCAGTGCCTTCGACAATGCATCAAAGATTAACCATTTGGAGGGAAGATGGCATAGTAAAAAACATCGAAGGAGATCAGAGTTACTACATGGCCGAAGTTAATCAAGTCAATAAGACTAGTTTCGACAGGAACTTGGCAAACATACGACCATGCCATGCTACTGAAGATATATATACTCCGAACAAGAATGCTTTATACTATTTGTCTTTACACCCAAATGGATTCCAATGGAATAGAGAAATAATGGACGGTCCAGAAGATACCACACCAGCAGACCATTTCCCAACAATACGGCCAACAGGCTGAGATGACAAAGTTGATGATGTCTGAATCACCCTTCTTCGAAAAGATTTTGGCTTACATAGCTGAGAACAAAAGAAAGACGGCTCTCGAAGCCGAATTATCAAACATGATTGTTGATGCAATTCCAAGAAAGCGATGGATTCTGGGACGCATTCGATCCCTCAATTCCTTGAAGATACAGTTCAAGCCGAAAAGATCTCAGGCGGAGAGTTGAGTCAAAGGCTGGACGCAATCTACGATGAAGATCCATTGGGATTCGAGAAAAACCCAATGGCGGCAAATATAAAAATGTTAGCCCAAGATCCACTCGAAGAAGTAAATATTGGAGACGGAGATCAGAAGAGGGTAACATACGTTAGTGCAAAATTAGAGCCAACGTTGAAATCAAGAGTCATCGCGTTATTAAAAGAAAACAAAGATTGCTTTGCATGGGATTACGATGAGATGCCTGGTTTAGGGAGAGATTTCGTCGAATTAAAGATGCCCATAAAGGAAGGAAAAAAGCCCATCAAGCAAACTCCTAGGAGGTTCGCACCGGAGATTCATTCGAAGATCAAAGCAGAGATTGAAAGACTTCTACGATGCAAGTTCATCAGAACTACAAGGTATGTTGAACGGATTGCTAATATTGTGCCGGTTATTAAAAAGAACGGTTCATTAAGAGTATGCATAGATTTTCGTGATCTGAATGCAGCGACGCCTAAAGATGAATATCCCATGCTTGTGGCAGAAATGCTAGTAGATTCAGCCGCAGGCTTCGAATATCTAAGTATGTTGGATGGATATTCTGAGTATAACACGATCTTCATTGCAGAAGAAGATGTGTCCAAAACAGCTTTTCGTTGCCCAGGGGCAATAGGCACCTACGAATGGGTTGTAATGCCTTTTGGTCTGAAAAATGCTGGGGCAACTTATCAAAGAGCAATGAATTCTATATTCCATGATTTTATAGAAACTTTCATGCAAGTATACATAGATGACATTGTTGTAAAATCTGTTTCAGATTACAGTCATCTTGACCATCTGAGCCAATCATTCGAAAGAATGAGAAAACATGGCTTAAAGATGAATCCCCTTAAATGTGCTTTCTTTGTGCAGGCTGGAGATTTCCTGGGCTTCGTAGTCCACAAAAAGGGAATAGAAATTAATCAAAATAAAACAAAGGCTATTATGGAAACAAAGCCTCCATCCACGAAGAAAGAACTACAGTCTTTACTGGGAAAGATAAACTTCTTGAGAAGATTTATCTCGAACTTGAGTGGACGCACGCAAGCTTTTCTCCCTTACTTCGACTCAAGCAAGGAAGGTTTGAATGGCATGCTGAACATCAAGAAGCTTTTGAAAAAATCAAGCAATACTTGATGCATCCACCAATATTAACTCCCCCAAATGGGAAGAAGCACATGCGCCTATATATTTCAGCTTCAGATAATACAATAGGTAGCATGTTAGCTCAGGAAGACGACAATGGCATCGAAAGATCCATTTATTACTTAAGTAGAGTACTCAATGATGCAGAGACTAGGTATAGCACAATAGAAAAACTCTGCCTTTGTTTATATTTTTCTTGTATCAAACTCAAGTATTATATAAAGTCAGTTGATGTTTATGTTTCGTCTCATTGTGATGTTATTAAACATATGCTATCAAAACCAATATTGCATAGTCGAATTGGCAAGTGGGCTTTGGCCCTTACTGAGTACTCTTTGATATTTCAACCCCTTAAAGAAATGAAAGGTCAGATCGTATCATATTTCATTGTTGACCATGCAGTGGTTAAGAACCCTCAACAATATGTAGAATTGAAGCCTTGGAAGCTATACTTTGATGGTTCAACTCATAAAGAAGGAACCGGCGTTGGAATATTGATAATTTCTCCTGATGGAATTCCAACAAAGCTCAAGTACAAGATTGAAGGCCCCTTATGCTCCAACAACGTAGCTGAATACGAAGCACTGATCGCTGGACTTGAAGCTTTTTTAGAATTGGGGGAAACTAGAGTCGAAATTAAAGGAGACTCTGAACTAGTGATTAAGCAACTGAAGAAAGAATACAAATGTATCAAAGAAAATTTGATCATGTATTTTGTCATAGCAAATAGGCTGCTTAAAATATCGAGTACGTGGATTTAAATCACGTTTCAAGGTTGAATAATCAAGAAGCGAATGATTTGGCACAGTTAGCCTCATGATACAGGGTATCAAAAGAAAAACTAGAAGAACTGGTCGAAGTAAGAGGCAAAGCAATGGCTACCAAACTTTCCCCAAGTGATCTAGAGAACTCACAATTAGGTTTTGCTAACAAAGAGGAGTTTGAATTTTTAAATATAGACTCTTTAGCAGATACGGATTGGAGGAGTCCAATTGTGAACTATTTAAAAGATCCTTCGACAGACACGGATAGAAAGGTAAAGTACCGAGCCTTATCATACTTCCTGATGGGAAATGAATTGTTTAAGAAAACTTCTGAAGGAATTTTGCTAAAGTGTCTGGGTGAAGCGGAAGCATATTTGGCTCTCTCAAATGTACATAGCGGAGCGTGTGGTGCACACCAAGCAGGGCACAAAATGAAATGGCTCCTGTTTCGATATGGAATGTATTGGCCCTCTATGTTAAAAGATTGCATAGAATTCGCAAAGGGATGTCTAGAATGTCAAGAACATGCAGGTATTCAACATGCTCCTGCAAATGAATTTATAAGTTCAATAATAAAGCCATGGCCTTTCAGAGGTTGGGCACTAGATTTAATGGGGGAAATTCACCCCAAGTCTTCTAAAGGTCAAAGATATATCCTAGTAGGAATAGACTACTTCACAAAATGGGTCGAAGCGATACCACTTTCAAATGTGGATCAAGAGGCTATGATTGAGTTTATTCAAAGACACATTATATACAGATTCGGAATCCCGGAGAGTATAACCATAGATCAAGGATCACTGTTTACTGGACGAAAGATGCAAGATTTCGCCAAAGAAATGGGGTTCAAGTTGTTTACTTCTACACCTTACTACGCTCAGGCAAATGGACAAGTTGAAGCAGTAAATAAGATAATAATTGGTCTTATAAAGAAACACGTAGGGAAAAAACCCAAGAGTTGGCATAAAACTTTGGACCAAGCACTCTGGGCCTGTCGAACGTCGCCTAAAGAAGCTACAAACACTACACCTTTCCAATTGACGTTCGGACACGATGCAGTGCTCCCGGTTGAGATATACTTACAATCAGTCCGGATCCAAAGACAGGCAGAAATTCCTCCAAACACGTATTGGGAATTGATGATGAACGAATTAGTGGATTTGGACGAAGACAGACTTCGAGCGTTGGAGGTGATAAAAAGACAAAAAGAAAGGGTGTCCAGAGCATACAATAAAAAGGTGAAAGGTAAAACATTTATTAATAATGACTTAGTTTGGAAAGTTATTTTACCTATAGATCGAAAGAATCAGGCACTAGGTAAATGGTCCCCACACTGGGAAGGACCCTTTCGAATCTTAAAAGTATTCTCAAATAACGCTTATGAGATAGAAGAGTTGGCAGAAGATCGTAGGATCTTAAGAGTGAACGGGAAGTATCTGAAAAGATACAAACCAAGCATTCACGAAGTAAAAATTGCAAAAACGTAGATATTCAAAGTATGCTACGTAGGCCAAAATGGTTGAACAAGCACCAAAATGGCTTCGTGTTTAAACAAGATATGTGGTAAATAAAGTAAGAAGACAAAGCAATGTCAAAATATATTTCATTAAGATTAGAAGAGTACATTCATTTTGGAGAATTGTAATGCTCCCTCTAGTTGATCCTTTGTTCTAAACCTTCCAAGGATAGCAGGGGCAAGCTTTCTGCTTCGAAAAGATCTAGAGATCCTGACTTACGCATTCTTCTCACTATACCCTTTCTGAGAAAAATGTAGGACAACAACCTTCCATAAGGAAGACACGTCACTACACCTTGACGAGAGGTAGCCATAGCAACAGCTTCGAAAAGTTGCTTGAAGATCAGCAGCGGAAAGTTGATTTTCCTTCCTCGGAGAGCACAGAGTATGAACTCCAGATCTTCCATCATGATGTTGTCTTGATCATGGTTTCATGGACGAAAGTTGCCCACTAAAAGTTGGTGCCAAACCCTAATGATCCTAGCGCTAAAAGGATCATTTGCCATGAGGGACCTCAAAACGTCGGAGGTAGTCATGTTAATGGTGTTATCATCAAACGCTTCTCCAAAATTATCACACCTCAACATGTAAGAGATGGTTGAGGGAGTAATGGTAATGTGAGCCCTTCGAACCTGAGACACAATGGTGGTTCTCCCTTCTGGATCTATGCGGAGAGACACAAACATCCAGAAATCTGCCAGCATGTTAGGATAAACGGACCCCTCTAGGATTTCCTGGTAAAACTGGAGTTGGTTGGCAAAGAGTGCGCCAATATTGATGTGGTTCTCATCAAACTCCTCCTCAGAGAGTTTGAATTCCTTTTTGATGCAGGACCTGATGGTAACGTAAGTCAAAGGTTGCGCCATTTTAAGGAAGAAAGTATAAGAGGTTTTAGCAAGTTTTGCAGTTGAAAGAGTACAAGGGGAAGAAAGGAAAATTTTTATAATAGCTTGGTGAGATAATGAAAGAATGAGCAGAATGCTAAGCCTTATATAGAATACGTTGGCCATAAAAGAACTGTTCATTTTTAAGTGTTGATTGGACTGTGTTTGGTATCCCCAAGAGAAGTTATGGCCTCCGCCGTTTCCCACCTTGGAAGTTGGAGTGTAATCATTTTGCAAACTGATACACGCACGTCTCAAATAGACGTTTTGAAAAAGTGATGTCATCATTTAATGATGGTTACGGCTAGGGGAGTAGAAACATCAAGTCTAGGTGTGAGAGGCTGCGAAGAGTAATCATGTCACGTGGGTGCATTATTAAAGTCATTATGATAATAAAAATAATTTTGGCAATTTTTAGGAATTGTTAAACGCTACTCGTGACAACTACAGAATTTGATGTATGGAAGATTGAAAGATAAAATTGCATATACATTCCCGAGGAAGTTTGATTACAAAATAAAAAAAACTAAGTACGAAACACAAAAGGATAGTACAAGGTCCAAAGTGATTAATTAAAGTCCTTAGGAAGGTTATCTTTCATCTTCGAATACTGAGACTCCCATAAAAACATACGACGTTCGATTAATGCCTGTTGTTTTTTCAATTCTTCGATCTCTGGCACTAGCTTCTGTGCCGTCTCGAAGTGTCGAATCCCTAACTGCGCCACTTCAGTCAATTCTTCCTGATTGGTTTGTTGGATTGCTTCCTGACGAGACTGGGCATTCTTTATCTTCTCTTCGAGGAGTTCAATTTCTTGTTTCCAGGATTTGATATTCGCTTCACAATCTTCATATTCCTTCTGGTTTTTCGAACGTTCAAGCTTAAGGGCGTCAGCCTTTTTTGTTGCATCATTAGCAGCTTTCCATGAAGAACTATGAGAAGTCACCTTTGTTGTGAGTTGTTCGTCAACATTTCGTTTTCGAAGAAGATTATATTGAAGTTGATCAATCAGAGAACCCAGTAAAAAAATCACTTTCGAGACTTCCTCTGAGACCAGAAGTAAATCCACTTTCTTCAAAAGATTGTTTAAGCTATAACATCTTGTGGAATCCTTGCTTAGAGCTTCAACGATGTTGGTTTCAAAGAACTTTTCCCTTATTTGACGAAGGAGATTAGGAATATCATCCTTGTCGCCAGTCTCTGCCAGGACATTAGAAGAAGTTTCAAGCCCAATGGGCGAAACGTTATCAACACTCATCATGGTCTTGAGGAAGCTTATGGGATCAGTTTTCTTGAGTTGCTCCAGTTCTGAAGGAGTAAGCATTGCGGGGGCCTACTTCGAAGTAGTTACAGGAGTAACTATAGTCCCGAAGGTCGAAGTTTCGTGAGGACCGGGTGTGGGCAAATTGGAAGTTTCCTCTGCAGCATCTTGCTCAGATATAGTATCTTCGCTGCCAGTTGGTTGTCCGGCTGCATTATCACTATCTGAACATTGAGGATTTTCCCCCATATTTTCATCTTGATGAGTAGGTGGAGAATCATCATTTGAATGACTTTCTTCAGCAGGCACAGTTGGAATGATGGTTGCAAGGGGCTGAGCGTCTTTGATAACCGGAGAAAGCACATGAGATTTGTGTCGAGAAGCACCTGTGTCGGACAGTTAGAATTGATCAAAATGGAAAAGTTGCAAGAAATTCATCTGTCATTCGAAAAAGCAGACGCTTACCTTGAAGATTGTCAAGATCAAGGTTGAGACTTAAGGTTTTGAGATCAGAAGTAGTTGTGCCCACATCATCCTAAATTTATAAGGTAAGATGTTGAACTTAATCATTAAAATTAAAATTTGAAAAGATGATTATGTTATGAAATCCAAATACCTTGGTTGGAACATTATCTGGGCTTGAGTTGTGGCTCTCTACAATGGGGACAGTACTAGCAACCTTTAAGGGTGATTCATCAGAAGATACGTTATCACTTGACGAAGTAAGCTTCGAAGTCCCAGATCCCTTTTCTTTGGTTAAAGGGGTGGCAGTTTTCTGTCTTTTTTTTATTGCTTGTCTAGTACGAGGAGGAGATTTATCTTCGTCATCTGAAGCAGCTGTCTGAGGAATTTTTCGCTTCGAAGGCGCTGGAGGTTTCGAGCTCTGAAAATACATATTAAAACCAAGTGAGTAATATTCATAAAATTACACAAGTCAGAATATAAAGTATGTATGTACCGTGGGTTTCTTACCAGTGGTGACAGAATCACTCCCACTTGTCTTGGTGCACCTCGAAGCTCCAGAACCCTTCTGTGCAGGGGCTTCCTTGATATTTTTCTTTCGAGTAACGGCTGTGAACAAAATAGGAATCAGTATTTCAGTGAAGAAAGAAAAGTTGGTCGAAGGATTGTCTAAACCCCAACCTTCAGGTATTGAAGTCAAGACACGAACGTGCTCAAGACCTATATGAAGATGTCCTTTGAAAGTATCCAGGGTATGCTTAGTCGGGACCACTCGTTCAACGCGTTTTTTAGTTTGTTCCTGAAGAATTTTAAGGGCATTCCCACACACAAACCAGTCTGGAAAAGGGGGGCTTAAAGCCACACCAAAATCAGCACTAGGTAGTGGAGGAAAATTTGGAGGATTAAGTTCAAAAGCCACTTCATAACGTAGTTCAGGTCGAACAGACGTGGGCAATTTCAACTTATCTAGTTTAGCAGAAAACTTTTCACGTAAAATGACCGCAGCCTCACGAACGGTCCGACTAAGATCATCAGGCCTGTAAATAGTTTCAAAGAATTTTTGAAAGGCTTGGATTTCTTTAATATGAGTCGAAGTACCTTTGTGGAAGTTCGCTTGCACATCACCAAAAGCTTCAGTTAGTTCTTGAGTAAGGCTCTCAGCATCGAAGATTTGCGTAGTGTAGTAGTCTGTCCACCATTGATGAAAATCTATGGTAGAATAAAAAGCAGGTTCGAAAGAGACAGGAGAGAGAGTGGTGATGCCAATGTATCTGGAGATTTTTTATTCGTATTCATCTTCCGCTAGATGCAGAGTGTGTAGACACATGTGATTCCTTTTGTCATACATACATTTTGGTTTCAGTTGAACCAATCTGAATTGTCTTGATACCAGATTTGGTTGGTAACAAAGAAGACAACAGTGGCTCTTGGAAGGTTGAAGTCGGTGATATAACAACTTTGGGGTGAGGAAAGCTTCCCAGATAGCCATGGATTCGGTTTGATGATCCGGAGACATTGCCGGAAACCCTCGAGTAAACCATTCAGGACCCACTTTCCTTTGTACGAATGGAGCCATCGAGGGGCTAAATTGATAGCGTTTAGCAAACATCATGATGTATGCTAATAAGTTTTCACGAAGCTTGCCAGTTTCTTCTTTTGGAGTCAGGAGAGCCAATCTAGTTCCTTCTACCGTTCGATTTTTGATGGTTGGATCCTCTTCATTTACAACACCTTGGTATGGGAGATGAGCTTCGAAAGTAGCGTTGATCCATAATTGCAACAACCAGAAGGGACCAACAAAAAGAAGAGATCCTGTTTTATAGCTCTTAACAAGTGTCATACCCCAAATTTGTCCTACCCTTATTTATCTGGCTTATGATTCATATACATACATCATTTAGGTCATGGCCCAATTCATGCATTCATATCATGGTTACTGTTCCAAAAAGGAGCTCCTGGCACAAAGTACTTCTGATTAAATATAAAGATCTGAGGTCTGGTCTTGTGGCATTATTCTTCTGAGGGCACTCTTGAATCAGGGTTTTCTCACCTCCAAGTCAGAACATTGGTTGGAAAATACAAGCTTGTTGTTCATCTAATTGTCCTGAATTAGGGTTTCTTGACCAAAGTCAACGTGGTTGACTTTTTGGTCAATACATTGATCAAGAGCTGATTTCATGAAGCGAGATGATATGATGACTGTGTGGAGGTGTTCAGTTGATTGCCATTGGTTAGAAACTGATTAATCATAAATTTCATCAAGATTGAAAAAAAATCAGAACAATCGACTTTTTGGTCAAAATCGGGTCAACCACTCAAATATTGACTTTTGGGGTGGAAATTGTTCAAGAAAAGTCATGGGAATAAATAAAATCAAGATTCTATCAAAACTTACCCAAATTGGAAGTTAGTTGAAATGGAGTGTTTCCATAAAAGGAAATTTATATACTTAGAGGTTTGTGAAGGAAGTTGAGAATGGTTGAATGGCTGACTTTATACATATTTTACTCTTGGATTAAAGCACTTTCTTGGGATGAGTCCAAAACCAAAGTTGCTCACCTCCTGATATACTACCTTTTTGTAGTTGGAACTATTTTCAAAAAGTGTTTGGATCGAAAGTTATATGGAGAGCAAGTTGGTGACACAATGCTGATGAATTTCTATGACTTAGAAAACATCCAGAAAAATTTGAGTCATGGTGGACGCAAGGGTTTAAGGACAATTTACTCGATGATTCATGGTTCGAATTGAAAGAAGTTCAATACCAAAATTACCCTATCACATGCTCTCTTTGTAGTGATATCAAGATCATGGAATTTGGTTGAATGAGTTGCAAGATACATGTGTTCAAAGTTTTGCGCTTGAAGTTGTTTTATTAGCTGGCAATGGCATCAAGTAATAACCGGCACGCGCGAGTGGCAGTCGACGCAGGGTCATATTCCAAGGGAAATTTGAGTTATTTATGGGTAGCAGCTCTTGATCATTCCAACATGAGAAACACTCTATCAAATGCCCTCCTTGCTAAGAACCCAAGAGCTGAGTCTTTGGGTAGATGGGCACTGAGTTTAAAGGACTGGAAGTGAACCATCCAGAGTTTTAGAGACGACAAAGCTTGGTGCGATAGAGCTGCGGTACAACACTAGTTACCATCATACAAATGTAAACTCATTTTTCAGGTATATATGATCATCATTTCAGAAACATCCTAACATCATGCACTCTCTAAGAGGATATCAAGGTTAGTTTAAGTGGTGCACTACGGCTCATATTGTCACTGCATGAAGAAGGGTTTGGTTTAAATTGGCGCAAGGCATCAGTTGGAACTCTGCAGCGAGAAGCGTATGGAACAATGCATCACATTACTACAAACTGCCATGCAAAAAAGAGAATCTTTTCAAAAGAACTTCTTGAACAAAATAATGTTGACAACAACTTCACATTCTAATGTATATAACAACAGGTCCATACTCATCTTCTCTCTCCACGGGCAAAGCAAAGGAAAGGAAAGGAGTTACTACAAGTAGAAAGAAACTATTCACTACATCAACACACCATAGCTTCTATGCACTCTCATTCTCCCACTATATAATCCAAAAGCTCCACGATTCACTTTTTGGATTCCTTCACACTCTCACTTTTCTAATTTCATACAACCCCCTCTCTATTCTCTCTTCTCTCCCTCGTGTTCTCTTCACTCCTTCCACAAAAAGAAAACAGAAAGTTGTTACAAACTGTAACAAACTCTGAAAGCTCCATAACCTTCAACACTCTTCATGGATCCTCCCCCCTCCATTGATCATCTCCATTTGCAGTAACACCATGGCAACATAGTCCTTCAATCTTCACTCCTAATCATCAGTAACAAGAGCGAAGCAAAGAAGCAGATCTGAGTTCTACTCCAACAAGCACAAATCTCTGAGTTCATTTCTCAGAGATTGGATTCAAAGCTTCGATAAAATCGACATCATCATCAAGACTCGAGGCATTGGATCGTAGCTGGTGGAATTCTGTGTACAACTTTGAATCAAGAATTCTTTCAAGTTAAATTCTCAAATTTCCTCAGCATATTACTTACATATTATAAGTCATAAAGTGTGTGTATTGCGTTCTTGTGCATTTCTTGGTACTTAATGATGATTTAATTCGTGTTGCTCAAAATGATCGTTGTGTGAACGTTTAAAGCGCTTAATCAGGTCCTGTAGATGATTAGAATCGATGTTGAGTTTAGAAGTAGGCTTTGGTGATGTTTGTTCAAGTTAGGGTTTAGAAGATGTGTTCGGTTAGGATTGTAGGAGACTTTAATGGAGAAACCGAGCCCATATTTGGACTCAGTGGCGTTTTCTGAGTGGAACAGTGGTGGAGTGATAATTTTCTGGGCGTTTGAAGGTGGCGCCGGTGAGTAGTAGCGCCGGAGAAGACGATCGGAAGTCTCTCCGGCGGCTGTGTTCCTTTTTGTGTTTTCTCTTACTCAGCTTGCGTGGCGCTGTCATACACCAAAATTTGCCCATCTTATTTTATCTTCAAGGGTTCAAGTCACTCTCTCCCAATCAAAGATTCAAATTAGGGTTTTTTAACTAAAAAAGTCAACAAAAACACCTTTTGGTTCAAAGCTCATAACTTGAGCATGGAAGCTTCAATCGATATGAAACCAAAAAGGTCGTTTAGAGGACTCTTTGAGCTTTCTAAAAAGTCCTAGAATGCATTCATATGATTAAAATTGGAGAAGATACGAAGCTTAGAAGTTGGACAAATTTTAGAGAAATACGCGAAGAAGATATTGGCTAAAATTGATAAATCTCCAAATGGGCCCTTATTTCTTTAATCCAAACTTGATTCTAATATTGTTACAAGCCCTTGGCCCAATTCCATACCATGTTATTATTTATTTAATTAAATTTGATTTTTATTCATTTCAAATCGAATTTAATTAAGATAAATAATAGAAAATCAAAGATTTGATTTTAAGTCTATTTTGTGATCAAAATATCAAGAGGATATCACTATAATTAATTCCAAATTCGTACACAAGCTTGAAGAGTAAAAAAAAAGGCAATTTTGGAAAGATTTGATAAAAAATTCAATTAAAAACTCTTCACATCAATGGGCAATATTGGGGAGAGGGATTGGAGAATGTTTGATGCAAAATTCTTAACCTAATTAAACCCCACATATATACTGAAGAACGGCAGACCAAAGGGGGAGGAATTCGGCCTCCAAGAACCGAAAATATCAAGAAAAAAATGAAAATTCGAATTCAAGACCATGGGTCGATTCAAGGAGTTTGAAAGGTTCTAACACGTTCATGGACACATCCTGAAGATAACCGAATCATTATCATTGGCCAAGGCTGCGTGAATCGGTTCTACAGAACCCCCAGTTCGTCACTTTTTTTTTATTTCTTGATTTCGTGAATATACGCGTCTTAAACGAATTGTGAATATATATTTGCGTTTATATTGATGTTGTCAAGCTTTCTGGATAATTAATTGGATTTTTGTTGAAGTTTGAGGGATCCGCCATGTTTAGGGTTCTTGAGCTCAGATTTGGGGGTTGTTGATTAGAGACCAAATTGTTCCAAATTGGCCGCGTTTTCGTGTTCGGGGGGTAGGATTAAGTGAATCTTAATGATCAATTGGGGTTTATTTGCGCTGTGTGATGAAGGTGGTGTTAGCAGGTTACGGCCACACTGTAAAACCGTGGCCAAAGCTTGTGAAAATCGTGGCCGAAAATTATGGTTCTGTGGGGAAGACGAAGGCATAGGGCGCGCAAATTTGTGTTTAAATTTTTGAATTCATTTTGATTAATATATTAACTTTAACATGTGCATACATGTCAGCGTGGAAAAACTGGTTGGATGGTTGAAGCGCCATGTAACGAGCAAAGGTACCTGGGTTCGATCCCCAGGTCAGGTGTTTTTTTCTTATTTTCTCAACTTGTTGCACACTGACCAATCCCATGAGCGCGTACTACTAAAGGCCACCATACACCCTTCAATCCTGGCCACTGATCATGCAACCAACAAGATCTGAAGGGACAAGAGGCCGCTGGTACACCATTGACCCCTCAAATGTGCCACACTGGATTACTACCTGGGTTCGATCCCCAGGTCAGGTGTTTTTTTCTTATTTTCTCAACTTGTTGCACACTGACCAATCCCATGAGCGCGTACTACTAAAGGCCACCATACACCCTTCAATCCTGGCCACTGATCATGCAACCAACAAGATCTGAAGGGACAAGAGGCCGCTGGTACACCATTGACCCCTCAAATGTGCCACACTGGATTACTACCAGTTTTTTTTACACATTTTATTATTATTCTTTTAATTAAATCTTAATAAATTGTATTTGATTTAATCAATTTATTTTAATTAAGGTTAGTATAATAAAAGTATGGATTAGGCTTTAGGATTTCAATATTTTCTTCGATTATTTGATTATGTCGATTATTCGACTTAATTAATTTAATTAATTTTAATTAATATTAAATCACAAAAACCCTATAAAGGAGTAAGCATTAGGATTTGCCCGATCCCATTGCCCATTTGGCAAACATTAACCTTTTTCAATTCTCTTCTCGACCCGACTAAATTTATTAGTCGCATTAGGCAAGAGATAAAAAATATACAAAATCTAAAACACATTCAATTTGCTGTCCGCGACGATCAATCTATCGATCTGAGTAACCAGCAATGCCCATTAATCTGTTAGCTATACTGATCAAATCTATTGATCACCGCATCTAACAGTGCCATATTAAAGCAGGGTTGTACGCCCAAAACCACATCTAAAACACTAAACCACGATACTACGGATTTACATCCTTTCAAACACTACGATGTTCACAACTACGATAAGGTAATTCAAAATACCTTCGAACTTCGCATTTTAAAACAACTTCAAAACAACTTCAAACACCTCCATAATCAAATTCAATTCTAAGGGGTACAACCCTGTGCCCGAACTACGTTGACTCTGATTCTCCGTAAGGAGATACGTAGGCACTTGGTAACAAGGCGAGTCTCCCCCCTCACAATCTCAATTCACTTTCAAATCTCAATTTTCGCCCTATTCATTTCCTTAGCTATTGAACCTCTAAATTTTAGCCATAAAACCTTTACCTTAAAACAAACCTTAGGAAAGGGTTGAGGGTGCCTAACACCTTCCCTCGACCTGATTATAATAACTTACCCCGAATCTCTTAACTGCGTAGGGTTTCCTATTCGCCCTTCTGAATAGGTGGCGACTCTAAACCTTTATTTTTAGGGCAAGTTTCTACAGCTGGCGACTCTGCTGGGGAAATACACTATAGGTGAATTATTATGCTTCTAAGGCTTGAGAGGGTTTAGGTTTAGGTTTGTGGCAAACGGTTTAGGTTTTTGGCGAAATTTTCAGGGTTTGGCTAATTCGCCATTTTTAGGGTTTACTTATTTTTATAAATATTTAAATTTTTATTTATTATTTATTTTTATCTATTTACATCAGTTTCAAATAAACATCTATTTATCTAAATATTTGCTGTCTTTGCCGCATTCTCGAATTATACCAGCCGGATTTTGAGGTTAGTTTTTTAAATATTTAAATTTAATTTTATTTATTTATTTACTTACTTATAAGTTCATTTATTTAAAGTAATTTAGTTAAATATTTGTTTATGTGTATATTTATTATTTTATCGCATTTCGGGATAAATAAATTGCTGTTAAACCTAAGCGTGGGAATTATAATAATGACCAGAGGGGAATTACATCGCCTACGAGTCTTATTATAATTCCACTCAGAGTGGGTTGAATATCCGGAAAGGTCTGATACGAGGCTCGACCTTGTTGAGGGCTGGACTTGGTATTTGGCTGATCTCTCTGGGAACCTACCCCTAAAACTCGAACCTCATGGATAAAATGAGTTGTTCTAAAATCCAAAGAGACAAAAAGTATCGGCGGCTACGAACGACCCCATGAGACCTTCTAGAACATACCAATGGGAAGGGTAGGCACCCTAAGCCGTTACGTCGAACCTATGAACCTAGGGCTTACGTGCTTACGTGCTTATTATGTGTGCAATTTATATACTGCGAATGTATTGCGTTTTAATTTTGCAGGTGTTCCTACGCGTTTCCTGGCCCGCAGGGACTTTGTTTCTAAGACCATGTCCTTCCCACGAAGGACACCTCCATTTATGCACGTTGATTGGCCTCTCGATGGCCATGAGACCTAGTGACTGTCATGAACGATCACTCCGCGCCCGCATCTACGCACTCCCTAACCTGTGGGGAGTTTCCTTTTATATCTTTATATTTTTCAACTACGTGCCCTTCCCACGAAGGACATCCTCGTTTACGCACGTCGATTGGCCTCTCGATGGCCATGCGATCCAGTGACTACTTTGAACAGTCACCATGTGCTTACATCTACGAGTTCCCTAGCTTGTAGGGATCATATTTCTAAAATCGCATCCTTCGTACGAAGGACATATTTGTTAGCATACATCAATTGGCCTCTCGATGGCCATGCGATTCAGTGACTGTCTTGAACAGTCACCCCGTGCTTACTCCTACGTACTCCCTAGCCTATAGGGATTTTCTTTTACATCTATGTGTTTTCACAACGACGCGTCCTTCCTCGAAGGACAACTTCATTAGCATGCGTTCGATTGGCCTCTCGATGGCTATGAGATCTAGTGACTGTCTTGAACGGTCACTCCATGTTTGTCTCCGTGCACCCTCTAACTTGTAGGGTTTTGGATTCCCATCTCTACATCTTTTATCCCTAGCCCATAGGGCTTTCACTTCATCGGATATCGTCCTTAGATAAGTTGTGTTACACACAGAGAACCTTCCCACCAAGGACAACTTCATTGGTACACGTTGATTGGCCTCTCGATGGCCATGAGACTTGGTGACTATCTTGAACGGTCACCAGCCGCTACCTTCTGCATATTCCCTAGTCTGAGGGATTTCCATTGGCGTGTCGTAAGCATCTATCTCGCAAGAATTTCAATAGGGTCTAATCTCGCCTCTAAGGCTATCCCTAGGATCCTATGTTACACGTCTGCATTGCATACACGGAGTTATAATACAAGGAGTCTCCCGCGTACCCATGCATTTGCATTTTTCATGCATTCATACATTTACATTCGCATCTTCGCCCGCATCCACCCGTTTCGTGCTAGCCGATTTCCCGAGACTCGCAAAGAAAAAACCAAAGGATCGTAGACTATGGAGAAAGGAGGATAAATCATCGGGAATGAGCTTAAAAAAAAGGGATGTCTTTCACCACGCCAGCCGCATGTCCATGCCTTTCCGTAACGGGTTTGTAAATACAATAAAGGTTGTCATCAAACAAGGATTAGTTCAACAAAGAAGTTCCCTCATAGATACACTCAAGATATATCTAGTCATAAAGGGGTTCATCTTAGAACATATCAAACTTACAAGGACGCTCTATGATAACCTAGGGGCAAGGATCAGTCCAACTAGGGCAATACCCTGAACAAAGGCGCATAACTACGATGGAGGAAATGCGACGTATGTTAACTCCACACCAAGGGGCAATAAGGCTGATATGTTTTCTTTATCAATCTAAAAAAACTATGGAGGTTGCCAATGGTGTGATACTATCCTTAGGAAAAGCAAAAGAGGTTCAGTCAAAGGAAACTCATGAAGTTCCGACATGACGAAAACCCACCGCTAACAATTTATTCCCGATCAGTCTGATGTGCCCAAGGAAAATTCGAGGTTGCCCTCACTTCTACAAGTCTAAGGATTAAAACAAGGTCGATGGATCTACAAAGGAGATTGTCCCTAGGATTAATAGGTGTTTATCACGCTCAGAATTTCAACCCTTACGATCGCTAAGTGTTACTCAGGATAAAGTTGTACCTTCGGATTAGCAATTCTAATGGGATGACCATGCAGATTTTGGAGTCAATTCATTCGCTCACGCACTTCTATTCCATTTTCAATTTCAAATTTAGGATTATTAACAAACTTAAGGGAGAATGACGAATACAAATAACTAAGTCCAGCTAAACATATGCTTTCAAGGTGAAACCGAGCCGACGATGTACATGCATTGTTTCAATTCCCAAACAGTGGAGATATAAAGATGTTAATCCCTCGTTACCCCCTCGAGCCAGGAGTTGGAGTTTTGTTTCTACTTTTCAAATAAACCTTGATTTCAACCAGGGGCAGGGTAGATTTCAATTAATTCAATGGCGTACTTTGGTTGTCAAGAGAATGAGTCAGTACAAGCAAAGGTTCAAGCATAAGGATCGAGCAAAGCAAAGGTTCAAGCACATCTTCTTCCTCGTATTCATCCAAGAATGAGGAAGTAATGGAGATAACATTCACAACAATCTTCTTCCTCAACACATCATTCAAGATCGAGGGAGTGTCAAAGTCGAAGCTTGCAAATCAAAATCAACATGGCAGTCACGACATTCAATATCCAAGGATCAAATCTCAAAAGGAGCTTTCAAAAGAAAAACGCCCGCTAAGTCAAAATGGAAAATTCCATGAAAAAAAAACAAAATGACTTAGGCAAAAATTAGGGCATCCCGATGGATCAAACTTAAAGGAGTTGGTTCAGGCAAAATAAGGGATCAAAACAAAGGCGAAATACAAAGGATAATCATGTGACTGCTAAATCATCAAAGCTTCACATCAATGCTTGGATCTTCACAACATTTTCATCAATGCTTGGATCTCTACTAAGGTTTATGCTTAACATCAAAACTGATTCTCTTACAAACAAAGAACAATCATTGGATTAGGCGAATCTTAGGATATGGAGGACATCAAGGAGAAAGGGGTGGGACAAATATATTTTCGAACCTCATATCCATTGTTTCTTAAAACATGAACCAGGCCAAGTTACAACATGCAAAAGTCCTAATTGAGGCAAGGTTAACCATGAAAGCATATTAAGCAGGATTTGTTATACTGACTCCTATGTTTGTTAAAATTATTCCTAACCACTGCACTTCTTCAAGCATTCATTCCTAATCATCCAGTCCTAATTCATAACGGACTTCGATTTCAAAACTTGCATACACATCGCATTGGAGTTACTTCTCGAAGGGTACAACGTCACCTACGAATATACACTTAGCATCAAGGAGATCTCGAAACTGGTTTAATCAAAGGCGATCATTTTGAATAAAGACTCTGGAATGGGGGGAACCACATCTAGGGGGTTCTCCTAAACAGGGGCAAAGTTTCAAGGATCACAGGGGCATGCAATCAAACATACTATTCACTAGGGTCATTCATCCTAAGGTTCAATCGACTTGGGACACACCTCGAAGCAATCACAATCAGGGGCATGTCAAACATGGGAAGAATTCAAATTCAAAGGATAGAACACTATGGATAGCCCTCCATATCTTGGAGATCATGGGCATACCCTTCAATCTAAACGTCGGAGCATATGACAAGGTTATTTCTTGGAGCACTTCCTTCATAGCTTGGAGATCATAGGCATCTTTTTCCACTAAACACTGGGGCATTGGATATGAAAACCATAAGGCGTGGAGCAATTCAAAAGGCTAAACTGGGGCAAGACGCACAACATAAGGGAAAGGCGTTCTCGCATTTTACAACATCGGACAAATCTTTCTCCTAACTACGATCTTCAAAATGCAAAAAAAATAGGGATTGGGAAGTCGCGCTAGCATCACACCCCACCTTATCAAACAAACCTACAACTCCAGCGAGCTATATACGCTTTGGATGTCAACAACCTATCATTGGAGCATCATGCAAATATACATAAGTCATGCATCACATACATTGGTTAATACATTGCACCATACCTTTTAGGTAGTCTTCTTTAAGACAAATCTCATGATCATTTCCAAGAACCTTTTTAGGTAGTCTTCTTTAAGACAAATTGTCATCCTTTTCAGGAACCTCTTCCGGTAGTCTTCTTTAAGACATTCTACGAACCCTTCTAGGTGGTCTTTTCTAAGACATTCATTTTCCTTTCCAGGAACCTTTTTAGGTAGTCTTCTTCAAGACAATCCTTTTTAGGTAGTCTTTTTTAAGACATCTTTCAGCCTTTCCAGGTGTTCTTCTTTAAGACAAATTTCTATACTTTCTAAGAACTTTTTTTTGGTAGTCTTTTAAGACATTGTTCAACCTTTTTAGGTAGTCTTCTTCAAGACATTCTTTTTTTAAGGTAGTCTTCTTCAAGACATTCTTTTTTTAGGTAGTCTCTTTAAGACATTCCTTATCCTTTTCTCATAACCTTTTCAGGTAGTCTTCTTTAAGACAAATTGCGTTCTTCTCTAAGAACCTCTTCAGGTAGTCTTTCTTAAGACAAATTTTCATACCCAGAAACCTTTTCAGGTAGTCTTATAGAAGATATTACTTCATTCCATTCATTACACCAATCAACACATACATGAGCATAAGCATTATCCCGTACATCAAAACATCCAAGTCATCACTCTGGTACTAAACCATACCATCCACCTACTTCCCGGTAACCTTACCGTTGTCAGTAATCTCACTGATTGTTCATTCCCTAAACCGTACAACTTGGAGTTTTCCGGTAACCTTACCGATGCCAGTAACCTTACTGAGATGTTCTTTCCAATCACCTGATTAATGTTTTCCGGTATCCTTACCGATGCCAGTAACCTTACTGAGATGTTCTTTCCAATCACCTGATTGATGTTTTCCGACAACCTTACCGATGCCAGTAACCTTACTGAGATATTCTTTCCAATCACCTGATTGATGTTTCCTAGTGAAATTTGTCCGAACCAGGGCAAATGATCCAAATGGTGCAGGTGAAATTTGTCCGGGCCAGGGCAAATGATCCAAATGGTGCAGGTGAGTTTGCGATAACCCTCGCAAATGATCCTAATGGTGCAGGTGAGTTTGCGATAACCCTCGCAAATGATCCTATTGGTGCAGGGATTTATTTTCCCATATCAGGATTTTCTACACGGAGTTATCAATACATTTCAACCACATAGTGGTCATTCTACAATCAAATGAATATTATCAGTCCTTTTCAGGAACCTTTCCAGGCAGTCTTCTTTAAGACGTATTCCATCCTTTCTAGGAGCTTTTCCAGGCAAACATGGTTTTACAAAGGATTTTACAACAAGGATCTACAAAAGGGTTTCTCAATTGGGTTTCTTATCACGTTAGTCCCTCGGCAATGATATCTTTCAAAACATCATCAATAACACGCAAAGGTTTTATCTTTCTTTTCAGAATTACTAACAATCATGCATCATTCAACTAACTTACTTCATTCATACATACTGCATATACATACATGGCTCTCATTTATTTTGAGAAGCTCACTGCTGAAGGATAGAAAAACACTTAGAAAGGGGGGGATTGAATAAGTGTGACTTTAAAACTTGAGCGATAAAAATAAAATGCACAATTATTTTTATCCTGGTTCGCTGTTAACGAAGCTACTCCAGTCCACCCCCGCAGAGATGATTTACCTCAACTGAGGATTTAATCCACTAATCGCACGGATTACAATGGTTTTCCACTTAGCCGCAACTAAGTCTTCCAGAGTCTTCTGATCACAACCTGATCACTCCAGGAACAACTGCTTAGTTCACTCCTAAGACTTTTTCTAGAGTCTACTGATCAACACGATCACTCTAGGCTTAGTTCACTCCTAAGACTTTTCTGCTCAGCCAACTGCCAAGACTTCCTGCTCAGCCAACTGCCAAGACTTCCTGCTCAGCCAACTGCTAAGACTTCCTAGAGTATACTGATCAACTGATCACTCTAGTTCCTTACAACTTAATGTAATCTATTCAAGAGTTTACAAATGCTTCTTAAAAGCGATAATCACAACTGTGATATTTCTCTTACAATTTAAGCTTAATCTCACTAAGATATTACAACAGCAATGTAGTGAGCTTTGATGAAGATGAAGATTCTGAGCTTTTGATTGAACAGCGTTTCAGCAAGTTAATTTGAATTGTCTTTGTTCAGGATCGTTAACCTTGCTTCTCATCAGAACTTCATATTTATAGGCGTTGAGAAGATGACCGTTGAATGCATTTAATGCTTTGCGTGTTCCGTACAGCTTTGCATTTAATGTTATACGCTTTTGTCAACTACCTCGAGCCTTGTTCACGCTGTGTCTACTGACGTAGCCTTTAGTAGCTTTAACGTTCCTTTTGTCAGTCAGCGTAGTCTGCCACGTGTACTTCCTTCTGATCTGATGTTTGTGAATACGACGTTTGAATATCATCAGAGTCAAACAGCTTGGTGCACAGCATCTTCTGATCTTCTGACCTTGAAGTGCTTCTGAGCGTGATACCATCTTCTGATCTTCAGTGCTTCTGATCTCATGTTCTTCTGATGCTTCCATAGACCCATGTTCTGATTCTGCTTCGACCATCTTCTGATGTCTTGCCAGACCATGTTCTGATGTTGCATGCTGAACCATTTGAGACACATCTTCTGAGCGCTGAATTATGCGTACTCTTTATATATTTCCTGAAAGGGAAATTGCATTGGATTAGAGTACCATATTATCTTAAGCAAAATTCATATTATTGTTATCATCAAAACTAAGATAATTGATAAGAACAAATCTTGTTCTAACAATCTCCCCCTTTTTGATGATGACAAAAACATATATAAATGATATGAATTTGCGATCAGAAAGAGTAGACGGCAAAAGACAAATTACACAGCTATAGCATAAGCATATGAATATGTCTCCCCCTGAGATTAACAATCTCCCCCTGAGATAAATAATCTCCCCCTGAAATAAATACTCGAAGAACTTTGATAAAAGACTTCCCTGATTATTTCGGTAGAGACGATCATATAAGCTTCTGCCTTCAGAGAATTCATAGCTTCTGACTTCTGCTTCCATTGGACAGCTTCAGAACTTGAATTTCTTTGATCTTCAGAACATTCACAGCTTCTGACTTCTGCTTCCATTCAGGACAGCTTCAGAACTTGAATTTCTGGATCTTTTGGAGCATTCACATCTTCTGATTTCTGCTTCCCTCGGATAGCTTCAGAACTTTGAATGTCTACCAACATCACTTCATGCTAGATTTGTATCAGAACATTGTTGAATGTACCAGAGCATCATCTGAGCATCTCTACATCCTGAAATGTTACAGAACAAAAACTAAACGACAAAAGTCAGCATGAACGAGTTAGAACATAAAATGTATATTCAAATACATGATATGTATCAGAGCCAAATGTATCAGAGCATTTAGGCTAAAAACATGTATCAGAGCAAATAATGTATCAGAGCCATAACATTATATGTATCAGGGCAAATAGAATTTTGTCATAACAGGATAGACAATGATATTCAAATTCTATTATCAGTGCTTCTGATTCATTCTTCTTTCTTGCTTCTGATCTCTGAAGCTTGACAGCACTCAGCTTGCTTCAGTTTTCAAGAGCTTATTCCTTTTACAGAATAACACTTCTTATGGTTTTGCTTCTAGTGTTTGCTTCTGAAGATTCACTTCACTTCTCTGTACCTGCAAAACACTTAAACCATATAGAACTTGCAGTTCTTGTTAGTGAATGTGTGGGAGCCTTTACCCAGCAACTGATAGATTTAATCAAATCATTTATCATTTATCTTTCTCCCCCTTTTTGTCATAACATCAAAAAGAATATA
This sequence comes from Vicia villosa, assembly GCF_029867415.1. NCBI lineage: Eukaryota > Viridiplantae > Streptophyta > Magnoliopsida > Fabales > Fabaceae > Vicia > Vicia villosa. The sequence continues at coordinate 618,077 of NW_026705362.1, forward strand.
TAAAAAGATTCAGATGTATAAAACGACAAAAGAAAACATTTACTGGAATGTAAAACACAAAGAAACTTTTTCATTGATCATCAAAAGATATTACAAAAGGTTCCTATGTTTAACAAGATGAAAAACATTCCTAGCAAATACAAAACAAGCAGAAGCAGCAAGGAAAAGAAAAATACAAAGTAGAATTTCCAAAGAGGAAATGACTACAAAAAATAAAAAATACAACATTCGGTCAAGAAACTCAACATAGAAGTTGAGTATATCTTCCCACAACTCAAGAAAGTCTTCTGTCTTTGGATGAAAGTTGATAACAACATCAAAGAAGAGTCTGACTTGAGCGGTATTAGAAGAGCCATCCCGAGATGCACAGAGATATGTCGCCTTTGAGTCATGGAGCTTCAACAGGCTTAGGGTGAATGCTAGGTTTTGAGAGAAGAAATGAAAACCGAGAGAGAGAGAGAGAGAAAACTTTTAAGAGGAAAACAAAAAGATAGGAAACCAAAAAAAATTTTGAAGAGTATTTAAAAGAAAATAAAGTGAAACGAATGATGACTAGCATTTAATGTTACGTGACGTGAGGAGAGATAATAAAGACAAATGAAGTGACTGGCACAGTTACCTATGGTCGGCGTCCCTTCAACTGCACGCGCGCTTATCTATGAATAGTAACGACAGGTTTACCATCCCGAGATAAAACGTAACAGCTGTTTTGCTTTAAAAGAGGTTCTGAATCAACTTAGACAATGAAACGTTAGTAATAACCGAATCATAATTTCTAAAAGAATTCAATTAGAACTTCTGATTAAAAAAATGTTCCACATTCATTTCAGAAGATACTCATACATGAGAACTTCTCATCTTCTCATTCTGGGCATAAATCCATACTGATGTTCTTCAGGATGAACTTAAACCTATCTTCAGCCAGGGGTTTTGTAAAGATATCAGCCCATTGATGGTCTGTATCAACAAAGTTTAAAGAAATAACACCCTTCTGAACATAGTCCCTTATGAAATGATGTTTTATCTCAATATGTTTAGCTTTTGAATGAAAAATAGGATTCTTAGATAAACATATAGCAGAAGTATTATCACAGAATATAGGAATGTTACTCTCAAATATCTGATAATCTTCTAACTGACTCTTCATCCAGAGCATCTGTGTACTACAACCAGCAGCAGCGACATATTCTGCTTCTGTTGTTGATAGAGCAATAGTTGCTTGCTTCTTGCTGTACCAGGAGATCAAATGACTTCCAAGAAATTGGCAACTTCCTAAAGTACTTTTTCTTTCAATTCTGTCTCCAGCATAATCAGCATCGCAGAATCCTACTAAGTTGTATTCTTTAGATTTTCTGTAAACTAAACCAACATTAGTAGTACCTTTCAGATACCTTAGAATCCTCTTAACAGCAGTTAAATGAGATTCTCTAGGATCTGATTGGAATCTAGCACACAAACAAACACTGAACAGAATGTCAGGTCTAGAAGCAGTCAGATATAGAAGAGATCCAATCATACCTCTGTATAGCTTCTGATCTACCTTCTTACTTACCTCATCCTTACCTAGGATGCATGTTGGATGCATAGGAGTTTTGGCTTCTTTGCAGTCCAGAAGATTAAACTTCTTCAGAAGTTCCTTCACATACTTGGTCTGGTGAACATACGTTCCTTCTGATGTTTGATTTATTTGTATTCCAAGGAAATACTTGAGTTCTCCCATCATACTCATTTCAAACTCAGCCTGCATAGACTTAGCAAACTCCTTTCCAAGTGTAGCATTAGATGTTCCAAAAATAATATCATCTACATATATTTGACAAATTAAAATATCCTTTTCAAAGGTTTTACAAAAGAGAGTAGTGTCCACTTTTCCTCTAGTGAAACCATTATCTAGAAGGAAAGAACTTAAGCGTTCATACCAAGCTCTGGGAGCCTGTTTCAATCCATATAATGATTTCTTAAGTTTAAAAACATGATTAGGAGACATAGAGTCTTCAAAACCAGGGGGTTGATGGACATAAACTTCTTCATCTAAATAACCATTTAAGAAGGCACTCTTAACATCCATCTGATAGAGAGTGATGTTATGTTGAGTGGCAAAAGAAATCAATAGACGAATAGATTCTAACCTGGCCACTGGTGCAAAGGTTTCTGTGTAGTCAATCCCTTCTTGCTGACTATAACCCTGAGCCACCAGTCTGGCTTTGTTCCTTACCACTTCGCCTTTCTCACTGAGCTTGTTTCTGAAGACCCATTTTGTACCGATTAAATTGAATCCATCTGGTCTAGGAACAAGATCCCAAACATCATTCCTTGTAAACTGATTTAGTTCTTCTTGCATAGCAATTATCCAGTCTGGATCTTCTAGAGCATGATCAACAGAAGTTGGCTCGATCAAAGATACAAGACCTAATTGACAGTCTGCATTGTTTCTAAGGAATACTCTTGTTCTGATTGGATCATCCTTCTTTCCAAGAATGACATCTTCTGAATGACCAGAGATGAGTCTGGATGATCTTCTGACAGATGGTTCTTCAGATATGCTTAGATCCTCCAGAGAAGCTGATACTTGATCTTCAGATTCTTTGCTTCTGAGAAACTCTGCTTCTGATGCGTTGCTTCTTGGCTCAACAACTTCTGATATGTCAATATCACAACCTGCAAAATTATCAACTTGCTTTGGTTTTTCAGAACCAAGCTTATCATCAAACCTGATATTGATTGATTCTTCTACAACCAATGTTTCAGTATTGTATACTCTGTAGCCTTTTGAGCGTTCAGAATATCCAAGAAGGAAACACTTTTGAGCTTTGGAATCAAACTTACCAAGATGATCTTTAGTGTTCAGAATAAAGCACACACATCCAAAAGGATGGAAATATGAAATGTTGGGCTTTTTATTCTTCCACAATTCATAGGGAGTCTTATTAAGAATAGGTCTGATAGAGATTCTATTCTGAATATAACATGCAGTGTTTATTGCTTCTGCCCAGAAATGCTTAGCCATATTGGTTTCATTGATCATGGTTCTGGCCATTTCTTGAAGAGTCCTATTCTTTCGTTCTACAACCCCATTTTGCTGTGGAGTTCTAGGACAAGAGAAATCATGGGCAATACCATTTTCTTTGAAGAATTCTTCAAAGGATTTGTTCTCAAATTCACCACCATGATCACTTCTGACCTTTATGATTTTACACTCTTTTTCAGATTGAATCTGAATGCAGAAATCAAAGAACACTGAATGAGTCTCATCCTTGTGTTTCAAGAATTTTACCCATGTCCAGCGGCTATAATCATCTACGATGACTAATCCATATTTCTTTCCTCTGACAGATGCTGTTTTGACTGGGCCAAACAGATCAATGTGCAAGAGTTCTAATGGCCTTGAGGTAGAAACAACATTCTTAGACTTGAATGCAGGTTTGGAGAACTTGCCCTTCTGACATGCTTCACAAAGAGCATCTGATTGGAATTTCAGATTAGGGAGTCCTCTGACAAGATTCAGTTTGTTAATCTGAGAGATCTTTCTCAAACTAGCATGACCTAATCTTCTGTGCCAGACCCACTGCTCTTCAGAAACAGACATAAGACAAGTCACCTTCTGACTCATAAGATCTTGCAGATCTGTCTTATAAATGTTGTTCTTCCTCTTGCCTGTAAATAGGATTGAGCCATCCTTCTGATTTACAGCCTTGCAAGACTCTTGATTAAAGATTATATCATAACCATTGTCACTTAATTGACTGATAGATAAAAGGTTATGTGTTAATCCTTCTACAAGAAGTACATTAGAAATGGAAGGAGAGTTACCAGATTTTATAGTTCCAGAGCCAATTATCTTGCCCTTCTGATCTCCTCCGAACTTGACTTCTCCTCCAGACTTAAGCACCAGGTCTTGGAACATAGACCTTCTTCCTGTCATGTGTCGCGAGCATCCAGAGTCCAGGTACCATGACATGTTGTGCTTTGTCCTTCTTGCAGCCAAGGATATCTGCAATAGGAATAATCTTATCCTTAGGTACCCACATTTTCTTGGGTCCTTTCTTGTTAGATTTTCTCAAGTTCTGTTTGAACTTGGATTTAACATTGTAAGCAATAGGAGGAACAGCATGATAATTCTTAATGTGAGTTTCATGATATTTCCTAGATTGTGTCACATGCTTCTTAGTGTGTGTAATGTGAAAACTTTGTGCATGTGAAGTGTGCCTAATATCATGAGAGTGGCCATACTTGAACTGATCATACAATGGCTTGTATGTAATTTTCATTTCATCAACAGGTTCAAGTTTGTATGGGGTTTCACCCTCATAACCAATGCCAACTCTTTTGTTTCCAGACACAGCATATATCATAGAAGCTAGCTGACTTCTGCCAATACTTCTAGATAAGAACTTTCTGAAACTTAAATCATATTCTTTCAGAATATGGTTCAGACTAGGAGTGGATTTTTCTGAATCAGAAGGAGATCCAACATTATTGGATAATTTTAAAAGTTTTTCTTTTAATTCAGAATTCTCCAACTCAAGCTTCTTTGTTTCAAATTCAAATTGCTTTTTCAGCTTTTTGTATTTGAGACTAATCTGAGACTTGAGTTCCAGAAGTTCAGTTAGACCGGAAACTAACTCATCTCTAGTAAGTTCAGAAAATACCTCTTCAGAGTCTGATTCTGATGTAGATTCTGATCCGTCATCTTCTGTCGCCATCAGCGCACAGTTGGCCTGCTCATCTTCTGAATCATCTTCTGACTCATCCCAGGTTGCCATAAGACCTTTCTTCTTATGAAACTTTTTCTTGGGACTTTCCTTTTGAAGATTTGGACATTCATTCTTGTAGTGTCCAGGCTCATTGCATTCATAGCACATGACCTTCTTCTTGTCAAATCTTCTTTCATCAGAAGATTCTCCACGTTCAAATTTCCTTGAACTTCTGAAGCCTCTGAACTTCCTTTGCTTGGTCTTCCAGAGTTGATTTAGCCTTCTGGAAATCATAGACAGTTCATCTTCTTCTTCAGATTCTGATTCTTCAGGATCTTCTTCTCTAGCCTGAAAAGCGTTAGTGCATTTCTTGATATTAGATTTTAATGCAATAGACTTACCTTTCTTTTGAGGCTCATTTGCGTCCAACTCAATCTCATGGCTTCTCAAGGCACTGATAAGCTCTTCCAGAGAAACTTCATTCAGATTCTTCGCAATCTTGAATGCAGTCACCATCGGACCCCATCTTCTGGGTAAGCTTCTGATGATCTTCTTCACATGATCAGCCTTGGTGTATCCTTTGTCAAGAACTCTCAATCCAGCAGTAAGAGTTTGAAATCTCGAAAACATCTTTTCAATGTCTTCATCATCCTCCATCTTGAAGGCTTCATACTTCTGGATTAAGGCTAGAGCTTTGGTCTCCTTGACTTGAGCGTTTCCTTCATGAGTCATTTTCAAGGACTCATATATATCATAGGCCGTTTCCCTGTTAGATATCTTCTCATACTCAGCATGAGAGATAGCATTCAGCAAAACAGTTCTACATTTATGATGATTCCTGAAAAGCTTCTTTTGATCATCATTCATTTCTTGCCTTGACAGCTTTACGCCTCTGGCATTTACAGGATGTTTGTAACCATCCATCAGAAGATCCCATAGATCACCATCTAGACCCAGAAAGTAACTTTCCAGTTTATCTTTCCAGTATTCAAAGTTTTCACCATCAAATACCGGCGGTCTAGTATAACCATTGTTACCGTTGTATTGCTCAGCAGAGCCAGATGTAGATGCAGGTGTAGGTGTAGTCCTTTCACTTTCATCAACCATCTTTTAAATGAAGCGTTTTTCTCTTCCTGAATCTTTTCTAAACACGGTTAAGTGCTTGCACCTTAGAACCGGCGCTCTGATGCCAATTGAAGGATAGAAAAACACTTAGAAAGGGGGGGATTGAATAAGTGTGACTTTAAAACTTGAGCGATAAAAATAAAATGCACAATTATTTTTATCCTGGTTCGCTGTTAACGAAGCTACTCCAGTCCACCCCCGCAGAGATGATTTACCTCAACTGAGGATTTAATCCACTAATCGCACGGATTACAATGGTTTTCCACTTAGCCGCAACTAAGTCTTCCAGAGTCTTCTGATCACAACCTGATCACTCCAGGAACAACTGCTTAGTTCACTCCTAAGACTTTTTCTAGAGTCTACTGATCAACACGATCACTCTAGGCTTAGTTCACTCCTAAGACTTTTCTGCTCAGCCAACTGCCAAGACTTCCTGCTCAGCCAACTGCCAAGACTTCCTGCTCAGCCAACTGCTAAGACTTCCTAGAGTATACTGATCAACTGATCACTCTAGTTCCTTACAACTTAATGTAATCTATTCAAGAGTTTACAAATGCTTCTTAAAAGCGATAATCACAACTGTGATATTTCTCTTACAATTTAAGCTTAATCTCACTAAGATATTACAACAGCAATGTAGTGAGCTTTGATGAAGATGAAGATTCTGAGCTTTTGATTGAACAGCGTTTCAGCAAGTTAATTTGAATTGTCTTTGTTCAGGATCGTTAACCTTGCTTCTCATCAGAACTTCATATTTATAGGCGTTGAGAAGATGACCGTTGAATGCATTTAATGCTTTGCGTGTTCCGTACAGCTTTGCATTTAATGTTATACGCTTTTGTCAACTACCTCGAGCCTTGTTCACGATGTGTCTACTGACGTAGCCTTTAGTAGCTTTAACGTTCCTTTTGTCAGTCAGCGTAGTCTGCCACGTGTACTTCCTTCTGATCTGATGTTTGTGAATACGACGTTTGAATATCATCAGAGTCAAACAGCTTGGTGCACAGCATCTTCTGATCTTCTGACCTTGAAGTGCTTCTGAGCGTGATACCATCTTCTGATCTTCAGTGCTTCTGATCTCATGTTCTTCTGATGCTTCCATAGACCCATGTTCTGATTCTGCTTCGACCATCTTCTGATGTCTTGCCAGACCATGTTCTGATGTTGCATGCTGAACCATTTGAGACACATCTTCTGAGCGCTGAATTATGCGTACTCTTTATATATTTCCTGAAAGGGAAATTGCATTGGATTAGAGTACCATATTATCTTAAGCAAAATTCATATTATTGTTATCATCAAAACTAAGATAATTGATAAGAACAAATCTTGTTCTAACAACTGCATCATACATCGCATGCATCATAAACATTGCATAAAGTCAAGGTTGCCTTTTTAGGCCACGCTACGATCTAAATGCGTAGCTCCTTCAAAAAAAAGAGCATTTGCTTCACATACTAAAAGAGGGGTATTTACCGTGGGTGGCATCAGTAAGCCCATCTCCCACAGAACTTCTTCCCTACAAATGCAAATTTCAGGGCATTCTCAGTGTTCAATCATCTTCTACCTTTAGATCACGATAGGCAGACGTTCCTATCCGACTCAGGGGCAGCTGTCATACCCCAAAATTTGCCCATCTTATTTCATCTTCAAGGGTTCAAGTCACTCTCTCCCAATCAAAGATTCAAATTAGGTTTTTTAACTAAAAAAGTCAACAAAAACACCTTTTGGGTCAAAGCTCATAACTTGAGCATGGAAGCTTCAATCGATATGAAACCAAAAAGGTCGTTTAGAGGACTCTTTGAGCTTTCTAAAAAGTCCTAGAATGCATTCATATGATTAAAATTGGAGAAGATACGAAGCTTAGAAGTTGGACAAATTTCGGAGAAATGCGCGAAGAAGATATTGGCTAAAATTGATAAATCTCCAAATGGGCCCTTATTTCTTTAATCCAAACTTGATTCTAATATTGTTACAAGCCCTTGGCCCAATCCCATACCATGTTATTATTTATTTAATTAAATTTGATTTTTATTCATTTCAAATCGAATTTAATTAAGATAAATAATAGAAAATCAAAGATTTGATTTTAAGTCTATTTTGTGATCAAAATATCAAGAGGATATCACTATAATTAATTCCAAATTCGTACACAAGCTTGAAGAGTAAAAAAAAGGCAATTTTGGAAAGATTTGATAAAAAATTCAATTAAAAAATCTTCACATCAATGGGCAATATTGGGGAGAGGGATTGGAGAATGTTTGATGCAAAATTCTTAACCTAATTGAACCCCACATATATACTGAAGAACGGCAGACCAAAGGTGGAGGAATTCGGCCTCCAAGAACCGAAAATATCAAGAAAAAAAATGAAAATTCGAATTCAAGACCATGGGTCGATTCAAGAAGTTTGAAAGGTTCTAACACGTTCATGGACACATCCTGAAGATAACCGAATCATTATCATTGGCCAAGGCTGCGTGAATCGGTTCTACAGAACCCCCAGTTCGTCACTTTTTTTTTATTTCTTTATTTCGTGAATATACGCGTCTTAAACAAATTGTGAATATATATTTGCGTTTATATTGATGTTGTCAAGCTTTCTGGATAATTAATTGGATTTTTGTTGAAGTTTGAGGGATCCGCCGTGTTTAGGGTTCTTGAGCTCAGATTTGGGGGTTGTTGATTAGAGACCAAATTGTTCCAAATTGGCCGCGTTTTCGTGTTCGGGGGGTAGGATTCAGTGAATCTTAATGATCAATTGGGGTTTATTTGCGCTGTGTGATGAAGGTGGTGTTAGCAGGTTACGGCCACACTGTAAAACCGTGGCCAAAGCTTGTGAAAATCGTGGCCGAAAATTATGGTTCTGTGGGGAAGACGAAGGCATAGGGCGCGCAAATTTGTGCTTAAATTTTTGAATTCGTTTTGATTAATATATTAGCTTTAACATGTGCATATATGTCAGCGTGGAAAAACTGGTTGGATGGTTGAAGCGCCATGTAACGAGCAAAGGTACCTGGATTCGATCCCCAGGTCAGGTGTTTTTTTCTTATTTTCTCAACTTGTTGCATACTGACCAATCCCATGAGCGCGTGCTACTAAAGGCCACCATACACCCTTCAATCCTGGCCACTGATCATGCAACCAACAAGATCTGAAGGGACAAGAGGCCGCTGGTACACCATGGACCCCTCAAATGTGCCACACTGGATTAGTACCAGGTTTTTTTTACACATTTTATTATTATTCTTTTAATTAAATCTTAATAAATTGTATTTGATTTAATCAATTTATTTTAATTAAGGTTAGTATAATAAAAGTATGGATTAGGCTTTAGGATTGCAATATTTTCTCCGATTATTTGATTATGTCGAATATTCGACTTAATTGATTTAATTAATTTTAATTAATATTAAATCACAAAAACCCTATAAAGGTGTAAGCATTAGGATTTGCCCGATCCCATTGCCCATTTGGCAAACATTAACCTTTTTCAATTCTCTTCTCGACCCGACTAAATCTATTAGTCGCATTAGGCAAGAGATAAAAAATATACAAAATCTAAAACACATTCAATTTGCTGTCCGCGACGATCAATCTATCGACCGGAGTAACCAGCAATGCCCATTAATCTATTAGCTATACTGATCAAATCTATTGATCACCGCATCTAACAGTGCCATATTAAAGCAGGGTTGTACGCCCAAAACCACATCTAAAACACTAAACCACGATACTACGGATTTACATCCTTTCAAACATTACGATGTTCACAACTACGATAAGGTAATTCAAAATACCTTCGAACTTCGCATTTTAAAACAACTTCAAAACAACTTCAAACACCTCCATAATCAAATTCAATTCTAAGGCGTACAACCCTGTGCCCGAACTACGTTGACTCTGATTCTCCGTAAGGAGATACGTAGGCACTTGGTAACAAGGCGAGTCTCCCCCCTCACAATTTCAATTCACTTTCAAATCTCAATTTTCGCCCTATTCATTCCCTTAGCTATTAAACCTCTAAATTTTAGCCATAAAACCTTTACCTTAGAACAAACCTTAGGAAAGGGTTGAGGGTGCCTAACACCTTCCCTCGACCTGATTATAATAACTTACCCCGAATCTCTTAACTGCATAGGGTTTCCTATTCGCCCTTCAGAATAGGTGGCGACTCTAAACCTTTTTTTTAGGGCAGGTTGCTACAGGCGCACCGCCATTGGATCCCATTCCCATCTTTTTTCCTTTTTGTCTTATGTGCAATGACTAAAATGAGTGGTTGGCGCGTTGTAATTTGTCCAGACCTTTTCTTTGTCTTATTTGACTTAAGCTCTATATGACCAATTGATACAGGTTCCATTTACATGTCACGTTACACTTTAATTTCACATGCTGCATGATAAAAAAAATGAAATAAAAAATAGAAGTGAGTGGAATAGATAGTACTTGGGCCACGAATTACATAGGCCTGGAACGTTTCTCAAATTGCACCTTCATACTGCTAAAGCACCACCGCATTCTGGACTGGGCCTCTGAGCGTTATTGCTCTTACCACCTCCCCCTGATTTGGGCCCAGTTTGCTCATAACACAATTTTAGTTCATTTCCCATTTGCTATTGCACCCCCAGCAGTTAGGTTTTAGTTTTTATCTTAATTTTGTTTTTTAGCTTTTTATTCATAAATCTTTTTTCTCTCAAATAAAAAATACATAAAAAATTTGCTCTTAGGTATTTTAGAATGTGTAAATAATTGTCATAATTTTTGTTGATTTTTCTTAATTGTTTTAACCCTTTTTAATAAACCTTTTCTTTACGATATGTTTGAATTTCTTTGTTTTTAATACTCCCTTGTAAATAATTCTTTAATAGTCTCGATTTTTTTCTATAGACTTAATTGATGTATGTGTGTTTGTGAATATCATTTATTTGTTATAGTTCTCGATTCTATTTGTCGTATATTGATTTTCTTTTACCTATCCCATGTATGGTTTTCCTTTAATGAAGTGTATAGTTCTTTTATTATTTTTGATTCCCTTGTATATACAACTTAGATTAGAATTTAGAAATAGTTCCCTTCTTTCATTCTTTTTTCTTTTCAACTTTTGAAATACTTGATAAATACCGACAAGGATCATACCGCTATTATTTTTCATAAATAGGAAAGAAATGATTAGGGCGTAGGCCCCGATGTATGTTCTTTTCTACTTAGCGGAAAATAAATGATTGAGGTGTGAGGCCTCGGTGTATTTCTTAACCGCTATTTAGAGAAACGATTGTGGCGTAGGCCTCGATGTGCATTCTCTAAATATTCACAAAAAAAAACTTCTTTTTGTATTTCTTTTCTACTTAGCGGAAAAGAAATGATTGAGGTGTGAGGCCTCGGTGTATTTCTTAGTCGCTATTTAGAGAAACGATTAAGGTGTAGGCCTTGATGTGCATTCTCTAAATACTCAAAAAACAAAAACTCTTTTTGGTATGATCTAAGTCACAAATAAATTCCCTTAAAAAACACCAACCAAAAACACTTAAAACACTAATAAATGGTCAGATTTAAAACAAAGTAAGGAAGTGATGCGGGGCCTTATGCAAGAGGTCGTCCCTTATGCAAGAGCGCGAACGTTAACTCCGCCCAACTAAAAAACAAACAAAAAAAATATTGAGCCGAGCTACGGTAACTCTGATTCCTGAAAAGGATACGTAGGCGGCAGGGTAGGGCCCGTGCGAGTACAATTCTTTATTTTCCCTATATTTTGCATTCATTCGCATATAGACATAGACATAGTACACACCTTTTAGATAGAAACAAACATAGGTGGATACCATCGAGTACGATGGGCGCGAGGGGTGCTAGCACCTTCCCCTTGCGTAACCGACTCCCGTACCAAGATTCTCTGGTCACAAGACCCTGTTCCTTGCTTTGTTAGGTTTCCTGGTATTCCTTTCCCTTATGGGATAAATATATTGGTGGCAACTCTGTTCATTTTTCGCGAGCATGCGACAGCTGGCGACTCTGCTGGGGATGTTGATAGACCTGTGCCGGTCCATTCTTAGCGAGTCGATCCTAGCCTTTGTTTGTTTCGTTTTATTGGGTGTTTCTTTGTTTATGTATATGTTTGCATCCTGTATATATATGTTTGCATATCATGTCTATTTACTGTTTGCATATCATGTTTACTTTCCGCACGCATCTGGACTATATTATGGGTCCCCGTGGGGACCACATATTTTCTCTGTTTTCAGGTTGGGTGGGATGATTCTGTGAGGTAAAAGGTCCATTACCCAGACCGAGTATACACTTAGTTTAGCGTGGATAGTTATGTTGGCTCTCGTGGCGCCTGGCACGTAGAGTTGGCATAACATACCACAACCAGGAGAGGACTCGGTGAGGCGATCTCTGTCCGGCATGCTTATTGCCGTAGGCAGGCGCTCTCATTGTTTGTTCGAAATTCGTGGCGACCATTAGGGACCACTTGTCCGTGTCTAGATTCACCTGTGAGTGGGGAGGGATATACATGACAGGTACCGTTGGTGACTATTCATTTGTGTTGGTGACTATTGTTTCTATGGTTGTGTGGTACCTATGTCGGACCTTTGATCTCATGACATTTGACCTGCATCAGTTATTCAGAGGATTGTACAATGGTCACTAAGATTATATGGATCTTGATCCCATGCCGTTGCATTGCATAACATCATTGCTTTATCCACTTCATTTATGGGGGATCCTAAAGTCTATTTCAAAAAATAAAGAAAAAGAAAAGATACTTCATATAAAATAAAGCCTTGATATCAAAAAAGGAGATAAAAAAGAAACAAAAGTGTGTGAAAAGACTTTAGGATTCCTCGGAAATGAAACATTGCATTCATATCATATTGCATGTCATGGTTCCATATCAGAAGCTAATTGGGGTCCCCTCCAATTCAGATTTTTGCTTCATCAACAAAACTGACTTCCCTACATCCGTATCGTACAAGGATTAATCAGAGGAGAATCATGGACCATCTTGAACAGAATCAGGCTGAACTTCATAAGGACATGGATACTATGAGGGAGAGGATGAACCAACTCTTGGAGACTCTCCACGCTGTTGTTCAGGGGCAAGAAGAGCTCAGACAAAGTGTTGCTAAGTTGATCAATGATACTCCGACCATTGTTGCTAATGGGGGATCAAAACCCGTGCATGTGGAAATTCCTAACAAAGAGACTTCACACCATGAGAACGATTCTGAATTGGAAGCTTTCAAGTTCCCGATTGAAGAAAATGAGAGAAAATTCCATCTCCTGGAAGAAAGGTTGAATGCTTTAGAAGGTCGTAGCTCCTCTGGTTTAAGTGCTATAGATTTGTGCTTAGTGCCTGATATCAAGATTCCCGCTAAATTCAAAGTCCCCAAGTTTGAGAAATACAGGGGTACCACTTGTCCGATGAGTCACATCAAGGCATTTTGCAACAAGATGGCTCCGTATGCAGAAAATGATAAGCTTCTAATGCACTTCTTTCAGGATAGCCTAAGTGGGGCATCCCTAGAGTGGTATACACGACTTGAACGAACCCATGTCCGCACATGGGATGAACTAGCGGAGGATTTTCTCAAGCATTGCAAGTACAACAGTGACATGGCTCCTACTAGACTACAACTCCAAAGTTTAACTCAGAAGGTTGATGAGTCTTTTAAAGAGTATGCACAAAGATGGAGAGAATTAGATGCTAGGGTCCAACCTCCCCTTTTGGAACGAGAGCTTGTAGACATGTTCATGAATACTTTGAAAGATCCTTATCTGAACATGATGATTGGGTGTGCTCCCTCCGAATTTTCAAATTTGGTTGTCGTAGGAGAACGAATTGAAAACGCCTTAAAGATGGGTAAAATCCAGGATATTGCCAATGTTTCTGAATTCACAGAAGAAGAGAAAAGTGAGATAGATACAGTTTCAGAGAATGGAGAAGAGGAAGTATCTGCTTATCCTCAGGTTCATGTTCTTAACTATCACCAAAATTACCAACAACAGGGTCCACAAAGGCCGAGAAGACCACCAAGAAAGATTGACCCGATTCCTATGACCTACAGTCAACTGCTCTCTCATTTACTCAAGGATTCCTTGGTCCAACTAAGGGAATCTAAACCTCCTCCAACACCGATTCCTCAAGGATATGACTTAAATGCCAAATGTGAGTATGATTCTGGGGCATCTGGACATTCAACTGAGGATTGTAATATTCTGAAACGCAAAGTCCAAGATCTCATTGACTCCAAAGCGATATCATTCACTCCAAATGGTCTACACATAAATTGAGGTGGTCCTGCCCAAAGGAATGTTCGTATTCCATAAAGCATCACCAAAGAACAATAAGCCAATATGGAGTCAAGCCTCCTCAACAATGGCAATCATCATTTCATTTCTGTAGTCTCATTTGCAATATTCCTTGTTTTGTTGGAAGTTACTTCCATGATTAAACTCGTTGGTATGATAATAATAAAAGCACCACAAATCCTTGTGCAACTTCGTCGGAATCTTTTTCCAGGTGGTAATCAAGAATGTTCTGTAGAAGCATCTCTCATTCTCAAGGTTCTTGTGCTCAGTTGTATCCTTGAAGGTTGGTGTTTCGGTTGGTGTTTTAGGCTTTCCCCACAACAGATAGCTTTTCTAAGTTTGATGACCATGCAAGGTTCCTCCGTGTATGATGGTGAATACTTCTCCAACATCTATGCTTGGGGCTCCCGATTGAGGGATAAGCAAGACGTACCCTTATCTTGGGCATTGCATCACTCGCATTGCTCGAATCCCTAAAGTGAGGCAAAAATTTACAACTCTTGGGTGACTTTGTTGGAGTTTTCTTTTGAAGTAATCTGAAGAGTTTGAAAGGAACTGCAGAAAGTATTGGAGATAAACAAGTTCAGGCAAAGTCAAGCCTCCTCTATTATGGCAATCATCAATTCATTTCTGCATTTTCATTTGTAATTTTCCTTGTTTTGTTAAATGTTTCTTCCATGTAAAACTTGTTTGTTTTGAATAAAAATAAAAATGCACTGCATATGCTAGTTTCGAATCAATCCATTTGTGTTCACTCATATCTTTCTGTCTATCGATATCAAACTCTTGACTAAAGCAAAAAACATCAAAAGGAGAATGAAAAAAAACGCAAAATCTCTAATTGTGTGCTTTTGAATAAAACCCCGCTGAGGATGTACAGGCATTGTTTCAAATCCTCAAACACCAGAGATATAAGGGAGATAGACCTTCGTTAACCCCTTTGAGCCTTGAAGTAGGAGTTTCTTTTCTATAAAAAAAACCCCTCACATTTAACCCAGGGGCAGGGTAGCATTCAATTAATTTGATCGAGCATTCAAAATTCATCAGGAGTATGCATCTAAGGATACGGCAATGGTTATCTTTCAAAAGGTTGAGGAAAGTCAATACCACAATGGTAATCCCTCATGAGGCAGTCACAATCACCTCCCACAAATCGAAGATTCAAGATCACACGACTTGTCAAAAAAAGATTGAATAAAAAAAAAAGAGCCCGCTAAGTCAACAACTTGAAAGCAAGTGACTTAGGCAAAAATTAGGGCATCCCGCTGGACTCCAAAATAAAATTCAAAAGAATTTGTCCAGGCAAAAGTTAGGGAAACAAAAAAGGCAAAAGCGAAAAACGAGGATTACAAAACAAAGATCCTCATCAAAAGAACAAAGTCGTGTGATCAGACACCAAAATCGAAAGGTAAAGTGACCGCCATGTCCAGAAGGCCTCATTGGTTCCTCAATCATCTCAAACTCCTCTTGAAGGATGAACGCTCGTATCAGGTTAAGTTGAACTTAGGACTGGAGAACAACACGAAGAATGGGTGGGTTAGGTTAGGCTTTGAGCCTTAAATCCTTTTTTCTAAAACCATGAACCAAGCCGCGTTACAACCCTTAAAAGACCTAATTGAAGCAGGGTTTATTTCAAAAACATACTATACCAAGTTGCGTAAAACTGACTCCTAGATGTTTGCTTACCATTTATGTTGATATCGATATGACAAATAATCCAAACACTGAATGTCACAACATCATTTCAAAAACTTTGATTTCGAAGCTAGCATAAACATTGCATTAGGACTATCATATTCAAAACAATCATCTTTTACTTGTGAATAAAGACTTGACATCGAGGAAGATCAAACAATGAACAACTGCAAAAAAAATTGATCAATCCCGTGAGCCATTCACTTCAAAAGGCTGATCACTCCGAGGGGCAAGTTGTGCGAAGACTATGTCAACTGAGGCATCCATTCACCGTTGGTCAATCTGGGGTAATCAAGTCGAGGATTCTCTCTTGAGTTCAATCTGGGGCAATTACGTCGAGATTCGACAAATCTCTCCAAGAGTCCTTTGGGGCAAATTCCTTCATTGGTCATGAAGCTTGGGGCACAATCTTCTGAGTTTTATTGTCTCTCCCTGATCACAGGAGTTTATTTCTCCTGGAACTTTGGCCTCTCCCCAAGCACATGAGTTTATTTCTCATGAGAGTTGTTCCACTTCCCCAACCTGGTCTCCTTATCTGAATTTCTCATCCTCAACATGGTGAATTGAGGGAATCTCCTCAAACTCACAATCCCCAAACAATTCAAGATGTAGGGAAAGTCAAACGAAGTTACTTCCTCCCCAACAAAGCTACATTCAACCCTCAGCGGAGTTGCCAATGATCTTTGGTACTGCAGGGTTCCAACACCGATCCATATAGGTATCTTAAGACAACAAGCAACGGGCCCCAATGATCCTGCTTCTCTATCTCACCAAGGCCTTTATTTGGCACTTTGCATATAGTATTCATTGCATATAACATTGCATCTACCAAGAATGCGTAGCATTTCCATGAATGTGGAACATTACGCCAAAAAATTCAAACATGCATACGAAGCATAAGCCAGATAATACAAATCAACACTCAATCGAGACAACGATACTTCCCCACATAAAAAGTTGTCCTTACAAACTCCAATTGATATCTGTTATCACATTACAAACCTTCTCAAGCCATGGTGCCAATACCTGGTATTCTCAATCCCCATTGATGTTTGTCTTTCTATCATTCCCAACCTCAGTGTTGACGCCTATCATTTCTTTTTCAACCTCAGTGTTGATGTCTACCCTTTCCTTCACCGACCTCAGTGTCGATGCTAATTGTCATTCCCAAACTCAGTGATGATGTTAATCCTTTTCTTCCCCGACCGCAGTGTCGATGCCTTTCCTTTCCCAACCTCCGTGTTGATGTTTATCATCTCTCGCTCCAACCTCAGTGTTGATGTTTCCCAACCTCAGTGTTGATGTTTATCATCTCTCGCTCCAACCTCAGTGTTGATGTTTCCCAACCTCAGTCTTGATGTTTATCATTTCTCGCTCCAACCTCAGTGTTGATGTTCTCCAACCTCAGTGTTGATGTGTACTGTTTCTCTTTCCAGCCTCAGTGTTGATGTGTATCGTTTCTCTTTCCAACCTCAGTGTTGGTGTCCCCCGACCTCAGTATCGATGCCTTTCCTTTCCCAACCTCGGTGTTGATGTCTATTATTTCTTTCCTAGCCTTAGTGTTGATGTTAATCCTTTTCTTCCGTGACCTCAGTGTCGATGCCAATCATCATTCCGACTTCAGTGTTGATGTTAATCCTTTCCTTCTCCAACCTCAGTGTTGATGTCCTCCAACCTTAATGTTGATGTCTATCAAACCAATTCCCAATTCCCAATCCCCAGCCTCAGTGTTATTGATAATATTCTCCTTCTCCAACCTCAGTGTTGATGTTTATCCTTTCCTTCAATTCTTGTGGGTCGTATATCGCCCATAGGTCTTCTCCTGGTTTCGAGTCGGATTTGAGTCATAGATCGCACGAGATCTCATCCCTTCAGTCCTGAAGATCGCCCATGGATCTTCTCCTGGTTTCGAGTCGGTGTTGAGTCATTGATCGCTACGAGATCTTATCCTTTTAGTCATTGTTTCATACGCTCTCTTAGAAAACCTTGTATTGGCACCTAGGCTACGTTACAAGCTATCACCATTCAAATCCAATTATTCACTGTATATTTCTCCACCAGAAAAACCAAAGAAAATTCTCTTTCCCCAGCAGATATTAAAAAAATAATAATAAAGATAACACTTACACCATCATCTCAGGACAAATTTCAGGTCTTGGATATTTAATCTTCTTCCACCTCGAATGTTCGAAAGGCTAACGCCAATCTCACCTTCAGGTTTAAGACGATTAAATAGGGGCAGTTGTCATACCCCAAATTTGTCCTACCCTTATTTATCTGGCTTATGATTCATATACATACATCATTTAGGTCATGGCCCAATTCATGCATTCATATCATGGTTACTGTTCCAAAAAGGAGCTCCTGGCACAAAGAACTTCTGATTAAATATAAAGATCCGAGGTCTGGTCTTGTGGCATTATTCTTCTGAGGGCACTCTTGAATCAGGGTTTTCTCACCTCCAAGTCAGAACGTTGGTTGTAAAATACAAGCTTGTTGTTCATCTAATTGTCCTGAATTAGGGTTTCTTGACCAAAGTCAACGTGGTTGACTTTTTGGTCAATACATTGATCAAGAGCTGATTTCATGAAGGGAGATGATATGATGACTGTGTGGAAGTGTTCAGTTGATTGCCATTGGTTAGAAACTGATTAATCAGAAATTTCATCAAGATTGAAAAAAAATCAGAACAATCGACTTTTTGGTCAAAATCGGGTCAACCACTCAAATATTGACTTTTGGGGTGGAAATTGTTCAAGAAAAGTCATGGGAATAAATAAAATCAAGATTCTATCAAAACTTACCCAAATTGGAAGTTAGTTGAAATGGAGAGTTTCCATAAAAGGAAATTTATATACTTTGAGGTTTGTGAAGGAAGTTGAGAATGGTTGAATGGCTGACTTTATACATATTTTACTCTTGGATTAAAGCACTTTCTTGGGATGAGTCCAAAACCAAAGTTGCTCACCTCCTGATATACTACCTTTTTGTAGTTTGAACTATTTTCAAAAAGTGTTTAGATCGAAAGTTATATGGAGAGAAAGTTGGTGACACAATGCTGATGAATTTCTATGACTTAGAAAACATCCAGAAAATTTGAGTCATGGTGGACGCAAGGGTTTAAGGACAATTTACTCGATGGTTCATGGTTCGAATTGAAAGAAGTTCAATACCAAAATTACCTTATCACATGCTCTCTTTGTAGTGATATCAAGATCATGGAATTTGGTTGAATGAGTTGCAAGATACATGTGTTCAAAGTTGTGCGCTTGAAGTTGTTTTATTAGCTGGCAATGGCATCAAGTAATAACCGGCACGCGCGAGTGGCGGTCGACGCAGGGTCATATTCCAAGGGAAATTTGAGTTAGTTATGGGTAGCAGCTCTTGATCATTCCAACATGAGAAACGCTCTATCAAATGCCCTCCTTGTTAAGAACCCAAGAGCTGAGTCTTTGGGTAGATGGGCACTGAGTTTAAAGGATTGGAAGTGAACCATCCAGAGTTTTAGAGACGACAAAGCTTGGTGCGATAGAGCTGCGGTACAACACTAGTTACCATCATACAAATGTAAACTCAATTTTCAGGTATATATGATCATCATTTCAGAAACATCCTAACATCATGCACTCTCTAAGAGGATATCAAGGTTAGTTTAAGTGGTGCACTACGGCTCATATTGTCACTGCATGAAGAAGGATGCTTGAACCTCTAATTGGCTAAGGCTTTGGTTTAAATTGGCGCAAGGCATCAGTTGGAACTCTGCAGCGAGAAGCGTATGGAACAATGCATCACATTACTACAAACTGCCATGCAAAAAAGAGAATCTTTTCAAAAGAACTTCTTGAACAAAATAATGTTGACAACAACTTCACATTCTAATGTATATAACAACAGGTCCATACTCATCTTTCTCTCTCCACGGGCAAAGCAAAGGAAAGGAAAGGAGTTACTACAAGTAGAAAGAAACTATTCACTACATCAACACACCATAGCTTCTATGCACTCTCATTCTCCCACTATATAATCCAAAAGCTCCACAATTCACTTTTTGGATTCCTTCACACTCTCACTTTTCCAATTTCATACAACCCTCTCTCTATTCTCTCTTCTCTCCCTCGTGTTCTCTTCACTCCTTCCACAAAAAGAAAACAGAAAGTTGTTACAAACTGTAACAAACTCTGAAAGCTCCATAACCTTCAACACTCTTCATGGATCCTCCCCTCCCCCCCCCCCCCCCATTGATCATCTCCATTTGCAGCAACACCATGGAAACATAGTCCTTCAATCTTCACTCCTAATCATTAGTAACAAGAGCGAAGCAAAGAAGCAGATCTGAGTTCTACTCCAACAAGCACAAATTTCTGAGTTCATTTCTCAGAGGTTGGATTCTGTTGAAATTGCTACAAATTTCTAGAATATTCTAAATATTATATGTATGAAAATGGTAGAATATCCTAGAATTATAGTGTATAAGAATATGGTAGAATAATCTAGAACTATAATGTGAATGGATATGGTAGATCAATCTAGAATTATAAGTGTATGTAAAATATAGAATAACCTAGAATCATCATGATACTAATCTATCATGAGAATTCTAGAAAGAACTAAAGAGATGTAGAAATATTCACCACCATTAAGAGGTTGGTGACTTGAGCCTATAAATAGGCAATTGCTATCTTGTAATTCATCATCCAAGAAATCAATGAAATAGCCTTCTTTCTAAAGAACTCTCTAAAGCTATCTTTTATCAACTATCAACTAATCAACTACCAACAGTGGCATCAGAGCTACGTTCGGTCATCCATTGGGCGTAGTTACATTACCTACCTAACATTCCAAAATCCTTCTAACTACTTCAAAAATTTCTTTTGTAATATTAACCCACTCCAAAAACAATTTCTAAGCTAGGGATAACACCACCCAATCATCATCTATTTCTGTCCCTATTTTCAATGGTGAAAATTATGATTTCTGGCGTGTTAAAATGGAAACATTTTTTTCATCTCAAGATTTATGGGACATAATAGAAGAAGGCTTCACTGTTCCCGCGGATACTTCAACTCTTAATGCAACTCAAGAAAAAGAGTTGAAGAAAAATAAACAGAGAAATTCAAAGGCGTTATTCACCTTGCAACAAGCCGCGACTGATGCAATTTTTCCAAGAATTATGGGAGCTAAGACTGCCAAAGATGCGTGGAACACATTGAATAGGCATAAAGAAGATACTCTTGAAAATGCCTTCCAATCAAAGATCAAATTTCGGTCCCAAAGTAAAGAAGATGAAGGAAAGAAGAGTTATGGAGAAACTTCTAGAAGAAGAGAAGCTTCTAGAAATTTCTTTAAGAACAAGCTAGATAAAAATACTCCATGCAATATATGCAAAAGACCAGGCCACACAGAGAAAAATTGTTGGTACCGTAATATGCCACAATGCAACCATTGCAAGAAGTTCGGACATATAGAGAAAAATTGTCGCAACAAAGATAGGCATAAAGCTAATATTGCAGAGGAGCATGATCAAGAACAATGTATGTTCTATGCCACTCAAGACTCAATGAAAGAAAAAGGAGGAAGTTGGTACTTGGATAGTGGATGTAGTAATCACATAGCCAAGGATGAGACAATTTTCAAAAGCATTGACGAGTCTGTCAAAGTGAAAGTCCGACTGGGAAATGGTAGTGTGGTTGAATCAAAAGGAAAAGGCACTGTCATGGTGGAGATAGATAAAGGTACGCGACTCATCCATGATGTCTTACTAGTTCCCAGCCTAAAAGAAAATCTTCTAAGCATTGGTCAAATGATGGAGAGAGGCTATACACTTCACTTTGAAGGAGGTGTATGCAAAATATTAGACAACAAAAATAAAAGGGCCGAGATTTCCCAAGTGAAGATGAATAAGAGCAGTAGATGCTTCCCGCTAAATTTAAATTATGCAACTAACATTGCCATGAAAGTACAAGTTGATGATTCATGGCTCTGGCATCGAAGATTTGGCCACTTCAACACACATGCCTTGAAGCAGTTACATGAGAAGAACATGATGAGATATCTTCCAAGCATAAAGGACAACTATGAAGTGTGCGAAGGGTGTCTCCTTGGTAAGCAACACCGATTTCCATTTTCAACAAGTGGAGCATGGAGAGCGAAAGACCTGTTGGAGCTGATACATACCGACGTATGTGGACCGATGAGAACGCCATCACATGAGAACAACAGGTACTTTATACTCTTCATTGACGACTTCTCTAGAATGACATGGGTCTATTTCCTAAAAGAAAAATCAGAAGTCTTTGGAGTATTCAAAAAGTTCAAGGCCCTTGCGGAAAATCAAAGTGGAAAACGGATAAAAGTACTAAGAAGTGATCGCGGCAAAGAGTACACCTCTCGCGAGTTTGACAGATTTTGCACGGATGAAGGCATAGAGCGACAACTTACAGTCGCATATTCACCTCAACAAAATGGTGTGTCCGAGAGAAAGAATCGCACAGTTATGGAGATGGCTAGATCGATGCTCAAGGAGAAGGGAATGCCTAACACATTCTGGGCTGAAGCGGTCTACACTACTGTTTACATACTCAATCGATGTCCAACTAAGGCAGTACAAGATAAGACTCCAATTGAAACTTGGAGCGGGAAAAAGCCATCAGCAAAGCATCTAAGGGTCTTTGGATCTATATGCTACATTCATATTCCAGACGTGAAGAGGCATAAGCTTGAAGACAAGACTATACGAGGTATCTTCCTGGGGTATAGCACAATCTCTAAGGGATACCGTGTCTACAACTTGCAAACTAAAAAACTCATCATCAGTCGAGATGTTGAAGTTAATGAGAATGCTTCTTGGAATTGGGATGAAGAAAAAGTGGAGAAGAACATCCTCATACCAGCTCAACTACCTCAAGAAGAACCCGAGGATGAAGAACCTGAGGAAGAAGAATCAGGTGAACCTCTTTCGCCTCCACCACAACAACAAGAGAAAGAACAAGAACTATCATCACTAGAGTCTACTCCAAGACGAGTAAGATCCTTGGTGGATATATATGAAACCTGTAACATGGCCATACTTGAACCTGGAAGTTTTGAAGAAGCGTCAAAGCAAGAAGTATGGGTCAAGGCAATGGAAGAAGAGATAAAGATGATCGAGAAAAACAACACATGGGAGTTAGTAAATCGTCCCCATGAAAAAGATATCATTGGGGTTAAGTGGGTCTATAAGACAAAGCTCAACCCTGATGGCACCATACAGAAACATAAGGCGAGGCTAGTAGCTAAGGGTTACTCACAACAACCTGGGATTGACTAGAATGAGACATTTGCGCCAGTAGCTCGTCTTGATACCATAAGAGCTCTAATAGCTCTTGCGGCACAAAAAGGATGGCGTATCCATCAACTAGATGTCAAATCTGCCTTCCTTAATGGTGTACTTAAAGAAGAGATCTATGTGGAGCAGCCACGAGGATTCATATCTGAAGGTGAAGAAAGCAAAGTGTTAAGACTAAGAAAAGCACTCTACGGTTTGAAGCAAGCACCTCGAGCATGGTATAGCAAAATCGATCAATATTTCATGGATCGAGGATTCGGGAGGAGCAAGAGTGAGCCTACACTTTACATCAAGTCCCAAGGTCAGTACACTCTCTTACTCTCTCTATATGTAGATAACCTTATCTACACGGGAAACAATACTAAGATGATGATGGAGTTCAAAGAAGACATGATGAAGACCTTTGAGATGACCGACCTTGGTTTGATGAGTTACTTCCTCGGTATAGAGGTAAGTAAGAGAAATGAAGGGATATTCATCTCGCAAAAGAAATACACAGAAGGCTTACTTAAGAAATTCAAGATGTACGGTTGCAAACCTGTGGCTACTCCACTCATAAAAAATGAGAAACTACAAAAGAATGATGGAGCACTAGAAGCTGATGCATCTAAATACAAAAGTCTAATTGGAAGTCTCCTATATTTAACAGCTACACGGCCAGATATAATGTATGCTACAAGTCTTTTATCAAGATTCATGCAAAGCCCAAGTCAAATACACTTTGGAGCAGGAAAAAGAATTTTGAGGTATCTTCAAGGAACAAAAGAGTTCGGTATATGGTACACTAACGAATCCAACTCAGGATTACTTGGCTACACCAACAGTGATTGGGCAGGTTCGCTAGATGACATGAAGAACACCTCTGACTATGCTTTCTCTCTAGGATCAGGAATATTTTCTTGGGCCTCAAAGAAGCAAGCTACGGTTTCACAATCAACAGCAGAAGCAGAGTACGTGGCAGCTGCTGAAGCAACTAGTCAAGCTATATGGCTTCGCATGATACTCGAAGACATGGGAGAAAAACAAGATGAGCCTACTAAGATCAATTATGACAACAAATAAGCAATTGCAATGGCGAAAAATCCAGTGCATCACAGCAGAACAAAACACATAGCAATCAAGTATCACTTTATCAGAGAAGCTGAAGCAACTAAAGAGATCAGACTCGACTACTGTAGGACAAAAGATCAAATTGCAGGCATATTCACGAAAGCGTTGCCGAGACCAAGATTTGAAGATCTACGAGCTATGCTTGGAGTCAAAGAAATTTGTATCAAGGAGGAGTGTTGAAATTGCTACAAATTTCTAGAATATTCTAAATATAATATGTATGAAAATGGTAGAATATCCTAGAATTATAGTGTATAAGAATATGGTAGAATAATCTAGAACTATAATGTGAATGGATATGGTAGATCAATCTAGAATTATAAGTGTATGTAAAATATAGAATAACCTAGAATCATCATGATACTAATCTATCATGGGAATTCTAGAAAGAACTAAAGAGATGTAGAAATATTCACCACCATTAAGAGGTTGGTGACTTGAGCCTATAAATAGGCAATTGCTATCTTGTAATTCATCATCCAAGAAATCAATGAAATAGCCTTCTTTCTAAACAACTCTCTAAAGCTATCTTTTATCAACTATCAACTAATCAACTACCAACAGATTCAAAGCTTCGATAAAATCGACATCATCATCAAGACTCGAGGCATTGGATCGTAGCTGGTGGAATTCTGTGTACAACTTTGAATCAAGAATTCTTTCAGGTTAAATTCTCAAATTTCCTCAGCATATTAGTTACATAGGATAAGTCATAAAGTGTGTGTATTGCGTTCTTGTGCATTTCTTGGTACTTAATGATGATTTAATTTTTGTTGCTCGAAATGATCGTTATGTGAACGTTTAAAGCGCTTAATCAGGTCCTGTAGATGATTAGAATCGATGTCGAGTTTAGAAGTAGGCTTTGGTGATGTTTGTTCAAGTTAGGGTTTAGAAGATGTGTTCGGTTAGGATTGTAGGAGACTTTAATGGAGAAACCGAGCCCATATTTGGACTCAGTGGCTATTTCTGAGTGGAACAGTGGTGGAGTGATAATTTTCAGGGCGTTTGAAGGTGGCGCCGGTGAGTAGTAGCGCCGGAGAAGACGATCGGAAGTCTCTCCGGCGGCTGTGTTCCTTTCTGTGTTTTCTCTTACTCAGCTTGCGTGGCGCACCTCCATTGGATCCCATTCCCATCTTTTTTCCTTTTTGTCTTATGTGCAATGACTAAAATGAGTGGTTGGCAAGTTGTAATTGGTCCAGACCTTTTCTTTGTCTTATTTGACTTAAGCTCTATATGACCAATTGATACAGGTTCCATTTACATGTCACGTTACACTTTAATTTCACATGCTGCATGATAAAAAAAAATGAAATAAAAAATAGAAGTGAGTGGAATAGATAGTAGTTGGGCCACGAATTACATAGGCCTGGAACGTTTCTCAAATTGCACCCTCATACTGCTAACGCACCACCGCATTCTGGATTGGGCCTCTGAGCGTTATTGCTCTTACCACCTCCCCCTGATTTGGGCCCAGTTTGCTCATAACACATATTTAGTTCATTTCCCATTTGCTATTGCACCCCAGCAGTTAGGTTTTAGTTTTTATCTTAATTTTGTTTTTTAGCTTTTTATTCATAAATCTTTTTTCTCTCAAATAAAAAATACATAAAAAATTTGCTCTTAGGTATTTTAGAATGTGCAAATAATTGTCATAATTTTTGTTGATTTTTCTTAATTGTTTTAACCCTTTTTAATAAACCTTTTCTTTACGATATGTTTGAATTTCTTTGTTTTTAATACTCCCTTGTAAATAATTCTTTAATAGTCTCGATTTTTTTTATAGACTTAATTGATGTATGTGTGTTTGTGAATACCATTTATTTGTTATAGTTCTCGATTCTATTTGTCGTATATTGATTTTCTTTTACCTATCCCATGTATGGTTTTCCTTTAATGAAGTGTACAATTCTTTATTATTTTTTATTCCCTTGTATAGACAACTTGGATTAGAATTTAGAAATAGTTCCCTTCTTTCATTCTTTTTTCTTTTCAACTTTTAAAATATTTGATAAATACCGACAAGGATCATACCGCTATTATTTTTCATAATAGGAAAGAAATGATTGGGGCGTAGGCCCCGATGTATGTTCTTTTCTACTTAGCAGAAAAGAAATGATTGAGGTGTGAGGCCTCGGTGTATTTCTTAACCACTATTTAGAGAAACGATTGTGGCGTAGGCCTCGATGTGCATTCTCTAAATATTCACAAAAAAAAACTTCTTTTTGTATTTCTTTTCTACTTAGCGGAAAAGAAATGATTGAGGTGTGAGGCCTCGGTGTATTTCTTAGTCGCTATTTAGAGAAACGATTAAGGTGTAGGCCTTGATGTGCATTCTCTAAATACTCAAAAAACAAAAACTCTTTTTGGTATGATCTAAGTCACAAATAAATTCCCTTAAAAAACACCAACCAAAAACACTTAAAACACTAATAAATGGTCAGATTTAAAACAAAGTAAGGAAGTGATGCGGGGCCTTGTAGTGGGTTTTGTCATCATGGAATTACCCTAAAAGACACAAACCAATCTCTCTTTTTCGTCTTTCTAAGGGCATCATTATTTCCGCTCGATTGCATCGTAGGTCGTCCCTTATGCAAGAGCGCGAACGTTAACTCCGCCCAACTAAAAAACACAAAAACAAACAAAAAAAATCTTGAGCCGTGCTACGGTAACTCTGATTCCTGAAAAGGATACGTAGGCAGCGGGGTAGGGCCCGTGCGAGTACAATTCTTTATTTTCCCTACATTTTGCATTCCTTCGCATATAGACATAGACATAGTACACACCTTTTAGATAGAAACAAACATAGGTGGATACCATCGAGTACGATGGGCGCGAGGGGTGCTAGCACCTTCCCCTTGCGTAACCGACTCCCGTACCTAGGTTCTCTGGTCGCAAGACCCTGTTCCTTGCTTTGTTAGGTTTCCTGGTATTCCTTTCCCTTATGGGATAAATATATTGGTGGTTGTGATACGGTGAACTGACTTTTTTAATCGAAATGTCGCGGTTAAGCAAGAGTCGCCACCGACTTTTATTTTATCCAATTGGAAAGGCTAAAAGAAACAGGAAAAACCTTTTAAATAAAATAGGGTTCGGGGGGTAATTATGCAAAGGGAAGGTGTAAGGCACCCTTTGCATCCATGGTTTTCCATGGGCTCTTAATTGCTTTGCTCTTTGTTTTTTCAGAAAAAAGTAAAAGAAAAGAGTAGGGACTTTAGCTCGTAAATGAGCGTAGCCCTTTTTGAAGAATTATGAGAAAGAATATAACAAAGGTTTAGAGCAAGGCAAAGCAACTAGGGGCAATTACCTTAAACTTAGATGATAGGTTTCTTTTAGCCTTTCAGGATGAAAGGGTCTATCCTTGCCATAAGAGGGCAGGAAGCCTTTCGTTTGGAGGTTGAAGGGTCATCGCTTTATCGTTCGCCATAAGACTGACCCATGCCATAGAGAGGCAGGTAGTCTAAGGGAAGGATCAGAATAGCCTTTCGTAGGCAGCCAGAGGATACCTCAGCCTTTTCGTAGGCAACTTCCGAGGGTCGAGATCATGTATATCGAAGGCAGCATCATTAGGGACCATGATCTTTAATCGAGGCAACATGGCTGAGGCATCCTCGTATTCGAGGGACTGGCTATTCTGCAAAGAAACACGAGGCAACAAGGCAACAGGCAACAGGCAACAGCCAACAGAGAGGATACCCAAAAGTGTGCATGTGTGCGCCAATCACGTGATTATGTTCAATTATGTTATCTTGTAAAATTACGTGATGCTAATTCAATTAATAAGTTGCACTCCCTAGAATTACTAACCACGCAGTTTAATATAGTTTAATATAAACAGTAATAACGGGGAAGGGAAATTGTAACCAGCGGAGGAGAGGGGAATTGAAACCAGCGGGATATAATTAAAAATTAAAACAAAAAATATTAGAGTTAGGGTTTAGGGTTACCAATACGCGTAGCTTTGGCAATTATCAAACCCTGAAAATTGGAAAAGAAAGAATAAACAAAGAAGGGTGAAGGCATTATCGGTTCGGAGGCAAACGAGGTTAACCCTAAAAATATAAGGATAAAGAATTTAAAAATAATTAAATAAACAAAGAAAGGCACTTAGCTTTGCATTTGATCTGATATGGTTGGCAGTCGGAGGAGAGCCTCGGAGGTAACCCTAGAAAAGGGCAAAGACAAAAAAAGATGAAGGCAAGACAAACCCTAATTTTAAAAGGAAACAAAATAGACTTTTAAAATAAGTAGGGTACTTAGCTTTAGGAAGGACGTGGCGCGTAGTCGGAACGTATTTGGAAAGTCAACCCTGAAAAGGCATAGAAAAAATATTCAGTGTAGGACAGATTCTCGTAAACCCTGATTCGGGTACGAATTAAAAAAGGAAAATAATTTAATTAATTATTGGTCGGATGACCTAATTAATTAAATCGAATCAAGAAAATAAAATTGAGTATGAAATATATTTTTTAGGAATTTTTTGGAATAAAAACAAAATAAATATGAATTTTTGAAATAATATAAATAATTAAATATGAATTGTATAAGAAAATAACATGAATATATAAATATAATAATTTAAATGAAGTAAATATTATATATAAATAAATAAAAGAAAATAAATATTGATTAAATAAATAAAAGAAAATAATTATATATGAACTTAAATAAAATAAATAAACTTTTAATTATATATATAAAAAAAAGTGTTAGAAAATAAATGTAATAGCTTTTATTATTAAGAAAAGAAAAAGGAAAATAATTAAACAAGTTATATATTAATATATAAATAAAATAAGGCTATGTAATAAAAAATAAAAAAAGTTATGAAAATCTTAACTTTTGATCAGGTGTCGTGCATGTATGGTGGTTCTTGGTACACCTGCAGTCCTTGGCGCGTTGGATGTGAGATTGGAGAGATGAGATGTCTGAGATGCGAAGGTACACGGTAGCGGCGTGTTTCTTAATGCGCTGGATCCATCTGAGTTTGAAAACCAAACGCGCGCCAAGGCCAGCCAACGGGGGAGCGACACGCAGTCATCTTCAACCTCCCCTCTGTCGTCTTAGCCCTGCAACTGGCTTTTAGCAACGGACGCTCCCATAGCTATAAACCTGCCTCATACGAATACAAGCAATCGAGAGAGAAAATATTTCGCGAGGGTACCATTCGAATCGTCTGGACCTCACGAATTCACCTATGGCCTCAATTAGGTCAACAATTACCTGCACTAAAAAGCCCTAAAAAAACCTAGGAACTTGTTCATGGCTAAACATGGTTATCGTGCCCAGAATTCAAATTAACGTTCCAGAAACAATGAATACATCACAATAATCACAGATATGCAATTAAAATTCGTTTATGATGCATGTTATGGGGCAATCGAGTAAGTTTTTAGATGGACAAAAAACTACTTACAGTGCCTTGTTCTTGATGTTTAAAGTCTCAATGATGCTTGAGAGAGCTCCAGAGATGAGTTGGGAATATGTTTGAATCACAAGAAACTCTTGAAGTGACCTTAAACTCAGAATTCGATCTTGAATTTTCGGTGAATTTTTGAACTCGGATGAGGGACTCTATGGCTGCAAATTCGTAACCCTGGTATTCTAAATGTCCTGGATACTTATAAGAGAATGTTTAGGGCAACAGAAATTGAATCAAATCTTTATCAATCTTTGATTGAAATTTCTTTGAAATTTGATTGAAATATATTAGGGAATCTTTCTATTTATGGCTCAATTTCAATCTTCTTTCACCAATCCCTTTGTGCACGAAATTTGACTTATTTTAGGGGAATATTGATTGATTCCTTGGCCTAAACTTGAAGTAGAATCATATCTTTTATTTTTTTTCACATTTTATATAATTAAATCATGATTTAAATGAATTAAAATCATAAAATAATTAATAAAATTGTAAAAATAGAAAGCCTTTGTTTTTTAGCACGTGGATGGGCCTATAGTGAGGATAGAACAAAAAGGATGCAAGCCCATTTGGAAATATTTTGAGTTTTAGGCTTTTTCTCTTCACATTTTTCTTCAAAAATGGTCCAACTTTGACAAGGCATATCTCCCTCAATTTTTGAGGTATGAAGGTGTTCTAGGATTTTTTGGAAACCTTAGAGAGTCCCCTAACCAGTGTCTTTGGTCTCATATCAAAATTCTTTTCCATGCTCATTTTATGTCCTTTTGAAAAAAGTGTCTTTTTGTTGACTTTTGAAAAGGACCTATAATGTTTTGATCCATATCTCTCAAATGAAGCATTTTTGGACTTGGCATGTGAGAGACAATTTTGTAAAGAATCAAATTTCCTTCAAAATGAGCTTTGGATGGAAAATTTATGATGTTCCATGTGAGAGTTATGACTAGTCAAAGTTCAGTTGACTTTTCCTATACAAAACCCTAATTTAGAAACTTTTTGAATTGTTGTTTTTTGATCTTTCCTTGATGAACCATGATCAATTCTTGATAAAATGGTGAATGATACTTCAATATGAGGATCTTGACAAAAAATCAAGGGTTTTGACTTTACTTTGACCACAGTTGACTTTTAGGTTAACTTAGTCGACTGTTGACTTTTTGAACAATTGAGTGACCAATCTTTTGAGATGAGACTTGATATTTAACATGGAGATGATGTGAGATATATTGAGCCATATGAGATGCCTTGGAGCCATTGATTCACTGATTTTCTTTTTGGTAAACCAAACCCTAGTTTCTGAGCTTTGTATAGGAGAGTGTGTCTTGGAGTTTTGTGTATTGATTTGAATTTGTATAAAATAAATTGTATGGGCAAATTTTGGGGTATGATAGTGGCGACTCTGTTCATTTTTTGCGAGCGTGCGACAACAAGGTCTGTTGCTTCACCGAGATTCTCGTAGAGAAATCCTAGAATTAACTGGCTTAAGTTTAACTTTTTCCCAGCATTCAGCTGGTTAGCCATGCAAAGATATCTCTTTGCTACTTGTATGGACCTAGAACAAAAGACGCATCTCGAAAGCTAGAGTTCTAGAAATGCAATATGTTCTTCATCTGAGACTTCTGTGTTCATTTCGTTATGGTATTGTTGAATGAAAGCAGTATAAGTGACTGTTGCTTCATTAAAGTGGATGGTGTCAGTATCCATAAAATTGAGATCGAAGGTTTCTCCAGTTGGTCGAAGCCCTGTGATAGCAGCTACGTCAAAAAGGGTAGGGGTAACCATTCCACATGGAAGGTGGAAAGTATTGTGAGAAGCATCTCAGAAATAAACTGACGCTACTAACATAGTTTGGTTATATTCTAAGCCTGTTTTGGATAACTGGATTAGGTCATAAATCCCTAGTTGTTTCCAGAAAGAAGCCTTTTGTTTTTCCACCTTCGCTAGCCAAGCGTAATACAATTCAGGATCTTTTGCTAAAGGGATTGACCTAAAGACTTTCACAAAATTGGTTACATAGTTTAACCTAATTTTCTCTAAGACCGAAGTAGTTTCAGTCGAGGCTTCTTCTGTGTTGTATTGATCAGCTAAGATTGGATGACCATCTTCATCTATCTTATTCTTGCTAACTAAAGGTCTAGTTTTATAATAAGCAGGGAAAAATTTACTCAAAGAGGGGTTATTTCCTCC
This sequence comes from Vicia villosa, assembly GCF_029867415.1. Taxonomy (NCBI): domain Eukaryota; kingdom Viridiplantae; phylum Streptophyta; class Magnoliopsida; order Fabales; family Fabaceae; genus Vicia; species Vicia villosa. The sequence goes on from NW_026705362.1 coordinate 649,937, forward strand.
TGGTAAAGGACCCATGAAAGCATGAGTTTTTCCAGAAAGTTCAAAAGGAATGATTACCTGAGAAGCATAGATGGCTGTCGCCCTCGGTTTTTTGCCATACCTCTCGAGGAGAGATACGCGAACTGACTCTTTTTTATTTCTGCTTTTGTGTTTTTGAAAATCAGAGAGTCGCCACCGACTTTTATTTTATCCAATTAAGGAAAGGTTTATAAAAGAAACAGAAAAAGACCTTTAAGAAATTCTGGGTAAGGGGGTAGGTTATACAAAGGGAAGGTGTAGCACCCTTTGTATCCATGGTTATCCATGGGCTCTTTAATTTGCTTAGCTCACTTGTTTTCAATTACTTTTCTATTGCTTTGAAATGCTTGTATGTGGTTTTAAATACCTTTGTAAATTGACTTTGTAATGATCCTTGTGCGGATGTATACAAAGTGTTTTTATCTTTCAAAAGATGTTTTTGAAAAAAGAACGTTAACCTCGTAATGATCCTTGTTTGGATATATACAAAGTATGGTCTTTTTGAAAGTTTCATTTTGAAAAACAATGATATATGAGACATTTGTTTGTTTTGATCTGAGCAAGCAAATTAGGAGGTCTACCCTAAGTTATAAGGTCTTATCCTATTTCCTTTAAAAAACTATCCTTTTACCGGATGTAAACAAAAGTTCGATTGTGCATTTAATTTTGATCTTGATTTTTGAAGAGAGTAAAAGAGGGATTACCTTAAGAGGTGCAAGTGTGATTGTGTTTTGATTCAGATATTTTATCTTTGAAGTTAGTGATCTAACGATTCAATTTTATCTTTGACATACACGCAGTTTTATATGTGCTGGAATTTAAATGCGGAAAGTAAATCTACGCTATTACATCGATTATGCAGGAAATGTAAACTACGCTATTTACATGAGTTTGACAACCTATACATTTATCTAGGAATTTAAATTGCAAGAAAATAAAAGAAGTATTTTTGGATTTTTGATGATTGATTTTAATTATAATTAATGCATGATTAATTTAATTAAAATGAGAAAAAGATGGAAATAAAATTTAAACCTAAAAAAAGAGTTTAAAATATGTTCAAAATACTTGTCAATTAATTTTAAAACAAAACTAATTTTTTTTGGAATTTTGAAATTGTTTTGAAATGATTAAGTCAAATAATTACACAAATAAGTAAAACTTAAAGAGAAAATTATTCTAAATATGTGCAAAATTAGCCTAAAATATATAAACTATATTTTATATAAAGAACAAATTTTTTATGATTTTTTGATTGGTTGAAATAATTAAAAAGTAAATATATAAATATAAACTAATTAATTATGCAAAATATTTAAATTATAAAGAAAAATAAAATATTTTTATATCAGAAGCCTAAAAATATTTTTGTGTATTTTTTTATTTTTAGAACTATTTTTAATTAATTTTGCAAAGAAATTAAAATAAAATAGAAAATATAAAAAGATATGATCATGTGTGGTATTTAAATAAAGTCCATGATAAGGATGCGTGTTTTGATGCGTTGGATTGACAGATGGATGGATCTGATGGTGGGAAGCCTGAAGGCGTATGACACGTAAGACACCTGCAACACACCGGATTAGAAAAATTGAATTTAAAAAACGCGCGCGCGCAAGCCAATGGGGTGAGGACACGTCTTCGTCTTCAACCTCCAGACACCACCTTTAACAGCGCTTTTATGCAAAAGCGCTGTAATTGATGAACCCTAAATCTGCAAAAATAGCGAACAGGGGTAAATCAAAACATAAATTTTTCGCGATATGCTCTTTTGACTGGGTTTTCTCCCCTGAATTCGAATATGGCCTTAGTTTCTTCTAATTTTGCTTGTAACGAAAATCCCTAAATAGGATCTAAGAACCCTAAAAATGGTAACCTCGTATACAAGCATTCAAAACTCAATTAAACTTCCAGAAATGGTCAACACATCAAGCTAAACTCAAATATATGTCTACATCTTGCTAAGTATGCGTGTATGATCGAATACGAGTTGATTTATATTTGAACAAATCGTGACCTGTGTAGCTCGATTCAGTGAGTTTCAAGACTTGCAATTGATCTGATTATGTTTAGTGAGGGTTAGGGAATGTGTTTGAGTATTTAGTTTGTATTGAAACGAGCTATAATTTAAAATTCGAATTCTAAATTTTCTTCAAAATTTCAAGTGATTACAAAAGTGGCATATGCATAGTATAGGTTCTGAATTTGTCTCTCCTTCATTACTGAAGTATGTTAGCTCTTTTATAAGCATTGAAGTGCTTAAGAACTAAGCTAAAAAGCATTAAGTGCTTTTGTTGAATTCTTGACTTTTTCAACACATGTGGCTTTGCATTTAAGCTACCATGGCTTGACTTTCCACTCTCCTTCTGCTGTACTTGGCTTGGGGCAGAGTTTTGATTGATTCCTTGATGAGTCATGCTTAGAAACTAAGCCAAGCATTATCCTTCCATTTTCCATTTTCAATTTAATCTTAAATGGGATAAAATTAAACCAAAAATGGAATAAAAATGATGTGGGCTTTGTATTGGTCGTGGGAGGCCCATTATATCATGGTAGACATGTTTGAACTATGAAAACTTGGCCCCATTTGGAAAAAATACATTTTTGATCAATGTTGGTTTTATGCATTTTCCCAAAATTTAGCCAACTTCAACAAGGTGTAAATCCCTCAATTTTTATCATATGAAGGAGATCTTGCACTTTTTTGAAACCTCAAAGAGTCCTCTAACCAATGTCTTTGGTCTCATGTCAAAATGATTTTCCATGCTCCTTGTGTGTCCTTTTGAAAAAAGTGACTTTTTGTTGACTTTGAAAATGACCTGTAATGTCTTGATTCATATTATTCAAATGGTGAATCAAATGATCATGGGACCAATTGCATTTGAAAGATGATTGAATTTCCTTCACAATTAGATTTGGTTTGAATTTTTTGGATGAAGGATGAGAGAGTTATGACCAGTCAAAGTTCAGTTGACTTTTTAGGAGAAAACCCTAATTTTGAAACTTAGGGTTTTGTTGATTTTTGATCTTTCCTTGATGAATTATGATCATCCAATGATCAAATGATGAATCCTTTGACAAAATATGGATTTTGACAAAAAATTTCATTTTTGACTGTCTGTTGACTTTTTGGGTCAAACGGGTCGTCTGTTGACTGTTTGAGCTACTGACGGTGCGTCTGAGCGAATTGAAGTTTGAAAATTTGTATGATGGTACTTTGAGATATATGGAGGTCCATGAAATCCATTTGAAGTCTCAAAAACTTGTTTCTCCTGAAAAAACAATAAACCCTAATTAGGGACTGTTTGTGTAGGAGATAGTTAAGCGTACCTGATTTTTGTGCAGTGCTGAGTCTCTGCTAATCATGTGATATTCAGAAGACTTCTAGAACAAAAATCTTGGAGTTTTGAATTGCAAAAGATTGATTTGATTGATGGTACAAAACACGGAGAATTGCACTGTCAGCGGTTTGACTGTCAACTGACTGTTTAGAGTGAAAATTCAACAGTCAAAGTTAATATTTTTTTTGTTTTTGTTTTGTTTTTGTTTTTTTTTTTGTTTTATCTGTAAATAAATATCAAATAAATAGCGTGTGTGAAGTAATAAACAGTAATTGGCGTTTGCGTAAGAATAAATTCAACAGCGAGCCAAAATACCGTATAAGAAAAATTCTAAAAACCAAGTATTCATAAATCAGGATGTGAAAATCCAAGATTATATGAAACTCTTAATTTTTAGATTGAAGTTTTCTTGAAAAAAGATGTGGGCAAATTTTGGGGTATAACAATGGCGCGCGCCTCTGCAGCATTTGGGTCTGGAATGTGTTCTTGATTTCCTATCTGTGTAGGATTTTGAAGTTTTTGAATGGGTTGAAGAGCATTTGAAGAAGACGCCATGAGTAAATTTGATTTGAATAATGGGTTAAACGAAGCCAAAGAGGATTTTCTTTTCCGTGATAAACGTAGGAAAATAGAAGTGGAAGTTTTGCGAGGGTAGAAGTTCAAGTATTTAAAGGTTTAACGGAAACCCTTTCAAATCTTTTGGGTAAAAGTCAAAAGACACGCGGAAGGCGTTGATTTAATCCAATGGCGGTCGAATAGTTGTTAGCCTTACTCCTAGTATATAGGAGTAATGATCATGAAGTAATGACAGAACGTGGGAATGTAAGTTCTGAGAAGACAGCTTTGAAAATGACAAGACGTTTTGAAAGTGGATTCATAAATGATTATGACGTTAGTCAGTTGTCTTGGAACTCTAAGAAGTGAGTAAAACGAAATCTCGTCATAACAAGAAACGTCTATTTTTCTTGTTTTCGAAACAGGCATTTATTGAGGGCAATTTGTTGGCTGAAGATTTCGTTTAGAAAGAATATTCTTTGAAGAGTTAGAATTCGAAGAAAGATGGTTACTGATGACCATTTCTGAGATTAAAAATGGCTACTGATGGCCATGTTTCAAGGATGTTGTTTAAAGTTGGAAGTGAAGATAGTTAGAATCGGAGCTAATTCGAAGTGAATTATCTTTAAGACTTAAACGTTTTGCGAAATACGAAGGGTACTGAAGCTTAACGTGTTTTCGGGACATTCTCGGTTCTGATCACGTTGCTACGCGTCGAAAGAGGATTCAGGCGGGAGGATTTGAATTTCAAAGTAGTCTGTGTAACCGCACAAGGACAGATGGCATCCCAGGGATTCTTATGGGCAACGTGGCATCAGATTAGCGTAGGACCGTTAGGGTCAAAATTAGTATCACTGTTTTAAAAACCAGACCGGACCGGCCGGTCGGACCGGTCGAACAGGTAACCGGTCTGGTTCAATAGTCGGATCGGGTATGCCATCAAACCGGTGAAAATTGGGAAAACCGGGAAAATCGGGAAAACCGACGGATTAATTGCTTTTTTTTTTTTTTTTTAAACTTTTTTTTTTTAATTTTTTTAAACTTTTTTTTTTAACATTTCTTTTAAACTTATTTTTTAATATATTTAGTAGTGTATTACTTAAATAGCATTTTCACATAGTTTTTTTCTCGTTAGTGACAAATTAAAAACTTTATTGTCTATTTGTTATCTTTGCTAATAAATTTTCTTAAATAGCATAAACATATTAAATTTTATTTGATTTTCTTTTTAGGAAGATTCTATTTTGAATTAAATTTGGTACACATTGGAGTTATTTTGTTATAAACTATTCAATTAGACTATGTTGTAATTAGACTTTGTTTAGATTATGTTGTAATTAGACTTTATTTGCAATTAGACTTTGTAATTTTTTACTATTTTGTTATGTGTGATACCTTTGTTTAAAACTTGAATTTAAGTTATGAAATTGTGAATTTATGATATGATATTTTTAAAAAATTTAAAAGCTAGTTATATTTTTTTAGAGAATGAATCATCCGGTTCGACCGGTTTTATACCTATATAATGACAGGTCTATTCAACCGAGTTATCCGGTTTAATCCGGTTTGGTCGTGCGGTTCGACCAATGACCCAGTGGTTCGACCGATAAACCAGTGACCCAGTACCCTCACCGGTTCGATGACCGATCCGGTTTTTAAAACACTGATTAGTATAAATAAGGGTCTTAATGTTAGGATTCCGTGTGTTCATTTTGTACAAATCACTCACAAATCACTCAAGTATCAAGTGTTTAGAGAACGAGTTCGCTGAGAAATGTACGTATGACACCAACACCATTTTAAATACATTTGTATCTTTCTTTATTCAAGTATCTTTTCAATTCCTTTATCCTTTTCGTTTAACTTTTACTTCGAAGCACTTTACATTTCTGCATTTTACATTATTATACGTTATATTCCTGCACTTTACATTCCTGCAGTTTACACGCTTTTATTTACGTTTTCTTTGTCGAAAGTCATATTAACATGTATAACAAGTGTTGTTTTTAAGTGAATATTCATACGATCACATCACAAACAAGTTTTCTTGAAGTCAGAACAAACAAACATGAATCAAATCATATCGAAAGACAATTGTTTGACTATGTCCTAGGATCAATCTAGTCGATCCTGCGAGTAACCAAAGTATATTTTATAGTTTGGAGGACTAGCGGTTATTTACCGGAAATCACCATAAACACCTACAAACTATGAACTAACGATTTTTTTTAAAAATCTAGAAATTAATATAGGTTTTTTGCATTTTTCTAATTGCTCGATGAAATCCAGTATTCTCTGGAGTTTTAAAAAAAGATCGATTAAATTTGTCATACATAAGATTTTTTGAAAATCCCTATAATAATACATATCGAATTCTTTAGTCGACCCAATTGATGTTTTGAATGGCTACCAATTTTTTGATTGGCTTTCAAAAAATTTCTAACATTTTATTAAAAAAAGTTGAGGGAAATAATTTTGATATTAATTATAAAACGTGAGTTAGACAATCAACCTAAACCAAAAACAATTAATTGTATTTGAAATCGAATTTGTTCTAATTACCCACAAACACCGTAGTTAAATTAGCAAATAGCAAATTAAAAAAGCACAAATAAAGTTTTAGCCTCTGGTTTTACTAATTTACAGATTTAGTTATTTAATATCTAAATCCTAATTTTAATCTTTTCAAAATTATTCTGCCACTACAAATTTATATATTTTTTACTCACATCAAATTTAAATAAAAAAAAAAGAGAAAAAAATATACACTTACACAGTTAATAAATCACTATCATATATTACTTGCAATTTCTTAATTAGGTGTATGACATAGTTCTTATATATTTTCTTATGGAAATATTATAAGTTTGCCTAATATATAAAAGAAAAGTATGAAATAATTGTGTAGGAGTATTAGGTTTGTTTTACTTTTCAATTAGGGTTCACTGGTATATAACCCGCGCGTTGCGCGGTTGACCCATATATTATTATTATTATTATTATTATTATTATTATTATTATTATATAATATTTTAAACTTCAAAATTTTAGATTATTGATTTTTTTTGAATTTTTTTAAATGATTTTATTTAAATAATTATTATATGTAGTTTTATAAACAGATATTTGAGAAAAAGTTAAATTTTAAAAATAATATAGAGGATCACTTTATTATACGTTTATAGGATTTTTTTCTAATGAGTTTATTCAAATATTATTTTATATATGAGTTTATTATAACATGTGAATATTATTATAGAGAATTTTTATTGATTGATAATGTCATTAGTATAATAAAATGGAGTTTTTTTTATAGAGTTACAAATTAAATTGATAAATAATCATAAATAGTGAGAAAAATATTTTAATAATTTTAATAAGTCATTAGTGGTTTAATAGGAATGTATGTTAGTATTACCATTAAAAAGAAATAAAAAACAAAACTTCATAAAAATTAAAATGATAATTAAATATTATCAATATGTACTAATTATAGTGTAAAAATCTTGATTGTTAGAAATAGTTTATCATAAACGAATAGAATTTGTTTATAAAGAATGACAACATCAACCATTCGATGTTGCTATACCACAAAAACATTTTGAAATTAAGATTAAGGAAATTAATCCAAAGAAAAATGATAAGTGGAAGAAGTCATAATCTATATTTGGTATGGTTATATTCGAAAGAAATAATAAGTGAAAGGTGAAAATTAAACAAAAATAATAATCTAATTGGTATGGTTATATGTGGACGAAATCATATGTGATATTGTTATAGAAATTTGGTTATCCGAATGAATGATTGCAAAAATCGTATATTTTAATATTCATTAAAAGATTGTTATTCATAGACGCCTACAAACTTTTAAATTGGAAGGCTCATAAGTTTATGTGCATCTTTATTATAAGAATACTAAATAACATATATTTATATTCTAAAGAAAACATAAGTAATACTATTCTAGAATTGTGAAGAAGGAGGAAGGAAATTAAATTAAAAAATTAAAAATCAATACAAAAAATAAAAACATCTTAACATATGCATATATATTATTGTTTCTGGAATTTAGATTCTCTAGATGATTGCAAGAGACGTATATTTTAATATTTGATTCTAAGATTGTTATTTGTAGGAGCTTGTGCCGATTAGTCTCCCATTCAAATTGCAAAACCTACAAAATTATAGTTAGAAATTATATTACAAAAATATGAATATGAGTATAAATTAATTTGAATATGATCAAAATAATATATATGAAATAAATTTAAATATGATCAAAATGATAAAATAAAATTTATTCGGAAAAACATGGACATGAAATAGATTTGAATAGATGTAAAAAAGATGAAACCATCCAAGAGATTTTGGATTAGAATATTAGATAAAGATACAAAAATCATTTTTTTTTGTATGCTTCAATTATTTAACGTATATATTTTTTTTATATTGTTAGATAATTGTTTAATTTATTCCTCATATATTTCTAATAATTATTAATATAGTGTAAAATATTATAGTTGGGTGCATATTAGATAAATAGTTATTATTTTTATAAATAATAGTATTTTTAATTGTGGTAGTTAAATATTATATTATATTATATTATATTATTATTATTATTATTATTATTATTATTATTATTATTATTTTATTAGATGAATATTATATTATAATTTATTATTTATATTATTATTATTATTATTAGTGGTGGTTGAATATTATTATTATTATTATTATTATTATTATTATTATTATTATTTTAGTTATAAGTATAATTATTATTATTTTTTATTATAATTTATTATATATATTATTATTATTAATAGTGGTGGTTGAATATTATATTATTATTATTTTAGTTATAAGTATAATTATTATTATATTTATTATTATTATTATATTTATTATTATTATTATTATTTATTTTCCATGTAGGGACAAATTAGTAAAAATACAATTAGGGTTTGTGTTTAGAATTGCTACAAAGGTGACATGTGGCTAAAATTTGTGTTTAGAGTTGTTATCAAGGAGACATGTGGCTAGGGTTGCCATCATGACAACCTTGCATTTATATATACTAGATATATGGCCCGTACGTTGCACGGGTTTGATTATAATTTTTAATTAAATAATTTATGTATAAAAATTATAATCATATAATTAAACATGTTTTATTCATATTAAATATAAAAAATATTATTTAATGGTATGAGAATCTTTAATAATTTATGTATAAAAAAATTTCAGTTATGTTTTTAAATTTAAAAGATATATCATATTTACGTGAATAATGCAATATTATAAAAAAAATATTATATTAAATTATTTATGATTAATCATTAAATTAAATTCATAATATAAGAGTATATCAATCTAAATTTTAATTATTCATTTAGTGTTTACTCTATAATTTACAAAATCTAATAAATTTTTTATTCAATGTCAAATCTAAAAAAAAAAAAATCATACATTTTCTAGATATTTTATTTTAAAATCATATTATATCTTACCATATTAATTTAAGTGTTTCTTAAACATTTAAATCTTTTAACTTCTTAAATAATTTTTTATTTTTTACATTAAAATTATCCTCTTTTGTGTAAAATTTTAGAATTTAGTATTTTTAAAACTAAGTTTTTTTAATTACTGAAAAACTACCATACCCAAAATAAATCAAGAAAAAAGAAAAATAAAATAAGATAAATATATACAATAAACATATTTTAAAACATTAATCAATGATTTCTTTACCTATAACATATTTTTTAAAGAATATTGTATGTATCTTTAATATTTTGCACATAAAATATCCACTTTTTACACCATGGCATTGATCCCTTAAAATCCTTCCATTAAAATAAACTAAATAAAATAAAAATATTCTATCTTATTTCTCAATTTAAAAATTGTAATATACATATTAATATCATTAAAAAAAATAGAGGTTAAATATTTGATTGATCGATGTAATAGTGACTTGAGCTTCCTATATCGACATAGATAAGAAATAGAAGAAAAACTATTCTACAATCTCGAAGAGTACTAAAAAAGTGAAAATATAAAACTAAAGTCACATATTTAAAACTCACAATGAGCATAAACATGTAGAACATTAAAAATAAATAAAATTATAATAGAAATTTCTTTATTCAAGGTCATCTCAAGCTCCTTTAACCATGTTTTGGTCTCCAATATGACTTTGTTGGATGAAGAGTGTTATCTGGAAAAAAAATAGACTAATGATGATCTTTAATATTCATCTTTCGTTCCTTAAACGAAACATCATATCAATATTTACATACTTGATTGTAACATTCTCAATTAGATTTACTTCAACTATGAACTCAATCATATCTGATCAACAAAAAATATACAATATATTATACATGAAAATCGAATAATTGAATATGAGATTTAATAATAAAATAAACTTATCTAAAAAACCATAGAAAGAAAAAGAAACTAAAAACATATTGAAGTTATCATGGTGAAAATCATAGAAAATTATGAATTTGTGAAATGTATATCAAAGATATTGAGTAAATAATAATGTGAGTTTATGTAGAATTTTATAGGTGTGGGAGAATGCAAAGGAACATAAAATTTATTGGTATTTTAGGTGTAACGTTATTATAGTTATGACCTATCATTTTCTATATAAAATATGATAAATTAAATTGAGTATTATTATGTATTATAAAGTTTTAATTCAATTGAAAAATAGATTATTTAAAAAAAAGTATATAAAATTGGAGAGAAATTTAAAAAGTTGTTTATATAAATAAAATATATATTAAATAAATGTTATTTTTTATTTAAAATTAATTGTAATGTAATGCTATATAATCTAACATTTTCCATTTATAAAATAATATTAAAAAAATCATTTTTTAATGAAAATTTAAAAAATTGAACAATTTATAATTATAAAAAATATGAATAAATAAAATTGAGTATTATATATTCTCAAAATAAAACTCTACTAAAAATATATTTTATTAATTAAGAAATTCTACAAAATAGAAAATCATTTCACTTTTACTTCATTCTATTTGTTTTTAATTTTTTTATATAATAATTATTAACATATTTAATACTAATTTTTTAATTTCTGTCCATTATTACTATATATTAATTACAATTTCAATAACCATTAAAATGAGAATTATAGACAGTAAAATAAAAAATGGTGAGAATTAATGAAAATAGAATAAAAAATGTTGGGAATTAAAGTTATAAATGAGGGGTTATCTAATAAATCGGACCATTTAATAGATTGTTAAGAAAAAACTTTAAAAAGAGTAACGTTTAAAGAATAATAATTTTATAATAATGATAAATGAATTATGTAACTATAGAATAAAAAACGGTAAAAATTAAAGAAAGGAGAATAAAAACGGTGGGGATTAAAGTTATATAATGATTGATTTTATAAAACGGACCATTTAATAGATAATTAAGAAAAAATATTTTAAAAAAGTAACGTTTAAAGAATAATAATTTATTAATGTTGCTAAATGAATTATGTAACTATATAATGTAATTTAAAAGTTCATTAATTTTATTGTGAAAATCTTAAAATTAGTCTACTATAAATTTATAAATAAGAAATAAATATATCCCAAGCTTATATATTAAATTTAAATTTTATGATTTTAAATATAATTCTCATTATTATTATATTTAATTGATATATTTTTTATGGTAGAATTTTGTGATGATGACACATAAGCACGAGACTATGATAACATGACACATAAGCAAATATTAGGGTTTTTGTCAAAAGTTGTCATCATGACAACTTTACATTTATATTAAGTAGATTAAGATAAGATAAGATAGTTTCTCCTCGTAAAAGAGAATAATAAGTGGGTTTAACTTTTCTACTCCAATTCTTCAACTGCAAAATCTCTCACATAAACTACATGAGTCCCCAGTCGGAGGATCCTCATAACGTGTCGGTATATATCCCCGACGAACTCATCGCCGACGTGCTTTCCTTCCTTCCCGTCAAATCAGTCCTTCGATTGAGATGTGTGAGTAAGACATTGAATTCTCTTATCTCTGATACTTTCTTTGTCAAATTGCATCTTAATCGATCCAAACGAAAGGACAGGGCCGACCCAATCAAACCAGAGACCCTGTTCTAATTTAAAAAATAGACCTAAAAAAATACATTCAATAATTAAAAGTGACATACCAAAAATATAAAAAATATTTCATACAATTTTTTATTTTACTGCTTAAAAAAAGTCTTCCTCCAAACAATATTATTTTGTTCAACAACGAAATGCAATTTTTTTTTCACTTGCATCTATTAGTTGCCGTCGTTTCCACATCCAATGAAAATATATGTATTGTAATAATTATGTTTTTGTTTTTAATAGTTTGCTCGATTCTTTTTATATAATATTATAATGCTTTATAATTTTCTCTTCCATTCTAATCAAATTGCCTTCTAATTGAATGATTATTAAATATGAAGTAATACTACTATATAAATATTTTCCATTAATTGTTTGGATATTGGAAACTAGCAACATGTTTTGGTTTGAATTTCCCATTAAATGTTTGTATACTGGAAACTTAAGCACCGTTTCAATTTTTAATACTTTTATAATGTAGTTAAAAAAAGGGGGCCTTTGGAATATTGGGGCCCGGCGCTATAGGGCATGTTGCGCCTGAAGATGGTCGGCCCTGCATATTTTCATCATAATTCAACATTTAAGAACTCATAAACTCAATTTACATATGCACTACGCTAAAATTGATTTTTTTATCGCCTAATTTAATAGCACTTTTAAAAAAAATGATATTAAAAAGGAAAAAACATATCTATAATACCACTTTATAATCGGGCGCTATTATAGGATACAGACAATTTGATTTTGATAACACTTTGTGACAAAACGCTGTTACTAAGCTTCACTAAAATAGCACTTTCTTTGAAATGCTATTAATATTCTTCTTTAACGTAGCGTTTTATAATAAAACGCTATTATTTTACTACCACATATAATTAATAAAATAAAAGGCTATTATTTTTTTAAAAGTTATTATGTTATCATTTACCTAAGGGTCTGTTTGGTTCAACGGAGGGGAAGGGAGGCGAGGGGATGTAATTTAATAAAGGGGAGGGGAAGGGAGGGGAGGAGAGATATTTTAATTAAAAGTATGTTTGGTTCAAACGAGGGGGAGGGAAGGGGAGGAAGAATTTTTAATTAAAAATATGTTTGGTTCTGGAGGGGAGGAATTTTAAAACTAATTTATCTTTTAACCCTTGAAATAGTATAACACCCATGCTAAATCAAATAAAAACAATGTGATATTCTTAATTTTTTTTGTCAATTCATAAACAATATAGATAACCAAACACAAAATATTTACTATTTCAAATACTTTAAAATATATTAAAGCGTAAATAAAATATTGATAAATTCCATGCAATAATCATATGATCCATGATCAGATGAATTATTTTATCATCTTGATGATCCATCTAATTCCATAAAATATTTTTAAATTAAATTTTAGATAATAAATATATATATATATATATATATATATATATATATATATATATATATATATATATATATATATATAGCTCATATACTACAATTATATTATATATAAATATATAATACAACACAATAACTTATAAAACAATTAAGTTCTTACAAAATAATAAATAAAAATAAATATAATAAAATACATGAAAAAAATGAAGAAAGTTGAGTCACTATATTAATATAAAATAATGGAGTTACCATAAAAAATAGAGGAATTCTAATAAGACGATAAAAATTAACGTATAATATGTATTAAAAACAATTTAAGATTTTAATTAAAAAGTGAAGGGAATTTTGTCAATATAGAAAAAAATAGATTTTATCATAACTCGATCTCCCTCCCCTCCCCTCCAAATTCCTCCGATTTGGGGGGAACGAAAAGTTGCTTCAGGAGGGAATCTGATTACCTCCAATCCCCTCCCTTCATAAAAAATTGAACCAAACATACTTAACTTAAAATATTCCCTCCCCTTCCCTCCCCTAGGAAACCCCCCAACCAAACAGACCCTAAAGGGCTATTGTTTTATATAATATATAATTAATAAAATAAAATAAAACCAAAACACTTTTTGGCATATAAATTTCACATTCGCGCTCATATTTTCGCTAGTCATCGCCAAAAACTAAAACCCATGTTTCATTGATTCTCCCAACCGATTCTCTTACGTTGTAACCCCTTCCTTCATTTCATCTATTCTCCCTCGTCAATCATATATTCATCACTGTCATCTCTTTCTTCAAAACCTCCATCTTCGTTAACCCGGAGCTTCATGCTTTCATCGGTGAAACCCTATCACCACGTGAAACCCCTTCCAACCGGAACTTCACCAAACCTCCTCTCTCGAACAAATACACATTCAGAAGAAGAAGAAGTTAAGGTGAAGAGCGGGCGGAAAGATAAGAAGATTGTACCAAAACGTGTGTGCCTTTTTCTGAAATTGAACCGGGCCGGAATCACTTCGATTGCGTGAGTTTTTTTCTTACCATCTCTTTGATTTCTTGACACTATCATATTCTTTGTACGTTATTGATTCAAATTCCTCTATCAACTGTTTGAAAATGCTATTGTATGCTGCTTAATTCCATTTGGTAGCTCTAGGGCTTTAGAATCTTTGGTCAGATTTAATTGAGATTGATGATGTATCTGTGAAGTTGGAGTTGAAATTTGATTAGGGAAGAGAATATTTTTCGATTTCGCATTTGATTTCGTTGTTGTTCGAGGAGTATTTTCAATTATGTTCATAATGTCAGTTATGTTACATGATACATACGCTGCTTCTGGCTCCAATCATGAATTGCCAGCTTGAACATTTGAAGCATATGATAGAGAATGATCTGAGATTTATCAAATAATATCATATCATATAATCTGAGATTTATCTCATAACTTGATTTGTTTGAGATAAATCTCCTTCAATTGATGGAAGTTTGGGTATTGATAAGTGGCCAGGTGATGAATCTTCTGTGTCGGTATTTGGCGTTGTAGAATTTTCCAAAGCAGCATTTGGTTCTTCAATGAGGCCTTTACTTTCTACAACTGATTTGGAATCTTTAGTTTCTTCAACTGATTCGGGCAACAGCAAAATACACATTTTAGATTGTTGTTCTTCTATAATGGTACTCCCTTGTCAAGTAACTCTACTTGTGTCGGTATTTGGTGTTGTAAAATTTAGATTGTTGTAAGATTTATGCCCTAACTAATGTAAAATATTTTTTACACAAAGACACAAAAAAAATGTTAAAATTGGAGAGTTGAAGTAAAGTACTAGATACATGTGCAAAATGTGCAAAATGTGCAAATGTGCAACGTGATCCCAACCTGTAATAAAGGCAATGGTAGATTTGAGGAACCATGCACGTTAGATTAGAGGTTGTTCTATTGCTATACCCCGCTAGCTATAAATAAAGCTAACACAAGGCAATGGTGTAAGTACGAAGTGCGCCTAAGAGGGGGGGGGGGGGGTGAATTAGGTACTTTATAATTTTTCCGGTTTTATGGTGTAAAGGTGATTATTTTTCTGGTTTATGGTGATGTTACTAAAAGATGTAAAGTGCAGTAAAATAAATGACACAATGATATATCCTGGTGTTAGAACAAGATTTGTTCTGATCAATATTCTTAGTTTTGATGATAACAAGGATATGAATTTTGTGTGAGATAATGTGGTACTCTAATACATTGCAATTTCCCTTTCAGGAAATATATAAAGAGTATGCGCAAATCAGCGCTCAGAAGCTTTGTCTCAGAAGGTTCAGCATGCAATATCAGAACATGGTCTGGCAAGACATCAGAAGATGGTCAAGGCAGAATCAGAACATGGGTCTATGGAAGCATCAGAAGAACTTGAGATCAGAAGCACTGAAGTTCTCATGGTATCACGCTCAGAAGCACTTCAAGGTCAGAAGACAAGAAGATGCTATGCACCAAGCTGTTTGACTCTGATGATATTCAAATATTATATTCACAAACATCAGATCAGAAGAAAGTACAGGTGGCAGGCTACGCTGACTGACAAAAGGAACGTTGGAAGCTATTAAAGGCAACGTCAGTAGACACAGCGTGAACAAGGCTCGAGGTAGTTGACAAAAGCGTGAAACATTAAATGCAATGCTGTACGGAATACGCAAAGCATTAAATGCGCCCAACGGTCATCTTCTCAAACGCCTATAAATATGAAGTTCTGATGAGAAGCAAAAAGACGATTTGCAAAACAATAAACTTGCTGAAACGCTGTTCAAATTCAAAGCTCAGAAACTTCATCTTCATCAAAGCTCACTACATTGCTGTTGTAATATATTAGTGAGATTAAGCTTAAACGTTAAGAGAAATATCACTGTTGTGATTATAGCTTTTTAGAAGCATTGTAAAACTCTTATTTGATTACATTAATTTGTAAGTAACTAGAGTGATCAAGTGTTGATCAGGATACTCTAGGAAGTCTTAGCTTGTGTCTAAGCAGTTGTAATTAGAGTGATCACGTGGTGGTCAGGATACTCTAAGAAAGTCTTAGCTTGTGTCTAAGCATTTGTTCCTAGAGTGATCAGGTTGTGATCAGGATACTCTAGAAGACTTAGTCGTGGGCTAAGTGGAAAACCATTGTAATCTGTTGCGATTAGTGGATTAAATCCTCAGGTGAGGTAAATCACTCCGCGGGGGTGGACTGGAGTAGTTTAGTTAACAACGAACCAGGATAAAAATAACTGTGCAATTTATTTTTATCGTTCAAG
The DNA here is from genome assembly GCF_029867415.1 of Vicia villosa. NCBI lineage: Eukaryota > Viridiplantae > Streptophyta > Magnoliopsida > Fabales > Fabaceae > Vicia > Vicia villosa. Next base: position 666,654 of record NW_026705362.1, read on the forward strand.
TTTTTAAGAATACACTTATTCAAACCCCCCCTTTCTAAGTATTTTTCTATCCTTCAATTGGTATCAGAGCGCCGGTTCTAAGGTGCAAGCACTTAACCGTGTTTAGAAAAGATTCAGGAAGAGAAAAACGCTTCAGTAAAAGATGGCTGGTGAAGTTCCAACAAATCCAGCTGCATCTACATCTGGCTCAGCTGAGCAATACTACAATGGTAATGGTAACAATGGTTACACCAGACCACCAATATTCGATGGTGAAAACTTTGAGTATTGGAAAGATAAATTAGAAAGTTACTTTCTTGGTCTGGATGCTGATCTATGGGATCTTCTGTTGGATGGTTACAAACATCCTGTTAAAGCTACTGGTGTAAGGCTCACGAGAAGCGAAATGAATGATGATCAAAAGAAAGATTTCAAGAATCATCACAAATGCAGGACTGTTTTGCTGAATGCTATCTCTCATGCTGAGTATGAGAAGATATCTAACAGGGAAACGGCCCATGACATATATGAGTCCTTGAAAATGACTCATGAAGGAAATGCTCAAGTCAAGGAGACCAAAGCTCTTGCACTAATCCAAAAGTATGAAGCCTTCAAGATGGAGGATGATGAAGACATTGAAAAGATGTTTTCAAGATTTCAAACTCTGACTGCTGGATTGAGAGTTCTCGACAAAGGCTACACCAAGGCTGATCATGTAAAGAAGATCATCAGAAGTTTGCCCAGAAGATGGGGCCCAATGGTGACTGCATTCAAGATTGCGAAGAATCTGAATGAAGTTTCTTTGGAAGAACTGATCAGTGCCCTGAGGAGTCATGAGATTGAACTTGACGCTAATGAACCTCAGAAGAAAGGTAAGTCTATTGCTTTAAAATATAATGTTAAAAAATGCACTAACGCTTTTCAGGCTAGAGAAGAAGATCCTGAAGAATCAGAATCTGAAGAAGAAGATGAACTGTCCATGATCTCCAGAAGGGTAAACCAACTCTGGAAAAGCAAGCAAAGGAAGTTCAGAGGCTTCAGAAGTTCAAAGAAATTTGAACGAGGAGAATCTTCTGGTGACAGAAGATCTGACAAGAAGAAGGCTGTCTGCTATGAGTGCAATGAGCCTGGACATTACAAGAATGAGTGTCCGAAACATCAGAAGGAGAATCCCAAGAAGAAGTTTCATAAGAAGAAAGGTCTTATGGCAACATGGGATGATTCTGAATCAGAATCAGGATCAGACTCTGAAGGAGAGCAGGCAAACTTTGCGCTGATGGTGACAGAAGATGATGGATCAGAATCTACATCAGAATCAGATTCTGAAGAGGTATTTTCTGAACTATCTAGAGAAGAGTTAGTTTCCAGTCTAACAAAGCTTCTTGAATTAAAAGCTCATCTTAGTATCAAATACAAAAAGCTGAAAAAGCAATTTGAATTTGAAACTAAGAAGCTTGAGTTGGAAAATTCTGAATTAAAAGAAAAAGTTTTAAAATTATCCAATAATGCTGGATCTCCTTCTGATTCAGAAAAATCCACTCCCAGTCTGAATCATATTCTGAAAGAATATGATTTAAGTTTCCGGAAGTTCTTATCTAGAAGTATTGGCAGAAGTCAGCTAGCTTCTATGATATATGCTGTGTCTGGGAACAAGAGAGTTGGCATTGGTTATGAGGGTGAAATCCCATACAAGCTTGAATCTGTGGATGATATGAAAATATCATACAAGCCTCTGTATAACCAATTTAAATTTGGCCACTCCCATGATATTAAGCACACATCACATACACAAAGTTTTCACATAACACACACCAAGAAGCATGTGACACAAACTAAGAAATATCATGGAACTCAGAATAAGAAGTATCATACTGTTCCTCCTGCTAAATATTTTGCTAAACCCAAGTTCAATCAAAACTTGAGGAGAACTAACAAGAAAGGACCCAAGAGGATGTGGGTACCTAAGGAAAAGATTATTCCTATTGCAGATATCCTTGGCTACAAAGAAGGAAAAGCACAACATGTCATGGTACCTGGACTCTGGGTGCTCGCGACACATGACGGGAAGAAGGTCTACATTCTAAGACCTGGTGCTTAAACCAGGTGGAGAAGTCAAGTTTGGAGGAGATCAGAAGGGCAAAATCATTGGCTCTGGAACCATAAGTCTTGGTAACTCTCCTTCCATAACTAATGTACTTCTTGTAGAAGGATTAACGCATAACTTATTGTCCATAAGTCAATTAAGTGACAATGGTTATGATATAATCTTCAATCAAAAGTCTTGCAAGGCTGTAAGTCAGAAGGATGGCTCAATCCTATTTACAGGCAAGAGGAAGAACAACATTTATAAGATTGATCTTTCTGATCTTGAGAAGCAGAAGGTGACTTGTCTTATGTCTGTTTCTGAAGAGCAATGGGTCTGGCATAGAAGATTAGGACATGCTAGTTTGAGAAATATTTCTCAGATTAACAAACTAAATCTGGTCAGGGGACTCCCAAATCTGAAATACAAATCAGATGCTCTTTGTGAAGCATGTCAGAAGGGCAAGTTCTCCAGACCTGCATTCAAGTCTAAGAATGTTGTTTCTACCTCAAGGCCGTTAGAACTCTTACACATTGATCTATTTGGCCCAGTCAAAACAGCATCTGTCAGAGGGAAGAAAGATGGATTAGTCATCGTTGATGATTATAGTCGCTGGACGTGGGTAAAGTTCTTGAAACACAAGGATGAGTCTCATTCAGTGTTCTTTGAATTCTGCACTCAGATTCAATCTGAGAAAGAGTGTAAAATCATAAAGGTCAGAAGTGATCATGGTGGCGAATTTGAGAACAGATTCTTTGAGGAGTTCTTCAAAGAAAATGGTATTGCCCATGATTTCTCTTGCCCCAGAACTCCACAGCAAAATGGAGTTGTAGAGCGAAAGAATAGGACTCTACAAGAAATGGCCAGAACCATGATCAATGAAACCAATATGGCTAAGCATTTCTGGGCAGAAGCAATTAACACTTCATGCTATATTCAGAATAGAATCTCTATCAGACCTATTCTAAATAAGACTCCTTATGAATTGTGGAAGAACAGAAAGCCCAACATTTCATATTTCCATCCTTTTGGATGTGTATGTTTTATTCTGAATACTAAAGATCATCTTGGTAAGTTTGATTCCAAAGCACAAAAATGTTTCCTTCTTGGATATTCTGAACGCTCTAAAGGCTACAGAGTATACAATACTGAAACATTGATTGTAGAAGAATCAATCAATATCAGGTTTGATGATAAGCTTGGTCTTGAAAAACCAAAGCAGTTTGAGAATTTTGCAGATTTTGATATTGATATATCAGAAGTTGAAGAATCAAGAAGCAAAGCTGCAGAAGCTGGCAGTCTCAGAAGCAATGGATCAGAAGATCAAGTTGCTGCATCTTTAGAGAATCTTAGGATTTCTGAAGAACCAACTATCAGAAGATCACCTAGACTTGCCTCAGCTCATTCAGAAGATGTGATCCTTGGAAAGAAAGATGATCCCATCAGAACAAGGGCATTCCTTAAGAACAATGCAGAATGTCAATTAGGTCTTGTTTCTTTGATCGAGCCAACTTCTGTTGATCAAGCTCTAGAAGATCCAGACTGGATAATTGCCATGCAAGAAAAACTAAATCAGTTTACAAGGAATGATGTATGGGACTTGGTTCCTAGACCAAAAGGATTTAACATCATCGGTACTAAGTGGGTTATCAGAAACAAGCTAAGTGAGAAAGGTGAAGTGGTAAGAAACAAAGCCAGACTGGTTGCTCAGGGTTATAGTCAGCAAGAAGGGATTAATTATACAGAAACCTTTGCACCGGTGGCCAGGTTAGAATCTATTCGTCTATTAATTTCTTTTGCTACTCAACACAACATCACTCTTTATCAGATGGATGTCAAGAGTGCCTTCTTAAATATTTATATAGATGAAGAAGTTTATGTTCACCAACCTCCTGGTTTTGAAGACTCCATGTCTCCAAATCATGTTTTCAAATTAAAGAAATCATTATACGGATTGAAACAAGCTCCCAGAGCTTGGTATGAACGTTTGAGTTCTTTCCTTCTAGAAAATGATTTCACTAGAGGAAAAGTGGACACTACTCTCTTTTGTAAAACATTTAAAAAGGATATTTTAATTTGTCAAATATATGTTGATGATATTATCTTTGGAACATCTAATGCTACACTTGGAAAGGAGTTTGCTGAGTCTATGCAGGCTGAATTTGAAATGAGCATGATGGGAGAACTCAAGTATTTCCTTGGGATTCAAATCAACCAAACTTCCGATGGAACCTATGTTCATCAAACGAAGTATGTGAAAGAACTTCTGAAGAAGTTTAATCTTTCTGAAAGCAAAGAAGCCAAAACTCCTATGCATCCAACATGTGTACTAGGTAAGGATGAGGTAAGTAAGAAGGTAGATCAGAAGTTGTACAGAGGTATGATTGGATCTCTTCTATATCTAACTGCTTCTAGACCTGACATTCTCTTTAGTGTTTGTTTGTGTGCTCGATTCCAATCAGATCTAAGAGAATCTCATTTGACAGCGGTTAAGAGAATTCTAAGGTATCTAAAAGGTACTACTAATGTTGGTTTAGTTTACAGAAGATCTAAAGATTACAACTTAGTAGGATTCTGTGATGCTGACTATGCTGGAGATAGAATAGAAAGAAAGAGCACTTCTGGAAGTTGTCAATTTCTTGGAAGTCATCTGATCTCATGGTACAGCAAGAAGCAAGCTACTATTGCCCTCTCAACAACAGAAGCAGAATATGTTGCTGCTGCTGGTTGTAGCACACAAATGCTTTGGATGAGAAGTCAGCTGGAAGATTATCAGATATATGAGAGTAACGTTCCTATTTTCTGTGATAATACTTCTGCTATATGTTTATCTAAGAATCCTATTTTACATTCAAAAGCTAAACATATTGAGATTAAACATCATTTCATAAGGGACTATGTTTAGAAGGGTGTTATATCTTTAAACTTTGTGGATACATACCATCAATGGGCTGATATCTTTACAAAACCCCTTGCTGAAGATAGGTTTAAGTTCATTCTGAAGAATATCAGTATGGATTTATGCCCAGAATGAGAAGATGAGAAGATCTTATGTATGAGTATCTTCTGAAATGAAATTGGATTTTTTTTTAAGAAGTTCTGATTGAAATCAATTAGAAATTGTGATTCAGTTATTACTAACGTTTCATTGTCTAAGTTGATTCAGAATCTCTTTAAAAGCAAAACAGCTGTAACTGGCTATCCAGATGGTAAACACGTGTTCACTATTTCTGGACAAGCGTGCGTGCAGTTGAGGGGACGTCTACTTAGGTAACTGTGCAAATCTCGTCTTTTGTCATTATTATCTCTCCTCACGTCATATTACATTAAATGCCATTCATCATTTCTTTTATTGTCCTTCTTTTCTTTTTTATATTCCTCGAACGTTTCCCTCTTCTTTTTCCCTCTATTTATTCCTTCATTTCGTTGCATTTTTTCAATAAGTCTTGGCTCTCTTTCTCTTTCTTTTTCTCTCTTGTCCAACAAAGTTTTTCTTTGGCATAAACCCTAGTTCATTCATCTTCAACCTAGCGTTCATCATGAATCCTTTCAACTCAATGAGAACGGATGGAAGGGTTAATCAGTTACAGGATGTGAAGCATATCTTGGGATGGCTCTCCAAGTCTCTTTCAAGACAGATCTCTTCTTCAATGCTGTTATCAACATTTATCCAAAGGAAGAAGACCTTCTTGAGTCACTGGAGCCCGTTTGCAACATTAGCTCCCTGTCTATGAACTGTTCCTCACTTCCTCTTTGGTCTCTTGGATCTCTCCTACAGTGGAGGTTCTAGTCTGGACAGGCATGAAGAGTTTTCAAGCTTTCATGGCTGAACAAACTGAAGACCAGAGGGTTCTTGAGTTGTTTGCGCAGTCTTTGCGTAGGATAGAGTCTTAGGCTTTAAGTCTTTGTAGTTTTCTTTCCTTGTTGCATCTGTTTTCTGCATACATCTTTTGTAATCCTTCTTGATTGAAATCAATGAAAAGTTATTTATGTTTCTTTCCTTTTGTCTCTTGCTTTACATCTGAATCTTTTCTGTTTTTTGATGATATGACAAAAAGGGGGAGAAATATATGATAAATGATCTGATTAATATTATCAGTTACCGAGTAAAAAGGCTCCACATTTACTAACAGAACTTGCAAAGTTCTATGTTTTTAAGTTGTGTTGTTGCAGGAATCAAAGATTCAAGATCAACATAAGAAGCAACAAAATGATCAGAAATAGCTCTTGGATTCTTGAAGCAAGCTGAGTGCTAGGAAGCTTCAGAATCAGAAGCAAGAAGGAAGAATGATCAGAAATTCTGATAATAGAATATGATCAGAATCATTGTCTATTTGCTCTGATACATTGTCTATTGGATCTGATATATTCTATATGGCTTATATGGCTCTGATACATATTTTGTGTTCTGATACACATTTTATGTTCTAACTCATTCATGCTGACTTTTGTCGTTTAGTTTTGTTTTGTAACATGTCAGGATGTAGAGATGCTCTGATGATGCTCTGGTACATTCAACAATGTTCTGATACAAACTAGAATGAAGTGATGTAAGAAGAAATTCAAAGCTCTGAAGCTATCCGAGGGAAGCAGAAATCATAAGCTGTGAATGTTCTAAAGATCCAGAAAACTCAAGTTCTGAAGCTGTCCTAAATGGAAGCATGAATCAGAAGCTGTGAATGTTCTGAAGATCAAAGAAATTCAAGTTCTGAAGCTGTCCTAAATGGAAGCAGGAATCAGAAGCTGTGAATGTTCTGAAGATCAAAGAAATTCAAGTTCTGAAGTTGTCCTAAATGGAAGCAGGAATCAGAAGCTGTGAGTGTTCTAGGGATCTAAAGAAATTCAAGTTCTGAAGCTGTCCAATGGAAGCAGAAGTCAGAAGCTATGAATTATCAGAAGACAGAAGCTTATGTGATCGTCTTTACCGAAATAATCAGGGAAGTCTTTTATTATTAAAGTTCTTCGAGTATTTATTTCAGGGGGAGATTATTCATCTCAGGGGGAGATTGTTAATCTCAGGGGGAGACATATTCACATGCTTATGCTATAGCTGTGTAATTTGTCTTTAGCCGGCTGCTCTTTCTGATCGCAAATTCATATCATTTATATATGTTTTTGTCATCATCAAAAAGGGGGAGATTGTTAGAACAAGATTTGTTCTGATCAATATTCTTAGTTTTGATGATAACAAGGATATGAATTTTGTGTGATATAATGTGGTACTCTAATACATTGCAATTTCCCTTTCAGGAAATATATAAAGAGTATGCACAAATCAGCGCTCAGAAGCTTTGTCTCAGAAGGTTCAGCATGCAACATCAGAACATGGTCTGGCAAGACATCAGAAGATGGTCAAGGCAGAATCAGAACATGGGTCTATGGAAGCATCAGAAGAACTTGAGATCAGAAGCAGAAGCACTGAAGTTCTCATGGTATCACGCTCAGAAGCACTTCAAGGTCAGAAGACAAGAAGATGCTATGCACCAAGCTGTTTGACTCTGATGATATTCAAATATTATATTCACAAACATCAGATCAGAAGAAAGTACAGGTGGCAGGCTACGCTGACTGACAAAAGGAACGTTGGAAGCTATTAAAGGCAACGTCAGTAGACACAGTGTGAACAAGGCTCGAGGTAGTTGACAAAAGCGTGAAACATTAAATGCAATGCTGTACGGAATACGCAAAGCATTAAATGCGCCCAACGGTCATCTTCTCAAACGCCTATAAATATGAAGTTCTGATGAGAAGCAAAAAGACGATTTGCAAAACAATAAACTTGCTGAAACGCTGTTCAAATTCAAAGCTCAGAAACTTCATCTTCATCAAAGCTCACTACATTGCTGTTGTAATATATTAGTGAGATTAAGCTTAAACGTTAAGAGAAATATCACTGTTGTGATTATAGCTTTTTAGAAGCATTGTAAAACTCTTATTTGATTACATTAATTTGTAAGTAACTAGAGTGATCAAGTGTTGATCAGGATACTCTAGGAAGTCTTAGCTTGTGTCTAAGCAGTTGTAATTAGAGTGATCACGTGGTGGTCAGGATACTCTAAGAAAGTCTTAGCTTGTGTCTAAGCATTTGTTCCTAGAGTGATCAGGTTGTGATCAGGATACTCTAGAAGACTTAGTCGTGGGCTAAGTGGAAAACCATTATAATCTGTTGCGATTAGTGGATTAAATCCTCAGGTGAGGTAAATCACTCTGCGGGGTGGACTGGAGTAGTTTAGTTAACAACGAACTAGGATAAAAATAACTGTGCAATTTATTTTTATCGTTCAAGTTTTTAAGACTACACTTATTCAAACCCCCCCTTTCTAAGTGTTTTTCTATCCTTCACCTGGTTCCCCTTACAAACTGAGAGTACTCCAGTCCCCTTACGCAGTAAGAGATTTTAATATTGTTGGTATCTTGTACAAGCCTAACCAAACACCAAGAACAATCCTCTTGGACCAAGAACAATCCTCTTGGATTTTTCACTAAGACCACTTATGAGAACAATCCTCTCAAAGTGTCTAACTTGTTTTCAACAATCCTGTATAACAAGAATACAACAAGTATTTGATTTTGTATAAGAGTTTGAATAGTAGAACAATGTATCAATCACTTGATTGATCTTCCCTTCCAATGACAATATTTCACAATTCTTAAAGTAATAGATTGCTCAAGTATTTTCTAGTTTGGATGATATGAAAGTGTGTAGAAAATATCTTGAAAATGATTGAAGAATAACAATGTGAAATTCTGAAAATTTCTAAGAGTTTTTTTGATTGGAAGAGGTGAAGAATGAACTTGACATTTTGAGTATATATAGATGTTCATAACACCCCTTGAAATATCATAAGTTTCTGTATTTTAATCATGAACCATTGCCAAGACTAAAGAAAAGGTTTTAATGAAAAGGTGTATGAGAAGGTGTAATGAAAAGATGTTGTTTTTCAAAAACGTTCAGCAAGCAATCGATTGCACCTTTGTGCAAATCGATTGCACAACTTCTAACAGAAAAAAATCAAAAAACCTTTTGTGCAAATCGATTGCTATAAAGTGCAAATCAATTTGCACAAGCAAAAACAGAAGCAGATATAAAATCCTTCAGCGAGCAATCGATTTACAGTAAGTGTAAATTGATTTACACATAGTGAAAATGCAGTTTTTGTTTAAGAGACTTGAGATCTAAGAAAGAGTATGCTGTGCAATTTTATGGTTGGATTTTTGAGCATCTAAGACTTAAGTAATTGGTAATTATGGTTATACCTATTCCGAAGAATCCAAAGCTTGAATCAAAGTCTTTACACATGATGCTTTATCTTGAATATCATCTTTTCCTTCTTGTCATGTATGATTTGTCTTCATCAAAACAAAAGATCTTTCATTGAAAATCTTGATTTCACATTCTCCCCCTTTTTGATGATGACAAACAATCTTTACTAATGCATTGTTATTTCCGGAAAGCTTCTCCCTAAAGATGTATAACTCCCCCTCAATATGTGAAGCTAGGAGTATTTTGACTTGAAACATTTTGTGATGAAAATTTTGTACCTTAAACAAAAGTCAAGGAAATACAAGCATATAGGTGTAACATCCTTCTCCCCCTTTGACATTATCAAAAAGAAGGGAAAGATGGATAAAATACAAGAAATTATAAGACATATAAAGAAGCAAACATTCATTCATGAAAGGAAAATAAGCATAACATAGATAAGTCATAAAAACAAGAGTGCAAGATAAAATAGCTATGGTACTAAGTACCTTACAAAAACATAACATAAAAGACCATAATTTTAAAAGACATAGATAAGCTTTAAGGTTGGTCCATGTTGTTGAAAATGTTGTTGTTGTTGTTGGAATCAAAAGGGCCTTGGTTGAAGAAGTCTTGTTGAATAGGTGGTTTGGTATATCGTGGAGGAGGTGCAGCCGGGTTGGTCGGATCATAAGGAGGGATATAAATATGTGAATAGAGATAAGAAAATTGTTGGTTCACATCATGGCGAAACTCATTAATCCGATTTGTGGTAGATTCATTGATTGAGTTCCATTGGTTGTTGATGGAGGTGTTAAGGTTGGCAAATTGTGAAGTCATGAAATCATAGAGTTCTTGGTTGCTTGGATCGTTTGAACCATGTGAGGGACGAGCATCTTCTTCACCACCTTCAACCTCTTGCTCATTTCCTTCGTTTTCTATGACATCTTCACCAATGTAAGTAATAGTTTTTGTGGCCGGATTATATAAAACACCCATCCGTGCATCAACATTCTTAATAGTAATTTTATTACTATTTGAATCCATAAGACAAACTTCATAGCCATCAAAATCTATCTCAAAGAATTCCAAGATCCGAGTTATAAACCAAGCATATGGTAAGAATTTGGACTTATGATTGAATTTCAACATATTAATCATAATTAAACGAGCCCAATTAACCTCAATGTTGTTCTTCCTTGCATACAAGAGTTGCATTTCAAGCTCCGTAACCGTGCAATGATTTCCAGCCCTAGGAAACATGATATAGACCATAAAATAGTGAAACAACCTATCGTCTATATAGAAAATTCCAGCAGACCATGAACCTCTTGATGGTTCAACACCACCTAGTCCCTTAACTCTTTTAGCATGAAATTCTTGTTCAGTCATCCTCCCTATACTATAGTAAAAATTTCTTTTATCAAATTCAGCCCATGCTTCATCCTCGGGGTCATAGAGAGAGCTACCACTACTTGGGATATTCAAAATACGACCAAGTAGTTTGAAGGTTAAACAAATTCTTTTTCCAGCAACATAAGAAATAAGTTTTCCTTTATCCATATGCATATTACAAAAGAACATTCTCACTAATTCTGGATAGTATGGTCCAAATGAAGATATGACCGGTTCCAAACCATAAGAGGTCAAAGTATTTTGGAAAGAAAAGCATTCTTGAGGAAAGGTAGAAAGAATACCATATTTTGGAGTTTGAACATTCTTGCTTGAAAAGAACTTTGTATACCTTTCCTCTTGTTCAGTGGTGAGATATTGAAGTAAAGGATTCACCATGGATGATGAAGAAGTTTTGTCCTTGCCTTTGCTTTGGTCTGAAACTTTTCTCTTTTGTCTTGAAGCCATGGAGGTAAGGATTTTCGGTTAGGGTTTGTTTGAGAGAGAGATTGAATTTTTGACAAGGTTTAGTGTTAGGTTTAAGAGTAGAGATATTATATATATTTGATTTGGTCAAGATAGTTTTTAAAATGAGATAAGATTGGGAAGGGAGAGTGATGAGTGGGTAATAAAAATGGTCAAAGATAGGTGGAAGGGTTGGTGAAGGAGTGGGTGGAAAAGAAATAAATATTCCGACCAACATTAAAAGAAAAATAAAAGCAAAATAAAAGAAAAACGTAGCAGGTGCAATCGATTTGCACAGAAGGTGCAATCGATTTGCATAAGACCAGAAAGCGTAAAAAATAAAACAAATAGCAACCAATCGATTTGCACGGAAGGTGCAATCGATTTGCATAAGACCAAAAAGCGTAAAAATCAAAACAAACAGCAACCACTCGATTTGCACACATGTGCAATCGATTTACATCAAAATAAAAAAACAAAAATTTAAATCAGACCTTACTATTTCAATATGCAATCGATTTGCATATATGTCCAATCGATTGGAGCATAAAAAATAACATAAATAAAGCATTTTTTTACACATGAATTGTTAGAAATGTGTACCTTTGATTTATGGTAATGAAGAACACATTTAAACATCACCGTCATCTAAAATTCCAAGCTCTCGTCGAATTTTATAAAACGATTCTTTTGGAAGAGGCTTGGTGAAGATATCTGCAAGTTGATTATGAGTATCTACAAAAGTGACTTCAACATCTCCTTTAAGCACATGATCGCGAAGAAAATGATGTTGAATGTCTATGTGTTTGGTTCTTGAATGCATGATCGGATTCTTTGTAATATTTATAGCACTTGTATTGTCGCATCGAAGAGGAATGCATCCGAGATCAAGTCCGTAGTCACGAAGTTGTTGCTTAAGCCAAAGAATTTGTGCACAACAACTACCTGCTGCTATGTATTCTACTTCGGTCGTACTAAGGGCAACACATGCTTTCTTTTTACAAGCCCATGATACTAATGCATTTCCAAGAATGTGACAAGTACCACTTGTGCTTTTACGACCAGTTTTACAACCTGCATAGTCTGCATCAGAATAACCAATTAGATTGCACACACTACCTTTTGGATACCATAGGCCAAAGTTGGTTGTTCCTTTGAGATACTTCATGATTCTTTTAACCGCCATAAGATGTGATTCCTTTGGGTTTGCTTGAAAGCGAGCACAAAGACAAACACTAAACATTATGTCAGGACGACTTGCCGTCAAATACAATAAAGAACCAGTCATACCTCGATACTTAGTAATATCAATTGGAGTACCAGACTCATCTTGATCAACATATGTACCGGAGCCCATTGGAGTATACATTGCTTTACAATTATCCATATCAAACTTCTTCAATAATTCTTTACAATATTTGGATTGATTGATAAAGATTCCATACTTGAGTTGCTTAATTTGTAATCCAAGAAAGTAGTTCATCTTTCCCATCATAGACATCTCGAATTCTCCTTGCATCATCAATGAGAATTCCTCACACATTTCTTTGTTAGTCGATCCAAAAATGATATCATCAACATAGACTTGAACCAATAAAGTGTTACTCTTGATTTTCTTAATGAACAAAGTTTTATCAACCTTACCCTTTTCGAAACCCTTTTCACACAAAAAGTTGCTAAGTCTATCATACCATGCTCTTGGTGCTTGCTTTAAGCCATAAAGAGCCTTTCTCAACTTAAAGACATGTGAAGGATTCTTGAAGTCTTCAAATCCCGGGGGTTGTTTGACATAGACTTCTTCATTAATGTAGCCATTCAAGAATGCGCTCTTGACGTCCATTTGATAAAGCTGAAAATTTAATGAACATGCATAAGCAAGTAAGAGACGAATTGCTTCTAACCTTGCAACCGGAGCAAATGTTTCTTCAAAGTCGATTCCTTCTTCTTGATTGTAACCTTGGGCCACCAATCTTGCTTTGTTTCGAACAATTATACCATTCTCATCAAGTTTGTTCTTAAACACCCATCGAGTACCTATGACGTGTTTATTACTTGGTCTAGGAACAAGTTCCCAAACTTGATTTCTCTCGAATTGATTTAATTCTTCTTGCATTGCATTTATCCATTGATCATCTCCTAAGGCTTCATCAACTTTGGAAGGTTCAATTTGAGAAATAAAAGCCAGGTGTAAGCAAGCATCTTTGAGATTTAATCTTGTTGCAACTCCTTGGCTAATATCACCAATAACTTTATCAATAGGATGATCTCTATGAGTTCTCCATTCTTTTGGTAGATCATTGGTGTTTGATTCTTGTTGTACACTTTCTTGTTGAACACTTTCTTGTTGAACTTCCGGTTCCTTCACAATTGTATCATTTGAAAGTTCTTCCGGGGGTAAATCTAAAGGATCATCATCATCACAAACAACTATTTCCTCTTTGGAGGTGTTAGTCTCATCAAAAGATACATGCATGGATTCTTCAATAGTCAAAGTTCTTTTATTATAGATTCTATATGCTTTACTAGAGAGAGAGTAACCAAGAAATATACCTTCGTCAGATTTCTCATCAAACTTACCAAGATTGTCTTTGTCATTGTTGAGAACAAAGCACTTGCATCCAAAAATGTGAAAGTGAGCAATGTTTGGCTTTCTTCCCTTTAAGAGTTCATATGGAGTCTTCTTTAAGATAGGTCTAATGATTACTCGATTTCCAACATAACATGACGTACTAACCGCAACCGCCCAAAAGTATTTAGGAAGATTTGCATCACTAAGCATTGTTCTTGCAAGTTCCACTAGAAACCTATTTTTCCTTTCAACTACTCCATTTTGTTGTGGAGTTCTTGGTGCTGAAAAATTATGAGAGATACCATGTTCTTCACAAAATTCTTCAAATGATGCATTTTGAAACTCTCCACCATGATCACTTCTTATGGATACAATCTTTAATGACTTTTCATTTTGGATTTGTTTTGCATACTTCTTAAAGGTTTTAAAAGCAATCACTTTTCTGCACAAGAAACAAATTCCAAGAATATCTAGAATAATCATCAACAATAACTAAAGCGTATACATTACCTCCGAAGCTTCTTGTCCTTGATGGACCAAATAGATCCATATGCAACAATTGAAGTGGTCTTGTTGTAGTCACCACATTCTTTGGTTTGAAAGATGATTTTGTTTGCTTTCCCTTTTGACATGCGTCACATAATTTATCTTTGACAAACTTTATCTTAGGTAAGCCAATAACAAGATCATGTTTGGTTAACTTATTTAAATGATCCATATGAATATGGGCTGCTCTTTTATGCCATAACCATGAATCATTATTATTGTTTACCAAAAGACATTTTACTTTCAAAGATAAATCATTTAAAGAAATCATAAAAATGTTATTAATTCTTGTACCTTTGAGTTTTACCTCATTGGTGACTTCATCGATGATCAAGCATTCTTCCTTAGTGAATTTGATCTTGAAGCCTTTGTCACAAAGTTGGCTAATGCTTAGAAGATTATGTTTTAGTCCTTCAACATAAAGAACATCTTCAATGGATGTGAAAGGTGGTGCACCAACTTTGCCTTTGCCAAGGATCCTTCCCTTATTGTTATTGCCATAAGTGACAAAGCCCTTGGCCTTTAGCCTTAGATCTGAAAATTGGTTTAGGTCTCCCGTCATATGCTTTGAACAGCTACTATCTAGATACCATAGGTTTGAAGTGGTCTTCAATCATGCCTACAAAACAAATTAAGTTTTGTTAGGTACCCAAGTGGCTTTGGGTCCATCATAGTTAGTTCCTTTCTTCACCCATACATAATGTCCACTAGGTACACTAAAGTTTCTTACATAACAAGCATTGGGTGTGTGACCAATAATACCACAATAAAACAAGTAGGTTCAAAGTTACTTCTATATCTAGGAGGATAAGATTTCTTCTTAACAAAGTTCTTCCTTTTAGGATAATGTTGCATTACTTTAGGCTTTTTCACTTTCTCTTGAATTGGTTGGTTACTAGCCTTGACAAAGATAGTCTTGTTAGAACTTGGTTTATCAAATGTAGAAAAGCCAAGCCCGCTTTTATCATTTGAGTATCTTTGTGTGCTAAGAACATTTTCCAATCCAATTTGCCCTTTTTCCTATCTTTCTAAAACACGTTTTAATTGGACAATTTGGAAGGAAAGTGATTCACAATTCTTGCATGCAACATTATCTTCTAGAACACTAATCATTTTTTTCTTTGTCATCTTTATGTTCTTCTTCAATTATCTTAACCTTCTCTTCTTAAGATGATATTATTTTCTTTTGAGATGAGATAGTTTTATAGAGAATTTTGCATTCTTTTAATAATTCATCTATTGCACCTAGTGCACCATTATCAAAAAGAGAATCATCATAACTAACCTCGCCTTCTTCATCGTCTGAGTGGTGAGATGCCATTAGTGCTAGGTTTGCACTTTCATCACTATCGGAGTCCGATGAAGAACTTACTTCATTATCTTCCCATGCTATGTAGGCCTTTTTCTTTTTGAATTCCTTCTTGCCTTTGAATCCATTCTTCTTAGAAAGTTTTGGACATTCCGGCTTTATGTGTCCTTGTTTCCCACATCCATAGCATGTTACTTCTTGTGATGAAGTGGATGCTTCTTTATCCTTATGCTTTGAGAATTTCTTCCTTTTGACATAGTTAGCATTATCAATATTATTTTTATTACCAAAAAATTTGCCTAACCTTTTTACAAGAAGCAAGAAGTTTTCATCTTCATCCGATGCATCTTTCATTTGGCTTTCCTTTGAATCTACCTTTAGTGCAATGCCTTTGGATTTCTTCTCTAAGTTCTCATGTTTTTCCAATCTTCCAAGTTCCGTTTCATATTCTTGAAGCTTTCCAAATAATGTTGCGGAAGTCAATTTTGACAGATTTTTCTTTTCGGATATCGCCGTCACTTTTGGTTGCCACTCCCTTGTCAAAGATCTGAGCACTTTAAGATTAAGTTTTTCGGTAGTAAGGGTCTTACCAAGTGCCTTCAAGTGATTTGTCAAATGTACGAATCGTTTTTGCAAATCGAGAATAGTTTCTCCGGGCTTCATTCTAAACAGTTCGTACTCTTGGCTTAAAGTATTCAATCTTGATCTTTTAACTTCAGTGGTACCTTCATGAGTTTCTACAAGAGTATCCCATATTTCCTTTGATGTTGTACATGCCGATACTCGGAAAAATTCATCCATAATAAGAACACCTTGAAGACGATTGACCGCCTTTTTGTCAGCAAGAACCCTTTTTCTATCATTATCATCCCATGACGCTTTAGGTTTCTCCGATCCAACACCATTAACGACCGTTATAGGGACATGAGGACCTTGTAGGACAGCCTCCCAAACTTCTTCTCCTTGTGCTTCTAGGTGAGCCTTCATTCGGATTTTCCAAAAGTCAAAATATTCACCACAAAACAATGGAGGCTTGTTGTTAGAACCACCATCTTTGAAAACCGGATTTGCGGAAGCCATTCTGGATCTTTAGGAACAAGTTACCTATAACTTGCTCTGATGCCAATTGTAAGTACGAAGTGCGCCTAAGAGGGGGGGGGGTGAATTAGGTACTTTATAATTTTTCCGGTTTTATGGTGTAAAGGTGATTATTTTTCTGGTTTATGGTGATGTTACTAAAAGATGTAAAGTGCAGAAAAATAAATGACACAAGGATATATCCTGGTTCCCCTCACAATCCGAGAGTGCTCCAGTCCCCTTACACAGTAAGAGATTTTAATATTGTTGGTATCTTGTACAAGCTTAACCAAACTCCAAGAACAATCCTCTTGGACCAAGAACAATCCTCTTGGATTTTTCACTAAGACCACTTATGAGAACAATCCTCTCAAAGTGTCTAACTTGTTTCCAACAATCCTGGATAACAAGAATACAACAAGTATTTGATTTTGTATAAGAGTTTGAATAGTAGAATAATGTATCAATCACTTGATTGATCTTCCCTTCCAATGACAATATTTCACAATTCTTAAAGTAATAGATTGCTCAAGTATTTTCTAGTTTGGATGATATGAAAGTGTGTAGAAAATATCTTGAAAATGATTGAAGAATAACAATGTGAAATTCTGAAAAATTTCTAAGAGTTTTTTTTATTGGAAGAGGTGAAGAATGAATTTGAAATTTTGAGTATATATAGATGTTCATAACACCCCTTGAAATATCATAAGTTTCTGTATTTTAATCATGAACCATTGCCGAGATTAAAGGAAAGGTTTTAATGAAAAGGTGTATGAGAAGGTGTAATGAAAAGATGCTGTTTTTCAAAAACGTTCAGCAAGCAATCGATTGCACAACTTCTAACAGACAAAAAATTCAAAAACCCTTTAGTGCAAATCGATTGCTATAAAGAGCAAATCAATTTGCACAAGCAAAAACAGAAGCAGATATAAAAATAGTTATATTTACAATAATATATAAATCCAAACACGAAAAAAATATGTTATTTTTTAATTATTTATTACTAGTATGTTTATTTTGAAAATATTTTTAATCTAAGATACAATATTTTTTAAGATAATATATGGAAATATTGATGGAAAGTAAATTTGATAAAATAATTTTGTTTTTATTTTAAAAATAATAAACTACTTTGGTAAAACAATTTAATTTTTCTTATTTGCATTTTTATTACGTTTTAAAAACAACAATGTGTATCATAACAATACCCATGCGAACACACGGATATCCACTAGTTTTTAAAAAAAAATGTAATATTTAAAAAAATAGTTTTAATTAATTTATTTTTTAAAAAAATTGTTTTTTAAAGATAAAACAAATATGCCCATAGTTTTAACACCAAGTAGAAAAATAATTTCATCAATAGTTTTAACACCAAAAAGAAAAAGAATTTCATTAGTATAGATTAGTGCTAGTAGGCAGGTGAATTTTTTTCCTGCGTTGAAAGGCCCTAGAGTAGGTGACGTTGCACCGAACCAGGTTAACAATTGAGTGTGTGATTTATCATTCTGCAATTTATTTCTACATATTTTACAGTCTGGCATAGTTGCTCTGTCATTCAGCAGATGTCGTAACATCTGTCTTGACATTATGTTGGTGTTGGGAAATCATTCTTGTCATTTGTATTGCAAGTGCTTGAATTTCAAACAACATAAATTGTAGTTGAGTGGTTGAGAAGTTTGTGAATATCCCTAAGAGCAGGGCTTCGATCCCCTATTATAGCATATTATAGAATATATATATATATATATATATATATATATAAACACTTAAGGCAACACTTTTATTTATTAATAAACGATGCATAATGTACTACTTATAGCAACACTTTTATTTATTAATAATCGGTGCTTAATATTGACTTTTTCGAAAATTTTAATGATGTGTACATTAGACAACGCTTTTTGTATATTTACGGGTGGGGGTGTATTCGGATCGGTTTGGACCCGTTTTTGGTAAAAAAAAAGGTTCGAACCGATGATATCTTCATTGGTTTGGATCGGTTTTTAACCTTTTTCAAAAATAAAACCGAACCAACCTAACCGGTTTGATTTGATTTATTTTGGTTTGGTTGATCGGTTTACAATGTTGTTTTTCCAAACATTTTACTCTTCAATGTATTTTCTGTAATCATGTTTTTAGTGTATTTTCAAACAAATTACAAGTTCCTCTTGATCCATGTGAAATAAGGACATGATTTTCCATTGCGTCATGAAATAAGTTCATGATCATATATAAAAGTTGACACCACTTGGCATTAGAAGGTTAGAAAGGGATTTAAAATATTAACAAATAAAACACAACAAAGCACACATCAATTAACATGTTTCACACCTTAAACATACATCAAAACTATTTTGTAACAAGACTATAAATAATTTTATTTAGAAGAAACAAAAAAGGTGGAAAAAAAATGAAAAAGAAGTACAATGAAAGCTTATTTTTGTGAATTATGGTTTCTATTTTCTAGGTTTTAATGTTTGGTTCTAGATGAGTGTTTTGTTGTTGGAAGGAAGTGTAAACAAAGATGGATAATGGTTGGATCGATATAAAATTTGAGTTTAATAATGAGTTAAATAAAATATTTAGAGCGTAATTATTTTCATTGGTTCGGTTCATCGGTTTGACGGTTCCTAAAATCTAAATCCGAGAACCGAACCGAACCACATCGGTTTTTACTGGTACGGGTGCTGCCTAATGAACTACTTGAGGTTCTGCTTTTATTTATTAGTAAGCGTTGTCTAATGTACAACTTAAGGAAACACTTTTTTAATCGATAAGCACTGCCTAATGTACTACTTAAGGCTAGGGGTGGCAAAACGGGCCGCCCGCCCCGCCCGCCGCCCGCCCCGCCTTATGCCCGCCAAAAAACGAGCGGGGAGGGCATGCCCGCCAAGTAGAATGGGCATCAAAATCATGCCCGCCCCGCCAAGATGGCGGGTTGGCGGGCGGCGGGCTTACCCGCCTATTTTTATTTATATTTTTTTAATAAATTAATATACTTTTTTTACCTTTTAATTAAACTTTTCACTTATTTTTTAAAACAATTCTTTATAAAAGTAATTTTTTAACAAATTTACTCTAAAAAATATTACATATATTTATAAATAAATGTATAAAATAAACCATCAAGAATTGCAATTACTAGATTTAACTAAAAAAATAGTGAGTTTTGGAGGAGGAGCGGGTTTTGGCGAGCGGCGGGGCGGGTATGGCGGGCGGCGGGTTTTGGCGGGGCGGGCTTTGGCGAGCGGCGAGCCTAAAATCCCAACCCAACCCGCCAATTTTTGGCGGGTGCGCGGGCGGCCCGGCGGGCCCCGGCCCGTTTTGCCACCCCTACTTAAGGCAGCACTTGTATTTATTAATAAACATTGTCAAAAGTAAGCGTTATCTAATATATAATCTTAAAGTTTTAGTGTTTTTATTTAACATACAACAATACTTATATTACAAAGCGCTGCCTATGTGAATACCTTATGGAAACACTTATTATCAAAATGAGTTGTCTAATATCCTCTTTTATTTTTTAACAGTGTTTTTATAAAATAACGCTCATAAAGAGGATGATGCCTTTTTTGGCATAGTGTTTTTAATGTTTATGTAAAAAATACTGATTCAATGGATATTTTATTTAGTAGTTAAAAATTATATTTGATGGATTACCTGCGAATCTAGTTCAACTGAACTTATTGATAAGTGGATTGGTTTGGTTTATGTTTAGTCTTAAAAACGAGAATTTATCATGCCACCCTTTTATTTATACATGGCACCCCTCCACTATGTTCAATTTTATCAAAATATATTTAGTAAAAATGTTTGAATTTTAAAAAATGCTTTATGGTTTTTCAAATTTTT
This sequence comes from Vicia villosa, assembly GCF_029867415.1. Classification (NCBI taxonomy): domain Eukaryota; kingdom Viridiplantae; phylum Streptophyta; class Magnoliopsida; order Fabales; family Fabaceae; genus Vicia; species Vicia villosa. The sequence goes on from NW_026705362.1 coordinate 687,172, forward strand.
ACGAATCCTTGCTTTCTGATTTTTTTTTTTCATATTTATGTGTAATAAACCGGATTTAGGGGAAATTCATGAATATTTTTTGAATTTTTTCAAATACCGGTATAAAAGTTTGGATTTAATACTTGTTTGTTAAATAATCGATGTGAAATCATAATTTATTTTCAAAAATCTATGACTTTATATTGTATTTTTTGAAAAAATCGATATAAAATCATATTTTATATATCGAATTTTTCAAATATCCAACATAAAATCAATAATTTTTTAAAAAATAAAAATCATGATTTATATCGGCCTTTCAAATATCTCGAAAACTACATTAACTTCGTTTTTTCATTGGCCTACAAACTATGAACTATCAATTTTTAAAAAAAATCTAGAAATCAATATAGTTTTTTTTGAATTTTTTTAATTGCCCGCTGAAATCCGGTATTCTCTGGAGTTTTAAAAAAAGATCAGTAAAACTTATCATACATAAGATTTTTTTGAAAAATCCCAATAAAAATAGAAAATTTCTCAACCAACCCCATGGACTTCTTAAACACCACAGAAAATTTCATTTTTGCCCCCTGCTTCCGTAGATGCACATCCGAAAGCACCCCATATTTTAAAAAAAATTTATTCCTTCCGTAGATGCATCTACGGAAGCATATAAAATCAAAGAACTCACATTTAACCCCATATTTTGAAAATTTTATTCCTTCAGTTTAAAAAAATACTTCCCTAGATGCATCTACGGAAGGTAGTGAAAACAGAGTGTTTCGTAGGTGCATCTACAGAACAGTCTGCTATTTTTTGAATTCATTTCATTTTCATTTAACAACTCCATTTTTAAACACACACATTTTTTAGATTCAGAAATGCATTAAAAGACAACAATAAGTAGACCAATAAAAATACAATATATAAATAATGTCGATCAAGGTAGTCGAGTACATCATCAAAATCTATATTCAAATGAAACATAAATACATCATAAAAAAACTACTAAGTATGTCGGGTAACATCTTGCGTACCATCCTGCCCATCTTCTCTAACTCCGCCTCCGCCTCCACCAAGGGCTCGGTTGGCTCTACCCCTGGCGTCAAGTGTCCCACGGGTCCTGGCTCGATGTTGACGGTACATAAATACACTCTCTGCCAGCCTAATCATATCATCCAGCACACGCCTATGAGCAATACCCTCAGGGAATAAACCATATGCAATGGCTCCGAGGCCTCTGTCAACTATCTGACGACACAGAGGAAGAAGATCTTGAGTGTGGTCCAACTTAGCCTGATGCACACGGAGAATCTCCTCGTGGGCTGGTCTGGACGGATCTCCCTCTGCAGCTGGAAGCATGTAGGCGTGTGAGACTCTGTAGTACTAGGAGATATCTCCCTCGACGCAACTCCAATCGTGCTCTGCTAGCGTCGCTTGTGCCTCCTCAGAGACAATGTGATGTTCCCAGTCTGCGAAGACCTCATCTAATTGCATGCAGGTTATGGCGATAGGAGTTGAGACAGTAGGATCGCGAGGTATTATCTACTCGTATCCAAACTGCCGCATGACGCGCTCCGGAAGATATCATACAACAATGGTCGAGCTGGCGGCCAACCATCCAGAATACAGAGCTATCTCGTCAAACGGAACGTCTCCCGGTGCTCATCATAGCAGTAGTACTTGATGTCCTTGGCGGCCATGCGATCAAGATCCCGCATGCAGGGATCCGGCACCTGGTTCCCTCTAAGGGGGTGAAAGCACTGGCACGCGGCATGAACTGTGTACTCCTTTACCTCTCCCCAGCCAATAATGTCTGAGAAGTGTTGTAGTATCCAATCCTGAAAAAAACACGGTTATTTTAAAGTACTATTAAAAAAGTATAAAAAAGGAGAAGAGTATAAGATTGTTACCACCAAAAGAATACAGTTTCCCGCAACTGTCCTTGCCTTCCACAGACATCCCTCTCCAAGTTTATGGAAGCATGATCTGCATATCCAGTAAGCAGAGAAGCGTCTACGGACCCCCCGGGGAACCAAAGAGGCTCTGGCACAGGCACTGGCCCCCGTACCGGATCATCCTCATGCAGCTCCGGAGGTGGCCCGACAGAAGAAGAACTGTAACGCCCCTAATTTTATTAATTATTTAATTAAATTGATCAAGGATTTATTCGTTGGAATTAGTTGAAGTCGAGAGTTATCGCTATTATTCTAAAGGTGCAATTGGATTAATGTGGATTTGAGGAGTTAAGTTTACGGTCGGATTAATTAGTTGGAGAAATACAATCGCGAGCGAGTATTATTTAAGTTATGGATCGATTGTAAGTTGTGGAATATTATTGGGAATAATATTCGTTTGTGTTATGTAACTATTTGATTATTTATAGTGTGTTTTGTGATTTATTTGATATAATATAAGGAAGTTTTTAGTATTGGGTCTAAGTGGTATAAATATGACATAATAGATGGATTATGGGTTAAGCCCATTAGTGAGAAGTGAGATAGTAAGAGTTAGGGTTTTAGAGGTTTAGTCCCATAACTCATTTGGAGAGAAAGAAGAGAGGAAAGCTAGGGCATAAAGGAGAAGATGAAGCTTTTTCTACGGTAAGGATGGGGTTCTTAATCTCTAAGGGTTGACATGATGATTGGTATGGTAGAGGTTAGATTTCATAATTATCAATCCAAGAATGTGTGAAGGTTTTGAGTTGTTATGTGTTATGGATGTCATGAATGATGTGTATGTTCTAACTTGTATTGATGATTCTATGAGTGGGTCTAAGAATATGTAATACGGTGAACTGACTTTATCGAAATGTATGTCGCGGTAAGCAAGAGTCGCCACCGACTTTTATTTTATCCAATTATAGAAAAGCTAAAAGAACAGAAAAAGACCTTTTAAAGATTTTGATTTCGGGGGGTAAGTTATACAAAGGGAAGGTGTAAAGGCACCCTTTGCATCCATGGTTTTCCATGGGCTCTTAATTGCTTAGCTCACTTTTTAAAAACGTTTGAATTGTTTGAAAAGCGGAGTGTGAATAAAAAACTTTGAAGAAGAACTTTAGCTTGTAAATAAGCGTAGTCTTTTTGAATTTGATTTGGGAAAAGAGTGGGAAAAAAGATTTTTGAATTTAGAGCAAGCAATTAGTAGCAACTACCCTAAGTTTTGAAATTTGTTCTTTTAGCTTTTCAGGGCGAAAGGATCTATCCATACCATGAGAGGGCAGGAAGTCTTTCAATTGGATGTTAAGAGTCATCGAGGTTTATCGTTCGCCACAAGACTATCCCTTGCCATAAAGAGGGCAGGTAGTCTAAGGGAAGGATATAATAGTCATTTTATCTTCTTAGGCATCATGCGAGGATACCTTAGCAATTGGGACAATCATTCTTGTAAGGCAACATCGAGGGAGTTTCAATAACTTTGAAGGAAACGTTTGCTTTAGGTATCCTCGGAATCGAGGGATTTGACTATTTAAAGGCAACAATGATTAAGGCAACAAGGCAACAGTATAAGGCAACAGGCAACAAGAGGAATTACCCTAAAGGTGTGTGGGTGCACAATCATGTGGTTAACTTCGATGACATTTATCTTGTATTTAGGTGATTCTAATTCAGTTCATGGTTGTCACTCCCTAGGATTACTAACCACGCAGTTAAAATAAAATAAAGGCAGAAATAAAAATTTCCAACGCTATTACAATAAACACCTGCGGGGATGGGGGAAATTAAAAGGCGGAAAAATAAGAAAGATAAATAATTAATTTAATTATCTTTATCTTAGCCTTGATCTTCCTCGAACCTTTGATTGACTCTGAACATCTGAGAATTAAAAAATAATAATACGGGGGTGAGTGTATGAGGAATTCCTTGGTATTGAAAATAAACCTCAATTTAACCTCTAGGCAAAAATTAAAAAAAAAGTAAAATAACATTTAACTAATAAAAGGATTAGAACTTAGCTTTTCAGTTGCCATGGCGCGTAGTCGGAAGATCTCTGAAGTAACCCTGAAAATTTGCACAAAGAAGAGAAGAAAGGTTAGTGTATTAGTTAATCTAAACCCTAATTGATAAGAGATCTACTAATCCTAAAATGAAAACTTATTTTGACCTACAGGTTTATAAGGCTAAATATGCGTTAACGGATAACACCTACCAACAACAATAATTAGTGACCATGATGAATTCAGGGTTTAAAGGCATAAAAATTTTAATTAGCCTAAAATTAAATTATTAGGCTAAAATAATTATTAGCTTAAGAAAACAAAAAAACCATTATTTTTAATGTTATAAGAAAAAACGGATTTTCGATTAAATAAAATAAGCGATTATAAAATTATTAGGTAAAATAATTTGTTTTAAAAAATAAAATGATAAAAAAGAAATTATAATAAAAAAGGTAAAAAGAAAATAAACAAATAAAAAAAAGTAATTAGAATAAAAACACACTTAGCTTTGATTTTGTGAGGTGAGTCTGCGAAAGGTGTATGGTAGAGCTTCACATCTCGGATGTTAGATCTGTGTCACTAGAGATCTACTGGCAGCAATTTGAAGGTCCACCATGTATCCTCCTAGCGTGCGCGCACCTGATCTGCTGGGAAGAAAATTTAGAAAAATATTGAGGCACATCTTGGCTCGAACCCAGATTGTATAGGCTACAAGCGTGCACTGATGTCCAGTTGAGCTGCGTGTTCAAGGTGTTCAACTAACCAAGACCAATGATTAAATATTAAAACACGTCAGTAGATGAAATTCAAATAAAAAAAGTCAAGAGAGGACCCCAGCTGCGCGTGATCAACCAATCGCATGAGGAGAGAGGATTCAATTTCGTTGACTGGCAATTGGGACGGATACACGCATACGGTCAAAAGTCAGCAATCCATGTCATCATCCCCAACCTCCTTTCCTGCGGATTCTTCTAGGGAAGCTGCTGCGATTTTTCTTGCGAAAAATCCTTCAAAAACATGAGCATTTAAAATCTGCAAAATAACATGATGAACAATAACAAAAACAACCCAGCCCCCCTAAATCGACCATTACGAGTTCAATGGTGATGGTTTCAAGTCCTGAAACGCGCTGTATCTTACAAACCGAAGCTCTTCTTCTTCAAGCCCTAATAATGGCGGATTGGGATTCACGCGTCCAAGCTTTGATTTAATGGTCCTAAACTGTTCTAAAGATCATTATAGACTCATATGAAACGTTAGTTTGGATTGATATGCGACAAAACATGAGTGATGACTTTCAAAACATGAATGAATATAGGCAACATGAAAAATACGTGTTATGGACATCATGAAGTGTATTTATCAACACATTCTCACTATATGTTACCTTTGCAAACGAATGGGACCAGTGGAAGAGCTTACAAGTGGCTGCAACTTGCTATCCAAACTTTGCACCTTTCTTGGAATATTTGTCTCTTGAAACCCTACTCCTCTTGGCTCTTGTTTTCGTCCCCTAATGCTTTGGTTAAGTTGTGTTTATATACTAGAGTGATTTAGGTCAACAATTGTGAGCAAAATCCCTTTGAAATCTTTGATTGTCAATTTGGAGAAATTGATTGAAAATATGATTTTTAATCTTTCTATATTTTCCAAATTCCAAAGACTTTCAATCAATCATGAGGAGCACGAAATTATATGGAATATGGGAGTAAATGATGATTGGATTTGATTCAAATTGATCCCTTAAACCATATCTTTGATTTTCTAGTAATTTATTTGGTTTTAATCATTTTTAAATGAATAAAAATTCATAATAAATCAAATAAATAAAATAATTTCGTGGCAATTGAATTTTGAGGCCTTGGATAAGTTGAGAGTGAAGATTGGGCCAAGAAAGATTGGGTCCCTTTGCAAAAAGATTCATTTTGGGGCCTTTTATTTCACATTTTTCTTCTCAAAATTGTCCAACTTTGACAAGGCATATCTCCCTCAATTTTTAAGATATGGAAGAGTTCTAGGACTTTTTGGAAACCTAAAGATGTCCTCTACAAGCCACTTTGGAATCTCTTTTTCATTTAAAGAATTTATCTTGATGATATGGGCTTTGACAAAAAACTGCTTTTGGTTGACTTTCAAAAAGGACCTATAATCTTTTGCTCCATATCTCCCAAATGAAGCATTTTTAGACTTGGCATGTGAGAGACAAAATTGTAGAGAATTCAATTTCCTTCAAAATGAGCTTTTGATGGAAAATTTCTGATGTTCCATGTGGGAGTTATGGCTTGTCAAAGTACAGTTGACTTTTCCTATGAAAACCCTAATTTAGAAACTTTTGGAATTGTTGATTTCTGATCTTTCCTTGATGAACCATGATCAATTATTGATCAAATTTTGAATTATACTTTATAATGAGGATTTTGACCAAAAATCAGAAGTTTTGATTGTGGTTTGACCATAGTTTGACTTTTAGGTCAACCAGTCGATTATTGATCGTTTGGTCCGTTGGGTGAGCAATCTTTTGAATCAGAGCTTTAAAATTGGTATGAGGATCCTTTGAGGCATATGAGAGATGATGGGTTTCTTTTGAGGTCTTAGAACCTGATTTTACTGTGAGGAAAGCAAAACCCTAATTCAGAGGCACTTGTTTAGGAGATAGGTAGCTTTGAGCAATTGGAGATCTTTAAGCATTTGAAAGTCAGGTGGACTGAAATGTGATGGCAAATTTTGGGATATGACAGCTGCCCCTGTTCAATCTTCTTACACTTGAGGATGTAGATTGACTTGTGTGCCTATCGGAATCTGAAGGTGGAAGAGGATTGAACACTAGAATACCAAGAAATTTGCCCTTGCTGATGGTGAAGGGACTTTTCGGAGATGGGCTTAAAGATGCCATCTAGATGTTGGGAGACTTGATTGAGATGGACTTAAAGATGCCATCCAGCTTGATAGACTTGAGAGTCAAGATACGTCGTACATTAGACTGTATCTGAAGGATATAATTAGGATGAGTCGTTGTCGCGGGCGAAAAACCGTTTTGTTCCTCTTTTTTGTGGGATGAGACACCTGATGCCTTCTTTGGGCTCGAGTGCTCATAAAAATGATTTTTCTTTGTTCCGACCAAACTTTTTATTATTTCCAAAGGAGGAAAAGGAAAAAAGCTGCAATAACCTAAAAGTGGGGGGAGAGATCTTTGGGTAAGAGGGTTGGTTATACGAAGGGAAGGTATTAGCACCCAACGTATCTATAGTACTCTATAGGTTTCTTTGCTTTGTTTTTCATTCCATGTTATTGAGGGGTTCTTGTGAAATAGGTGGGACCTAAGGTGTTTGTTTGATTATGCTCGCAAAGATCATCGCGATCCTCTGCATACATATCCCCTAGAGGGAATCAGAGCATCTGTAGCTCGGGGTCTACGGGTGCTAAGGTTTGAGTGGTTTTTTTTTGTTTTGTTTTGCTCGCCAAGGATCGACCTTGTGCCTACGTATTCTCAAAGGGATGTTGAGAAAGTCAGAGCAATCGTAGTTCCCACTTATGCTAGTGGAAGCAAAGGAAAATAGACAAATGTCGTCTAAATGCTAGATGTATCTAATCTATATCATCACATACATCTGTTTGATTTTTGTTTGTTTGTTTAACCAGCCTTGTGGCAAAAACTTTCAATGAAGTCAGCCTTGTGACAAAAAGTTTTGATTAATCAGCCAGCCTCGTGGCAAAAGTTTCAATGAAGTCAGCCTTGTGACAAAAACTTTGATTAATCAGCCAGTACGGTGGCAAAACGGTTTGATTGATTAGCCAGCCTTGTGGCAAAAAGAAGTTTGATTGATTAGCCAGACTCATGGCAAAAAAGTTTGATTGATTGATTGTTTGTGATGATATAGAAGAGATATTCCTAGCATAGAGATGAAAAATGTCTAATCTCCTAGGGTATTTGTTTTGGATTATTAGGGATGCTTATAAGAAGCCCGTGGGTCCTTGTACGAAGCCCAAGAGGAGGCTATCCGAGGGTCCTTGCATTGTAAGCCCAAGAGGAGGCTATGGGAGGGACAATCCAGGGTCCTTGCATTGTAAGCCCAAGAGGAGGCTATGGGAGGGTCACTCGTTTGTACAAAGCCCAAGGGGAGGCATGGTATAGTTGGTTTGAGCTCTTAGAGCGATTTCACCGAGAAACCATACTCTATGTCCTAACCTAAACTAGTGGAGATTCTTTGCACGAAGCCCAATAGGAGGCTATGGGGAACCTAGTGTTGTACTAAGTTGAACAAGTATATATAACACAATCACACATATGAACAAGTACAAACAAATATGCACAAGTACATGAACAAATATGAACAGTTATATGAACAGTTATATATGACAAAGTGTGTGTATATAATGGAGTTTATGAAGGAAATATACCTGTAAGCATGATCCATTTGTATACACAGGGCTCGGGACTCACACTCGGGGAGAGGCCCTTTTGAGTTTATTCAAAGCTATGTAAACAGGTATTTACAAGGGGCTTGGGACTTATACCTACATGGAGGCCCATGGTATTTTTGGGAAGATTTAAAGAAACCTTCATTTTTGGTTTGTTATTCAAAGTTAAAAATCAAACTGATCGAGATATGTACAAAAGGCGTACAATGAAATACCTAATTTCATGTACTGGAATGGGTATGTACAAAGGGCTTGGGACTTATACCTACATGGAGGCCCATGGTATCTTTGGGAAGTTTTGAAGTTTCTTTGAAGATGATTTGAAAATTGTTTGAAAAGATTTTATTTTGAAAAAAAGTTTTATTGTTTAAAAAACTGTACAAAAAGAAAAGAAATGGGACTTACACTCTCTAATATTCGAGAGGCCCCTGTTTTATTTTCATAAAACAGGGTGGATGGTTTTGAAAATGATTTGAATGATTAAAAAGATTTAATCAATAGTTTTCTTTGAAAATCAAAAGAAAATGGTTTATCGTTTTTGAAAAGAATCGCGATCGCTTATTTAAAATAATTTGAATTTTGAAAGAAGTTAATTTAATCAAGATAAACAAAAAGATTGTCTTAAATTGACACTTAGATGATTAGGGTTTGCTCAAAAAATATTTACAAGTGATTAAATTTGAGAAATCAAGTGAAAAACAATATTTAAAAGTATTAAAAAACATTTAAAACATGTTATTTTAAACTTAATTAAAAATGTATTAAACAAATATATTTTTGTGATTTTTTTTTTGATATTCATAAAATACATATATAAAATAATAAGTGTGTAAAAAATGAATAAAAAATGAGTTAATTTGATTGGTTAAATTAATGGTTGAAGTTGTGAAGAAAATGAAGAGAAATAGTGATAAAAAAGAAGGGTTTGGTCCCATAGGGACTTGAACTCGTGACCCTGAGGTCACTACTCAAAACAAAAGCCAACTGAGCCACGCTTGTGGCTTGTAATATACACGCGTTGAATTAATTATATTTTAAATCAATTTCCAAAAATCCTTTGAACCAAAAACGCGCCAAGAACAACCCTCCAACTGAAATTTGAAAATCTCTAAAACTGTGTTGTTTTGATCAAGCAAAGGGTCTATCTCACTCGGTTTTTCACAAGGAACATGATGGTGATCTCAGAATTCATTTATTTTTGCTCTAAAGGGGTCAATTTTCGCATGAACATGAAGAACCCTAGAACTGAAATTCAATGTGAAATCGTGTATGTGCAAGTTATGATGCAATTGATTGAGGGTTAATGATCCTCATAGGTGCAGAAACAAGATGGTATGCTCACATTTCATTTATGATGCGTGGAAGTATGAATTTGAAGTTCATGAGCACTTACCTCAAAAACGGCCAAACTGAGAATTGGATTTTGATCTGGAGGTGTTACAGATGGTTTGTATCAATCTGAATAGCTTCTATGATGATTATGGAAGGTGTCTGGATGTCTGGAACAAGTTGAATTCATCTGAGCATGGCCATGGCACCCGATCTGCAGTTGCTTCAAGTATGAATCGAATTTGAAGATGGAGATGTTTCAGATCATATGTGAGTGTTTGGATAGTTCATATGTGATATATATGAGGTGTTGGAAGTGTTAGTTTGGACAGAAATGATCTTGAATGGATTTTGGCATGATAAGGCCATGGTTATGCATATTTGAGAAGTGAGGTAGTGATTTTGAGCTTGAGGTGTTTTTGGGGTGTATGAGTGGTTCAAACAAGTTTCAAATAATGTTTATGAGTTGTGGGAAGCATCACTTTGTTCAGAACTTGCAAGGTTTGGAGGTTGAGTTTTCTACCTCACTTTGAAACACATGACTTGTAATTCAAGAAAGAAGAGAGAAAACCTATAATTGTGAGGTTTTGGTGTGAATTGAAGAGTGATTTGCACCTCTATTTATAGGCCAAACATTCTGAACTCAGAGCTTTGCAACTTGCTTCTTCTTTGGTGATTTGGCACTTAAAGGATAGAAAGGAATCTTACCATTAAATGCATATGGTTAAAGTTACTAAACCATGGTTAAAATTGGCTATGCTTCTTATCTCTTTCCCATCTGTCTCAAATCAGAAAATATCTTCCAATTATTGCCTCTATGTATCATTACTTGGTCCATTTGGCAATTTGGCTCATAACTTTGGCAAAATGACTTGAAATTTCAAGTGAAAAGTTCAGTAATGGCAAAATTCAAAACCATAGCTACACTTCAAATTTTTTCATGCTCTTGGAAATTTTGGAAAGCTCGTGTTACACACTTCAAAACCCTAGTTGAAAGTTTCTTCAAGATCCTTAAGGAAGTGGGTGAAAAAGATCCATGAACTTTGAGAAAAATGAAGTTTTAAGTGAATTTTTCAAAAGATGCCAACTTTGAAGCTCCATATCTCTTAAATGGTTGATCTTATGGAAAAAAATTATATGTGACAAAGTTGTTCATTGGATCAAAATCTACAACTTTCATGTTGGAAGTTTTTTTTCAGTTTGTAGGTGAAATTTTGAGAAATTCCCTTTCAAAGTTTGAAAAAAAACCATTGAAAAACACTTAGAAAATTTTTCTAAGTATAAAAGTCAAACTTTGACTTTTTGATTCTTGATTGATTTTCTTGATTTTTCTTAATCAAATGACTTCTCATATCATATATTGATGATTTAAAACTTCAAAAGTCATGGTTGACCAAAATTCCCCAAAAGTCAATGGTGATCTTGTACAGTTGACTTTTTCAGACGAATCGCGTTTCTGGAGATTTCAAATGAAACAGGCTATCCTCACCAAATGAATGGTATGAATGGATCATATTGAAGCATTAGAGGATATTGAGCCATGGTTTGAGTTGTGGCACCATGTCCTGATTAAAAAGTCAGTTATTCAGTGAATTAGGTCAAAACCCTAATTGTCGACCTGATGAAATTGATGACTGTGGACCTTGAATTGAGATGCAATTTCCATGGGATATGGTCATAGGGATTATTTGAGGATGATTGAAACCTTTGATTGACTTCCTGGGGGTTTTTAGGGTTTCCCAAATGTGATCCCTGATTTTAGTCCCTGGTAGTTCAAAATCCTGATCTGAGGATTTGTCTGATCAATCTTTGTGTAGGAGATGTCTTGAGCTAATGGATTAGGTCAAAATGAGGTACTTGGGGTCTTGAGGTCATGTCCCAAGTTATTAGATCAAATTCTGAGCAAAAGTCAGGAGTATGCTATCTTCAGTCAAAACCCTAATTCAGTCGATTCAGAGCCTTTGAGCTTGCTGAAATGAATCTCTGAGGACCAAATGTTGATTATTGATGAAGATGATTCATTTGAGGTGAAGGGAGAACAAAACCCTAGTTGATTGTTGCTTGTACTGATGAGTGATTTCTTGATTAAATCCCTGCTGAGTCACAAGTAGCAAACACAAACTATGCAATTTGTTAGAGATGCAAATGATGCATATGCAATGATATGAGGTGGTATCTTAGGTCAAAAATTGGGGTATGACAGATGCCCCTATTTAAGTTTCTTCAACCTGAGACATGAAGATTGAAAATCTTCGTTTTGATAGGGTGGAAGAGACTTAAATATCAGAAGACGCAAATTTTGGACCTAAGATACCAAAATTGCGAATGATGCAAGGATATCTTTACCGAGGGAATATCAAGACTGACTCCACTGGGGAAAAGAGATCGGGAAGGATGTCTCAATCCGTTCTAGGAAGAGAATCCATTTTTTTTCTTTTCGGGAAAGCAAGCGTATGCTCCACCGGGGAATGATTGCTTTGTAAGAAAAGCTTACCTATCGACATTATCGACTATCAGCATGGGGATAGACTTGTTTAATAATGCGAAGGTGGAAGGTATGAAACTGCATTACCGACTACCAGCATGGTGATAGACTTGACAAGGTAAAAAGAGTTTCAAAGGTTTGGTTAATATTACCGACTATCAGCCTTGTGATAGACATGTTAAATAATATAACCAGAACAAAGGGTTACCGACTACCAGCCTTGTGATAGTGGTTTTGAAGACATGATCAATTATCAGCCGAGTGATAAAATGATCCTGGAGACTTTGCTAGGGGAATTACTGGTTATTCAGCCTTGTGAACAGTAATAAGGCCCTGGTCGTCAAATGGTCTTCATGAGAGGAAAAAACTTTTGGAAGAGACATAAGCTGCTCTGATGACGAGGCTATTGCTTATTGTCTATCTTTTTTCACGACTCTGTTTGAGGAATCGGAATTTGAATTTTTTGGTAAAGACAAAGTTCTAACCAAGAATGAATTGGAAAGATACAATCAAACAAGACTTTGTACCCAATGAGGAATGAACTCGAATGGGTATTTTCTCCTTCGTTTTGAGGGGAGAAACTAAAGCAACCTTCTTCCACGAGAAATGATCTCAGTGGGGAACTGGAGAAACAAAAGATGTTCTTTCTGCTTATGGGTGACAACCTACTTGGAGAGATGACACGCCCATATCTGTTTCTTTTTCTTTTCTTTCTTTTTTTTCTTTTTTTCTCTTTTTTTTTCGCTTTTCTTTTTTTTCCTTTTTGGGACAGATATATCCTAAACAAGTGAATATGAAGCAACATTGAAAAATGCAAGAATGCATAAATGATGCAAATATGTATGAATGATGAATGTCATGAATGTAGCATGCATGCTGACAATACTGACAGACAAAAGAGCGTATACTGGAGAGGGACCGACGTCGCAATACAACCAGATACTTGGCAAATGTTCTTCAACACGGTGTAGATAACACGAGTGATGAATGGTGCTGCATGTTTTAAACTTCTCTGGGGAAGATGAGCATCTTTTCTCATTGAGATGGAAGAACCTCTTCACTGGAGATGGAAAATCTTCGTCACTGGGGATAAAAGAGCTTCTTCACTGGGGATAGAAGAGCTTCTTTACTGGGGATAGAAGAGCTTCTTTACCTCGAGGGATAATTGCTTCAAGAATTCTTTTCTGGGACAAGAATACCGTTGTCTCAACAATTTTTCAGGGAGAATCCTTTTGTTCATCCTATGGAGACGACTGCTGATGTTCCTTCCGTTGTTCACAACTCAAAGGAAAATTTCGCTTTTATTTTGAAAAAGAAAAGTGAAGTAAATTCATTTAAAACTTATTTTTTTCTTTTTTTGTTTCAAAAGTGAATAACACAATTAAAGCGTCATTTTGGCAAGCTGAAAGAAATTAAAGATTGCAAACAAATGGGCACAAGGCTCAAATTTATTTAATAGGATGGAAATCAGCTAGAGGCGTGATTCCATGGAGTATTTACAAAAGTTGGAAATGGTAATTATGCGGAAAAGGCTACATTGAAAGCAATAACCACTATTCCCCCCAACAACTTTGAGTTCCAACTGTGCTTGTCGCTTCAGATTGGCGATGATTTGATCGAAGATCCTTTGATGAAGTACAGACTCTTCAGGTGACGAAGTATGGACTGATGCAGTTACTTTGTCATAAATCCCTAATTTTTGCCTAGATTGCCCTTTCAGGTTTTCAATCTACCAGGATGAATTTTTTTCTGTTTATTGTCTCTAATTTTTGCCTGGACCGCCCTTTCGGGTTTTCAGTCCACCGAGACGCTCATTTTTGCCTAAGTCGCCCTTTGCGGGTACTCTTGAGTTTGAAGGAAGCGCTTGATGTCGTGGAACCACGGTTTATCATCGATGACTGCTTCAGTTGCAAACACATAGGCGGGCCTTTCAAGGCGCGTGATTCTGACTGTAGGCATATCATTCCAATGATTGACTTTGAACATGGAAGATAGAGTAGCCAAGGCGTCTGCCATTCGATTCTGATCTCGAGGTATATGATGCAATTCAACCTTGTTGAAGAAAGTCAACAGACGTCTTGCATAATCTCTGTAAGGAATCAAGCCAGGGTGGTAAGTTTCCCACTTATCTTTGATTTGGTTGATCACAAGGGCTGAATCTCCATATATGTCTAGGATCTTGATCCTTAAGTCAATGGCTTCTTCGAGACCCATGATACAAGCTTCGTATTCTGCGATGTTGTTGGTGCAATCAAATAGCAATCTGGCGGAGAACGGGATGTGAGTACCCTTGGGAGTGATGATTATTGCCCCAATTCCATTGCCAAAAGCGTTTACTGCTCCATCAAAAATTAGGCCCCATCTGGATCCAGGCTCAGGACCTTCTTCAGGTAATGGTTCGTCACAATCTTTCATCTTCAAGTATAAGACATCTTCATCAGGAAAGTCAAACTTGAGAGATTGATATTCATTAATTGGTTGATGCGCCAAATGATCGGCGAGGATGCTTCCTTTGACCGCTTTTTGGGCACGGTACTCAATGTCATACTCAGATAACAGCATTTGCCATCGGGCAATCCTTCCTGTTAAGGCGGGCTTTTCAAAGACATACTTGATCGGATCCATTTTGGAGATTAACCAAGTAGTATTGTTGATCATGTATTGGCGGAGACGTTTTGAAGCCCAAGCCAAAGCACAACATGTTTTTTCGAGCATGGAGTAACGAGACTCATAGTCTGTGAATTTCTTACTCAGGTAATAGATGGCATGCTCCTTCTTACCGGTTTCATCTTGTTGTCCAAGCATACAACCCATGGATTCTTCCAACACAGTAAGGTACATGATTAATGGTCTTCCTTCAACTGGAGGAATCAATATTGGTGGTTCTAACAGGTATTCTTTGATACTGTCGAACGCTTTCTGGCAATCTTCAGTCAATACAACCCCTTGATCTTTGCGGAGAAGCTTGAAAATTGGCCCACAAGTAGCAGTCATTTGAGAGATAAATCTGGAGATATAGTTCAATCGTCCGAGAAATCCTCTTACTTGCTTTTCAGTCTTTGGTGCAGGCATCTCTTGAATAGCTCTGACTTTGTCGGGATCTACTTCAATACCTCTTTGGCTGACAATGAAACCCAAGAGTTTTCCAGATCTAACCCCAAAAGTACATTTGTTAGGATTCAAGCGAAGCTGATATTTCCTTAGTCGTTGAAACAACTTCAAAAGGTATTCAATATGTTCTTCTTCTGTGCTGGACTTAGCTATCATGTCGTCTACATAAACTTCAATTTCTTTATGCATCATGTCATGAAAGAGAGTAGTCATTGCCCTTTGGTAAGTCGCGCCTGCATTCTTTAATCCAAACGGCATCACTTTGTAGCAAAAGGTACCCCATGGGGTGATGAAAGATGTCTTCTCCATGTCTTCAGGAGCCATCTTGATCTGATTATAACCGGAGAACCCGTCCATGAAGGAAAAGACGTTGAACTTAGCAGTGTTATCAACCAGCATGTCGATATGTGGTAATGGAAAGTCATCTTTTGGACTGGCCTTGTTCAAGTCACGGTAGTCAACACACATTCTGACCTTGCCATCTTTCTTCGGAACTGGCACTATGTTAGCCAACCATTGAGGATACTCAGAAGTGACAAGAAAACCTGCGTCGAGTTGCTTTTGAACTTCCACTTTGATCTTGTTAGCCATATCAGGGTGAGTCCTTCGCAATTTCTGCTTAACTGGCGGACATTCTGGCTTCAATGGCAAGTAATGCTGAACAATATTGGTATCCAACCCAGGCATGTCTTGGTAGGACCAGGCAAACACGTCCACATATTCTTTGAGAAGGTCTGTCAACTTACTCTTGATATCAGTATCAAGCAGCGATCCAATGGTCACTTCTTTTTTGTCTTCTTCAGAACCCAAATTGATCTTTTCTAAAGGCTCTTTGTGAGGCAGAATGGCTCTTTCCTCGTGCTTAAGTAATCGAGAGATCTCGTCCGGAATCTCCTCTTCTTCCTCTTCCTCGGCTTCGAACACAGGAAACTCAAAGTTGGGAGAGGGCATAGGGTTATTGCATTCAATGGGTTTATCAATAGTAAATCTGCACATGTGATTTATATTTATTTCAGAAAATTTATGAATGCAGGAGTGTATGCAGATTTTTTTTGAAAAAGTTTTTTTTTTTTTTTTTTTATTATTTTGGTTTTTTAGGATTACCATTTCCAGAAAAAAGCAAAAATAAAACATATAATGTAGGGAATTCAAAATGACACTTTATTTATGATTCATTTTTGAAACAAAGCCCTAAACACAAACTCATTTGTCTTGGGCAGGACAAAGAGGGAAACTTTTAAAACAAAGCCCTATACACAAAGTTATTTGGGCAGAATATTTAAAAGCAAAGCCCTATAAAACATCTCTCTGCTTTGGGCAAGGCAGGAGGTCAAAATAACAGCGAGGTGATTACTTTGAGCGGCGAACAACATTCGGAACGTCGACAGCCTTCCAGTAGCAACGAACTCCTCTATGTATTATGTATTCAGGAAAATTCCCCCCAGAGTTGTCTTCAGTATTGACATCGACTGCTGGTCGGGCAGGATTTGACGGTCCTGGTTTGTCACCATTGTTCTTTGTAGAGTTGAAACGGTCTTCTTCTACTTCTTGAAGAGCATATGATGAGTCACAATCTTCAGAATTTTCAGGATGTATTTCCCAGTCTTCAGGATGAAGAGACTCATTGTCAGCGATACTTTCCGAGTCAACTGCGGGACCATCTTCCCCTTCATCTTCAAAAATGGCATTTATGTGATAATAACCATCTTCAGGATTATAAACCTTGGTAGATGTATTGAATCCGAAATCTCCAGTAATTTCAGGTTGCTGAGAAAATTGACAGTATTGGTAAGCCTTTTCTGGTTGACTATCATATTCAAAGGAATCTCCCCATCCAGTTGGTTGGATATCTTCCATGGAAATCTTTGAACTTTCAGGCGCAGTATACTTCACCATGTAATCAAATTTTCCACTTGGTTGTCCCAAGGTGTCCCAAATTTCTGCAGGAACAGGCTCAGTTTCTTTGCCTTTGGATTTCTCTGAAGGAGGATATGGTTCTTCCTGAGATATGTATCCCGAGTTATTGAGATAACATTTCCATTCTTCTTCAGGATCAGGTAGACCTTCTTCGATGCATTCTTCGATAAGGACATTGACCTCTTGAGGAATTGGGTTAAGGAATCCTCCACTAATGAATGTTTCTTTGATCGGACGAAGGGTTTCATCCTTCTTGGTGCAGTTTGAGAATGTTTGTGAACATCCAAGACCTGCTCTAGTTTCATTCTTTGTAGGGATCACAACTTGCCCCCAGCCAGTGGTAGTTCCATCTTTCACTACTTTTACTGCCTCTTTGTAAGAAGAGATTGATGCTTTCTTCTTGGAAGATTCGTCTTCTAAAGAGAGACCTTGGAACTGAGTTCCTTCCACATCATCAGCACTTATGAAAGAGAAATTGGATAAATGGCTCACCATCAAGGCTTGTTCTCCACTTATTGTTACCAATTTTCCATTTGTTATAAATTTTAACTTTTGGTGGAGCGTAGAAGTTACTGCCCCTACTTCATGGATCCATGGTCGTCCTAACAGACAGCTATAAGCAGCTTGAATGTCCATGACCTGGAAGGTGATTTGAAATGTATGTGGGCCAATTGTCATGGGAAGGTTGACTTCACCGATAACAGATTTTCGCGATCCATCAAATGCTTTGACTACCACACCACTGAATTTCATAGGCATTCCTTGGTAGGACAAGCGAGCAAGAGTCGTTTTTGGCATCACATTCAAGGAAGATCCGGTGTCTACCAACACATTGGACAAAGAGTCTGACTGACAATTCATAGAAATGTGCAAAGCAAAATTGTGATTTTTACCCTCCTCGGGGAGTTCTTCATCACAGAAGCTTAAATTGTTACAAGCTGTTATGTTGGCTATTATCCCATCAAAATGGTCAACAGTCACATCATGATCTACAAAAGCCTGATCCAAGACCTTCATCAGGGCTTCCCTGTGTGCTTCTGAATTCAACAGCAATGAAAGTATTGAGATTTTTGAAGGAGTCTGCATAAGCTGATCCACAATCTTATATTCACTTCTTTTGATAAGCTTCAAAATTTCATCAAAATCAGGATTCACATTGGTTCCACTGGATTGACCAACATCAGTGTTTGCATTACTGACAGGAGTTTCCATAAGATTCCCCACTGGTGTATTAACAGGATTTTGCCCAGTTACAGGAGTACTAGGCTGCTTTGAAGGTAGTGGAGTATACACACGTCCACTTCTTGTTACTCGACTCACATCAGCGATGTTTTCGACAGAGGAGAGAGTTGGTAAAGGAACTTCTTGTCCATCCTTTATCATTGTTGCATTGTAGTTGTATGGAACTGCCTTGTCAGAGTCATAAGGAACAGGTCCAGGTAGACAAATGATCAAAGGAGCAATTGGAACCTTCGGCTTGTTGTAAGTAACTTCTATGCGCTCAGGCATGTTGAAATGAGGAACGATGACGTTAACTGTAGGCATTTCCGAGTTGATATCTGAGACTAAAAGCTCATGCGGATAACATCCTATCATGTTAACTTCATTTTCATCCCTATTTCTGTAGATCTCAATAGTACCATTATCCAGCAAAACTTGGAGATCTCTTCTCACAATTGAACACCCGTGAGGATCCACACAACATATTCTACAGGAACCGTATTGATGCTGGCGAAAATTCGGCCCTCGACAAAGAGTGGCATGCATTTGTACCAAATCTGCTCTTGAGAAGTTGATATTATAGACTCGGTATTGACCAGGACATCCATACACCATGTTTACAACATGTCCTCCATGATTGGGCAGCGGATTTGCTTGCACATTAGGATTCAAATTTCTGAAAGAGAGGAGATTAGACCTAACCAACCTCTGAACTTCATATTTCAAAGCTATGCAATGCTCAAGATCATGGCCAGGTGCTCCTTGATGATAAGGGCATGAGACCTCAGCTTTGTACCACCATGGGAGTTTCTCAGGTACGGGTGGTGGCGCTTTAGTTTGAACAAGACCTCTTTCAATCAAAGCAGGGTACAACTCTGTATAGGTCATTGGAATCGGATCGAACTGTGGAGCTCTTTGCACACGATTCTGATTATTGTTAAGCTGCTGAACCTGTGGTCGAGGCTGTTGTTGTTGAAACTGCGGAGTAAACCCCGGATTCGGTGCGGTATTAACGACTGGCGTGATAGCAGCAACCTGTCGTTGACGATTGACGTTTCCTCTTGGCCTCCCTTGGGATACCATGTCAACACTTTGTTCTTTCTTCTTTGGGAAACCACTTCCGAACTTTTTGGTTCCACTTGAAGATCCACCTTCTTTAGTCAGACGTCCGGTTTGGACTCCTTCTTCTAGACGCATCCCCATGTTTACCATTTCGGTGAAATCACTTGGAGCACTAGCAATCATGCGTTCATAGTAAAACGGACTGAGAGTATTCAAAAAGATCTTTGTCATCTCTTTCTCTTTTAACGGTGGATTAATCTGAGCAGCAGTTTCTCTCCATCGTTGGGCATATTCTTTGAAAGCTTCATGGTCTTTCTGAGCCATGGATCGAAGTTGATCTCTGTCTGGAGCCATATCCGAGTTATACTTGTATTGTCGGACAAAGGCCTCACCTAGGTCATTGAATGTTCGAATATTAGTGCTATCCAAGCCTGTGTACCACTTCAGTGCGGCACCAGTTAAACTGTCTTGAAAGTAATGGATAAGCAACTGATGATTATCTGCATAAGTAGACATCTTCCTGGCATACATCACAAGATGGCTTTGTGGACAAGAACTTCCTTTGTACTTTTCAAAGTCAGGGACCTTGAATTTAGCAGGTATTTGTACACTGGGAACCAAACATAGTTCCTGAGCATTCTTTCCAAACAAGTCTTTTCCACGAATAGCCTTAACTTCCAGCTGCATCTTGTTAAACTGCTCTTGGAGATCTTCCACAAGATTACGCTGATTCGTGCTATCACCTTGATCATGATAAATCTCATTGTCTTCGTAAGGAACAGTGTGAACCATAGGAGTCGGAACTGTCATAGTGGGTTGAGAAAGTGCCATAGTGACTTGGGAAAAAGTTACCCCTGAATGTGGAATAAACGCCGAACCCTGTGCAGTAGGCGCTTCAGTTGTAGCTGTTTGAACCCCAGAGAAATTATGACGGAAACCTGTACCAAAGTTGAAAGGCGGGCCCCAACCTTCTGGCATGAAGAAAGATGGAATACCGAACGCAACTGTAGAAACTGGAGTAGTGACTTCAGATGTTACTGTTGCTTGACTGTTAGGTGGCGGCGGCTGATTCTGTGCGGCCATTAAGGAGTCAACCAGAGTAGTGAGACTTTCCAACTTTTCCTGAAGGGTGGTCACTGTACCACGAAGCTCAATATTCTCTTGTTCAGAGTGTTCCATTACTCTTCTTCTGCTTGAACGAGTATTGTATCTGTGATCTGATTGCGAGCGCGGTCGAGAAACTTTGAGACGCGACAGCTTGACGATCTAATGGAGAAAGATCCAAAAGATGAGACTCTATACAACAGACTCGATATGCAGAATGATGTATGCAAAAAAGAAATTTATGATTTTTCCAAACATTTTAAAGATTATTTCCTTGCAAACATTTGAACACAAACAAATCTTTTATTCATTCATTTTTTATTGCAATAATGGGAAATGTTACAACATTGGAGCATAGCTCCTTACAAAAGCAAATGATAAATAAAAAAGCTAAACAAATCCTAAGCATCTTCATCAGACGAAGAACCAAATGCATTGTGCAGCTTGAGCTTCATGATTTCTTTCCCATAGTGAGCTTTCAATTCGGCCTTTTCGGTCCTCAGCTTGTTAACAACATTCTTCCAATCATCAGGAGTCGGAGCATTGCTTGTTGAACCTTCAAGATTTTTCTTGCTTTCTTTGATGTACCTTTTGATTGCAGCGTCTTTCTGACGGATCTTCTCATCTTTGCTCATGAGCCATCCATCTTGACAATAGAGAGTTTCTTCGTGATCTTTCACTCTTTTCTTCAACTTTCTATTTTCCACCTCAGTGCTACGAAACTTTTCTTCCCAAGCATCTTTTTCTGTCCTCATCTTGGCTAAAGTGTCTTGGTATTCCTCCATAGCTGGAATGTTGGGTCGTCGAGACACTGCAGGAAACATGGGTTTTTCATAAGCATAAGGCATTTGGAACTCTTTTGCTCTTTTCTTTACCCAGCAGGTGTAGGCGTCCATGGCAATGCAATTTCTTTCCTCACCTTTTTCTTTCCATCGGACGTCGTACCAAGCTCTCACCATTCTTGCTTTCAACTTTTTAGGATTATCCCCTTCTCGATAAAAGTAACCTTCTACTGAGGGACCAACAGGTTTAACTGAATTTGCATACCCGAGTTGTCGTCGGGCTAGGACCGGATTGTAGTTAATTCCTCCTTGTGTACCAATGAGGGGTACGTTGGCGAACTCTCCACAACTTTCAATGGTTTCTGTACCACAGCGAGCCAAGGTATACCAATGAATATCATTATTAGTAAGAGACATAAGTCTTCGAGGCCAACGCAAACCTTCTCGGTTTTCCGTGAAAATAGGAGACTCAGGTAAGTGTGAAACAATCCATTTGAACAACAAAGGTGCACAACATACAATGATTCCACCGCCTTGGCGATTCCTATGATGGACAGAAAAATACATGTCACCAAGCAAAGTCGGAACAGGATTTCCAATCAGAAAGATCTTTATGGCATTGATATCAACAAAATTGTCGACATTGGGAAACAGAACCAACCCATAGATGAGCAAGGCTAGTACAGCTTCAAAGGCTATCATGCTACCAGTTTCGATGAAATCAAAGGCTTTCTTTATTAGGAAGTGTGAAGTTAAACCCGGGAGGTTTCCTTTGGTAGTCCAATTACTCTCTACTTCAGACTTTTTCAAATGGGTACTTGCTGCAATGACGTGTGACTTAGGAATGGCTTCCAAACCACTGAAGGGTATTTTGTCAGACACAGGAATACCTAAAAGATTGGCATATTCTTCCAAGGTCGGTACGAACTGGTAGTCCGGAAAGGTAAAACACCGGTAGACGGGATCATAGAACTGAACCAGAGTTTTGAGAAGTCCTTCATCAACATGAGTGTTCAGGATAGGCAAAAGCTTTCCATAACTTTTCCTAAAATTAGAAGGATCTTGTACAGAAGATGCTAACTCTATCAGTCTTTCTACATCAGGCGCTTTGAAACCGTACTTTTTGGTATACCTTTTTTCCATAACTTAATCCTATAATGTTTGCAAAGAAAATTCTCTAAATTTTTTTGGAAAAATCATGTTTTTTTATGGAAAAAGATGGGTTTTTTAATGAATGTATGAATGCATGGATGCATGGATGCCACATATTCAAACATGGTAAAGCAAACATGGTAGTTCAAACATGGTAACACTAACATGGTACTACAAACATGGTACATAAACATGGTAACGCAAACATGGTAACGCATAGGTTCAAAGGTCCAAAGTCACGAGCATGAGGTCAGAGAACCAAAAATGGGATAGTTCTAGTTAATCACCTGCACAACATGTTCTACTGATACGTCAGAGTCTACATTTTTCTTTCGGATATTACCGGCTTTCCACAATTAAACTCATGAGCCAGTAATATTCTCAAGAAAAACTCGTCTGAGTGTGGTTCTCCGCATGACAACTAATCCAAGTCTTCACCTGAATAGTTTCTGCACCACAACCTAATAAGGCCAGGATGGGTTGGGGTTCTACGGTCTCTCAGCTTCTACAGTTCAATGAAAGTAATAATGTCTTCGCTACGAAACATGCTAAACATATATTACCAACAAGGAACCTCCACTGAGCGGAAGGATTCTCACGTGCGCCTGCACATGACTATACCCTCCACCTAATTTCTTATGTGTACTTAATCCGGGTTAGGATTTGTCCATAATGTATCACTTGTAACAGAACCACGCAAGTAACAGAACAAGAACCACACATATAACAAAAAATGAGATGAAAAATAAAGCAAATAGAATTAACCGTTCCTTTGGAAACAATAAAAAGATGGTCCCCAGTGAAGTCGCCATTTTTCTGTCGCGGGCGAAAAACCGTTTTGTTCCTCTTTTTTGTGGGATGAGACACCTGATGCCTTCTTTGGGCTCGAGTGCTCATAAAAATGATTTTTCTTTGTTTCGACCAAACTTTTTATTATTTCCAAAGGAGGAAAAGGAAAAAAGCTGCAATAACCTAAAAGTGGGGGGAGAGATCTTTGGGTAAGAGGGTTGGTTATACGAAGGGAAGGTATTAGCACCCAACGTATCTATAGTACTCTATAGGTTTCTTTGCTTTGTTTTTCATTCCATGTTATTGAGGGGTTCTTGTGAAATAGGTGGGACCTAAGGTGTTTGTTTGATTATGCTCGCAAAGATCATCGCGATCCTCTGCATACATATCCCCTAGAGGGAATCAGAGCATCTGTAGCTCGGGGTCTACGGGTGCTAAGGTTTGAGTGGTTTTTTTTTGTTTTGTTTTGCTCGCCAAGGATCGACCTTGTGCCTACGTATTCTCAAAGGGATGTTGAGAAAGTCAGAGCAATCGTAGTTCCCACTTATGCTAGTGGAAGCAAAGGAAAATAGACAAATGTCGTCTAAATGCTAGATGTATCTAATCTATATCATCACATACATCTGTTTGATTTTTGTTTGTTTGTTTAACCAGCCTTGTGGCAAAAACTTTCAATGAAGTCAGCCTTGTGACAAAAAGTTTTGATTAATCAGCCAGCCTCGTGGCAAAAGTTTCAATGAAGTCAGCCTTGTGACAAAAACTTTGATTAATCAGCCAGTACGGTGGCAAAACGGTTTGATTGATTAGCCAGCCTTGTGGCAAAAAGAAGTTTGATTGATTAGCCAGACTCATGGCAAAAAAGTTTGATTGATTGATTGTTTGTGATGATATAGAAGAGATATTCCTAGCATAGAGATGAAAAATGTCTAATCTCCTAGGGTATTTGTTTTGGATTATTAGGGATGCTTATAAGAAGCCCGTGGGTCCTTGTACGAAGCCCAAGAGGAGGCTATCCGAGGGTCCTTGCATTGTAAGCCCAAGAGGAGGCTATGGGAGGGACAATCCAGGGTCCTTGCATTGTAAGCCCAAGAGGAGGCTATGGGAGGGTCACTCGTTTGTACAAAGCCCAAGGGGAGGCATGGTATAGTTGGTTTGAGCTCTTAGAGCGATTTCACCGAGAAACCATACTCTATGTCCTAACCTAAACTAGTGGAGATTCTTTGCACGAAGCCCAATAGGAGGCTATGGGGAACCTAGTGTTGTACTAAGTTGAACAAGTATATATAACACAATCACACATATGAACAAGTACAAACAAATATGCACAAGTACATGAACAAATATGAACAGTTATATGAACAGTTATATATGACAAAGTGTGTGTATATAATGGAGTTTATGAAGGAAATATACCTGTAAGCATGATCCATTTGTATACACAGGGCTCGGGACTCACACTCGGGGAGAGGCCCTTTTGAGTTTATTCAAAGCTATGTAAACAGGTATTTACAAGGGGCTTGGGACTTATACCTACATGGAGGCCCATGGTATTTTTGGGAAGATTTAAAGAAACCTTCATTTTTGGTTTGTTATTCAAAGTTAAAAATCAAACTGATCGAGATATGTACAAAAGGCGTACAATGAAATACCTAATTTCATGTACTGGAATGGGTATGTACAAAGGGCTTGGGACTTATACCTACATGGAGGCCCATGGTATCTTTGGGAAGTTTTGAAGTTTCTTTGAAGATGATTTGAAAATTGTTTGAAAAGATTTTATTTTGAAAAAAAGTTTTATTGTTTAAAAAAATGTACAAAAAGAAAAGAAATGGGACTTACACTCTCTAATATTCGAGAGGCCCCTGTTTTATTTTCATAAAACAGGGTGGATGGTTTTGAAAATGATTTGAATGATTAAAAAGATTTAATCAATAGTTTTCTTTGAAAATCAAAAGAAAATGGTTTATCGTTTTTGAAAAGAATCGCGATCGCTTATTTAAAATGATTTGAATTTTGAAAGAAGTTAATTTAATCAAGATAAACAAAAAGATTGTCTTAAATTGACACTTAGATGATTAGGGTTTGCTCAAAAAATATTTACAAGTGATTAAATTTGAGAAATCAAGTGAAAAACAATATTTAAAAGTATTAAAAAACACTTAAAACATGTTATTTTAAACTTAATTAAAAATGTATTAAACAAATATATTTTTGTGATTTTTTTTTTGATATTCATAAAATACATATATAAAATAATAAGTGTGTAAAAAATGAATAAAAAATGAGTTAATTTGATTGGTTAAATTAATGGTTGAAGTTGTGAAGAAAATGAAGAGAAATAGTGATAAAAAAGAAGGGTTTGGTCCCATAGGGACTTGAACTCGTGACCCTGAGGTCACTACTCAAAACAAAAGCCAACTGAGCCACGCTTGTGGCTTGTAATATACACGCGTTGAATTAATTATATTTTAAATCAATTTCCAGAAATCCTTTGAACCAAAAACGCGCCAAGAACAACCCTCCAACTGAAATTTGAAAATCTCTAAAACTGTGTTGTTTTGATCAAGCAAAGGGTCTATCTCACTCGGTTTTTCACAAGGAACATGATGGTGATCTCAGAATTCATTTATTTTTGCTCTAAAGGGGTCAATTTTCGCATGAACATGAAGAACCCTAGAACTGAAATTCAATGTGAAATCGTGTATGTGCAAGTTATGATGCAATTGATTGAGGGTTAATGATCCTCATAGGTGCAGAAACAAGATGGTATGCTCACATTTCATTTATGATGCGTGGAAGTATGAATTTGAAGTTCATGAGCACTTACCTCAAAAACGGCCAAACTGAGAATTGGATTTTGATCTGGAGGTGTTACAGATGGTTTGTATCAATCTGAATAGCTTCTATGATGATTATGGAAGGTGTCTGGATGTCTGGAACAAGTTGAATTCATCTGAGCATGGCCATGGCACCCGATCTGCAGTTGCTTCAAGTATGAATCGAATTTGAAGATGGAGATGTTTCAGATCATATGTGAGTGTTTGGATAGTTCATATGTGATATATATGAGGTGTTGGAAGTGTTAGTTTGGACAGAAATGATCTTGAATGGATTTTGGCATGATAAGGCCATGGTTATGCATATTTGAGAAGTGAGGTAGTGATTTTGAGCTTGAGGTGTTTTTGGGGTGTATGAGTGGTTCAAACAAGTTTCAAATAATGTTTATGAGTTGTGGGAAGCATCACTTTGTTCAGAACTTGCAAGGTTTGGAGGTTGAGTTTTCTACCTCACTTTGAAACACATGACTTGTAATTCAAGAAAGAAGAGAGAAAACCTATAATTGTGAGGTTTTGGTGTGAATTGAAGAGTGATTTGCACCTCTATTTATAGGCCAAACATTCTGAACTCAGAGCTTTGCAACTTGCTTCTTCTTTGGTGATTTGGCACTTAAAGGATAGAAAGGAATCTTACCATTAAATGCATATGGTTAAAGTTACTAAACCATGGTTAAAATTGGCTATGCTTCTTATCTCTTTCCCATCTGTCTCAAATCAGAAAATATCTTCCAATTATTGCCTCTATGTATCATTACTTGGTCCATTTGGCAATTTGGCTCATAACTTTGGCAAAATGACTTGAAATTTCAAGTGAAAAGTTCACTAATGGCAAAATTCAAAACCATAGCTACACTTCAAATTTTTTCATGCTCTTGGAAATTTTGGAAAGCTCGTGTTACACACTTCAAAACCCTAGTTGAAAGTTTCTTCAAGATCCTTAAGGAAGTGGGTGAAAAAGATCCATGAACTTTGAGAAAAATGAAGTTTTAAGTGAATTTTTCAAAAGATGCCAACTTTGAAGCTCCATATCTCTTAAATGGTTGATCTTATGGAAAAAAATTATATGTGACAAAGTTGTTCATTGGATCAAAATCTACAACTTTCATGTTGGAAGTTTTTTTTCAGTTTGTAGGTGAAATTTTGAGAAATTCCCTTTCAAAGTTTGAAAAAAAACCATTGAAAAACACTTAGAAAATTTTTCTAAGTATAAAAGTCAAACTTTGACTTTTTGATTCTTGATTGATTTTCTTGATTTTTCTTAATCAAATGACTTCTCATATCATATATTGATGATTTAAAACTTCAAAAGTCATGGTTGACCAAAATTCCCCAAAAGTCAATGGTGATCTTGTACAGTTGACTTTTTCAGACGAATCGCGTTTCTGGAGATTTCAAATGAAACAGGCTATCCTCACCAAATGAATGGTATGAATGGATCATATTGAAGCATTAGAGGATATTGAGCCATGGTTTGAGTTGTGGCACCATGTCCTGATTAAAAAGTCAGTTATTCAGTGAATTAGGTCAAAACCCTAATTGTCGACCTGATGAAATTGATGACTGTGGACCTTGAATTGAGATGCAATTTCCATGGGATATGGTCATAGGGATTATTTGAGGATGATTGAAACCTTTGATTGACTTCCTGGGGGTTTTTAGGGTTTCCCAAATGTGATCCCTGATTTTAGTCCCTGATAGTTCAAAATCCTGATCTGAGGATTTGTCTGATCAATCTTTGTGTAGGAGATGTCTTGAGCTAATGGATTAGGTCAAAATGAGGTACTTGGGGTCTTGAGGTCATGTCCCAAGTTATTAGATCAAATTCTGAGCAAAAGTCAGGAGTATGCTATCTTCAGTCAAAACCCTAATTCAGTCGATTCAGAGCCTTTGAGCTTGCTGAAATGAATCTCTGAGGACCAAATGTTGATTATTGATGAAGATGATTCATTTGAGGTGAAGGGAGAACAAAACCCTAGTTGATTGTTGCTTGTACTGATGAGTGATTTCTTGATTAAATCCCTGCTGAGTCACAAGTAGCAAACACAAACTATGCAATTTGTTAGAGATGCAAATGATGCATATGCAATGATATGAGGTGGTATCTTAGGTCAAAAATTGGGGTATGACAGTCGTACGTTAGATTGAATCCACTGTATTGAGAAGTATTTATTGGAGATTGGTCGTGTCAACACCGTTCGTGATGATAGAATTAAATCTTCGAATGTCGATCGTGTCAGCACCGTTCGTAGTAACTGAATTAGATCTTAGATTGTTTCTGAAATGTGTCTTGAATGAGTGTCAAAAGATGAGAGTTGTAAGAATGTTTCAGAAGTCTAGGGGTCAAGCTTCCAGAATGTGCATCTGATTGGAATTTTCAGAATGTCTGGGGTTCGAGCTTCCGGAATGTATATCTGATAAGAATGTTTCAGAAGTCTTGGGGTCATGCTTCCAGAATGTGCATCTGTTAGGAATTTTCAAAATGTCCAGGGTTCGAGCTTCTGGAATGTATATCTGATAAGAATGTTTCAGAAGTCTGGGGGTCATGCTTCCAGAATGTGCATCTGTTTGGAATTTTCAGAATGTTCGAGGTTCGAACTTCCGGAATGTATATCTGATAAGAATGTTTCAGAAGTCTGGGGGTCATGCTTCCAGAATGTGCATCTGTTTAGAATTTTCAGAATGTCCGGGGTTCGAGCTTCCGGAATGTATATCTAATAAGAATGTTTCAGAAGTCTGGGGGTCATGCTTCGAGAATGTGCATCTGTTTGGAATTTTCAGAATGTCCAGGGTTCGAGCTTCCGGAATGTATATCTGATAAGAATGTTTCAAAAGTCTGGGGGTCATGCTTCCAGAATGTGCATCTGTTTGGAATTTTCAGAATGTCCGGGGTTCAAGCTTCCGGAATGTATATCTGATAAAGATTGATTTGTTGATGATATTCGTCTGCTTGGGAACTTACCTGAAAGAAAAAGTTAGCAGCATGCAATGCCATGATGCATGTATTTATGTGACGAGTCTCTCAAAATAAATGAAAAACTTGTATGTTATGTATGAATTTATTATGAGGTAATGTATGCAATGTATGAATATATGATGTATGACTGATGCTATTTGGAGTGTTTTGAGAAAATAAATCTCTGTATCATTGTGATTTTGATGTTTGATCTTGTCTTGGAGATGCTTAGCTGGGGATGTATGATTTCTGCTTGGGGATGAGAGCTCTTTGAGTGATTGATCTTGATGTACCCTGACTGGGGATAAGAAGGATGAATAACCCCGTTTGGAGAAAAGAAAGAGTCGGGGAATCAGCAGTGTCGAAGATGTAAAATTCCGTTGGGGAACTAAGTCCTTGTTGGGACGAGAACATTTGAAGATATCTTCTTAATAATTACTCTGTGGGGATATGATCCTGTGTAACCGGCTTTGTGGGAAGGCATGAATGCTTTGAATATTGCCCCCAATGATTTATAGCTCTTGTCATTCTTGGACTTATATTGATTAGGACACACCGCTGAGTATTGATCACGATGTCAAACTGGACTTGCATAGATTTGCCCCTGCTCGTAGGAACTTTGGAAAGATTTGCCTCGCGAGGACTTTATGAAATGTGTACTATGGGAGACATGCCCCTAGTAATCACAAGCTTAGGATGATGCCCCTGATTGATCGGGAAGTAGCTTCAAATGCCTTTGATTGTTTTGGCATCCTTGAGAGATTCTCGGAATCTTGACTTGATTGCCCCAGATTGACTGGGCAAAGCATGTCATGCCCCCTGTATACGTAGGAGTCATCGCTTCTTGGAGTAATCTTTGTTGGTCGGGATAACTTTGAGTCATTAGTCGTACCCTGTGCAGATTCTTTCTGATGCTAACATTTGAAATTATGTAGCAAAATATGTTTAATAATGAATTCATGAGATGCAATGCATATGTCTATCTTGAGTTTTTGAAAAACATTAAAACAGGAGATGTAAAAGCGTGATATTTATAAAACGTAATGTTTGTAAAAGACGAAATATCAACTCAGCATTTGCGGTAAACCTTAAGGAGTCAGGATACCTTTTTTGGTGACAGTATGCTTTCGAACTAACCATGCTTCAGTTAGGACTTTCAAGGGTTGTAACGTGGCTTGGTTCACGGTTTAAGAAACAAAGGATAATGGCTCAAAAATTTACTTATACCCATCCCAATCTTCGTGATGTACTTCGATCCTATGCTCAGTTAACTTTGCGTTTAAGTCTTAGCAAAGCTTTGAAGTCGTAACATTGACATTTGATGATGGTTTCAGCACCGGCAGTTTATTTGGACAAGCAGTCCTCCTTTTTTGTAATTCTTTTTTCTTTTTTCTTTTTTTTTCGAGGATTTGTAGTGACCTCTTTTTTGACATTGATTTTGTTATCCCTAACTTTTGCCTGAACTGTTTATTTTGAGGTTACAGTCAGCGGGATGTTTCGATTTTTGATAAGTCTCCTTCATAGGTTTTTGGCTTAACAGCTTTTTATTTTGGTGGATATTGACTGCCTGACTTAATGGTTGCGGGAACCCATCATTATTTGTGTAGACAACAACTAAGATAATTGAGTTAACTGAGTAACTACCCTGCCCCAGGTTAAGATTAAGGGTTTTAAATTGCATAAGAAAGAAAACTTCCACTCCTTAGGCTCGAAAGGGTTTGCGAGGGATTAACATCCTTATATCTCCACTGTTTAGGAATTGAAACAATGCCTGTACATCGTCAACATAGTCCGTTCAAAAGCACACTGTTGTTAGGAGTGAATTAATGGAAATTTCATGTGTTAAATTAACTACCTTTTGAGCTAAAAGTGAATAGATCTTGTGAATTTTACGGATTTTATAGTTAGAATTGAACTTTCGAGGTTCGATGTTAATTGTAGAACAACATGCGTCACTTTGGGTGTTATTTGTGCAGATATTGAAGTTAAGAAGCAAAGACAAAGGAACACGCAAGCGTAGAAGCTCAGAAGAAGTGGAATCACAAAGAATTGATTTAAAGCAAGTGGCGAGCTGCGCCAAAGCAGAGGCGAGGCGCGCGAAACCCTCTGTCTTGGGTTCGCGCCGCGCCAGCCCGTGTCGCGCCACGGTGACGACGTTATAAAGAAAAAGGATATAAATACAAGCCCTAATCCTCATAAACCAGAACTTTTGATAACTTTTAGAGGAGAGACTTTTGTGAGCGAAATTCAGAGAGCAATCCTACTCCAGAGCAACAAATAACATCCGACGGAGAATTTAACATCAATTGAAGACATTCCCTTGATGAAGATGAATCCATCCATGAAAACTTGTTTGTTCTTCATGTCTATGGAGAGCTAAATCATTCTTGTTGAGTTTAAGGTAGTAGTTAACTTATGAATATACAATACCGTTGATTAATTCTTATGAACAATTGTTTGAATTTATTATCAATAAGAAACCTTGTTTTTATCTTAAATCATTGTGGAGTCTTTGATCGAAAGAAAGGATTCTAAATTTTGCCCTAGGTTACTATATTGATTCAATCCCAATTTGCAGAGATGGAATTGTGATTGGGTTTTCATAATTATCGTTCTTAATTACTATTATCGATATTGATATTTGGAGAGATCGAATCTCATACCGGTAAAAGTTTATCTAATTTGATTTGCAGACATGGAATCATATTTGAGGATAAGTGAAGATAATGGTTCAAATGATTGTTCGAATAAGGATTAATTAATAAGTTGTATAGGAATAGGTTGATGAACCCTAGAACTCAACATATTCATTCGCCATTGTTAATCATCTTTAAGCTTTTTATCATTTAATTATTATTCTGTTAAATGCAATTTGAGAACAAACAAACAAATTCAACTATTTTTTTCACTCAAAATAAACAACTATAGAACGACAGTAATATTAAACCAATCTCTGTGGATACGATATATACCGAAAATATTTACCCAAAAATACTTTCAACAAATTGGCGCCGTTGTCGGGGATTGGTGTCAATATTGCACGCATTGCAATAGTTTTTTATTTTGAGTTATTTCCTTATTTTTAGTTATATTATTTTTAGTTATTTACTTATTTTTAGATTTTTTTGTTTAGTTACTTATTTTTAGATTTTTTTGTTTAGTTACTTAATTTTAGATTTTAGTTTAGTTCCTTTATTTTAGATTTTTAGTTAGTTACTTTATTTTAGATTTTGTTATTGCAATAGTCTCTTAATTTTGATTTTTTTTATCTTGTTATGTCACTTGTTTGCTAAGTTTTGTAGATTTTTGTTTGTCGGAATGTTTGACCCAAATATAAATGCTGCACATCATGCTCAAAACGAGATCCTATTCCAACAAATGGAGTATCTCCTTCAAAGTGTGTCACAGTTCACACCTCAAGTTAGTGAGTTTTATGATAGCGGATGGGGTACACCGGAAGATACGATGGAGTATCATATGGCTAACCATGAATATCAACAACAAGCCTTTCAACCTTACACTCAACCGTCACCACAACAACAAGGAGGACAATCTAAGTTGGAAGAGACCATGAATCAGTTCATACAAATGTCAATGACAAATAAACAAGGGCTTTCACATTATAATCAAGGTTATCAAAGAGGACCCACTGAGTTAGAGGAAACCATGAATCAATTCATGCAACTCTCTTTATCCATTCAACAAAACCGGGAAACGCGAGATGTTCAACTTACCCAATTCTTAACCGAGCAAAATGTAAGTCAAATCTCAACTTTTCAAAACCCTATGACTTGTGTAGAAACTTGCAATGCTACTTCAATAAAGAGTGCAAAAGTGCTTGATGAGGAAGTTGAAAACAAGGATGTTGAGAAGGAAGATGATAATCGTGCAGCGGAAGATGAGGAAGATGAAATTGTTGTAACTGAGGTGAATAAAGAAGTGAAAAAAAGAGATCAATCCAAAAGGAAGAAAGCATGTGACAAGATGGCAAGCAAGGTGATACCGAGTCAACACCTCCCATACCCACATGCACCATCAAAGAAAGATAATGCTAGGCAACATGCAAGATTTATGGACATCTTTAAACAACTTCGTATAAATATTCCATTTGCCGAAGCGTTGGAGTAAATGCCCAAGTATGCTAAATTCATGAAGAATATAATCACAAAGAAAAAGAAGTACATAAATGAGGAGACCGTGTTGCTTGATGCCCAGTGTAGTGCCATAATCCAAAGAACTACTCCAAGAAAGGAATCCGATCCGGGACGAGTCACTTTGCCATTAAATATTGGAGGTAACTTCACTGGTGACGGGTTGATTGATCTGGGGTCTAGCATCAACTTAATCCCTTTATCCATTGTCGAGAAATTAGGGAATATTGTGACGAAGCCTACTAGGATGACATTGCAATTAGCCGACGAGTCTATCACCTCACCATATGGAGTGGTTCAAGATTTGCTAGTAAAAGTAGACAAATTCTTTTTCCCGGTGGATTTTGTGGTAGTTGACATGGAGGAAGATCATGAGGTACCATTAATTCTTGGAAGACCATTCATGAAAACCGCCCGAATGATGATTGATATGGATGCAGGGATCATGAAAGTAAGGGTGCAAGATGAAGAGGTAAAGTTTAATCTTTTCGAAGTCAAAAAGCATCATAAGAACAAGAAGGATAGTTTCCAAATTGATGCCACCGAAGAAGAACTCAAAGATGCTGAAAATCAAGTTCAAAAAGACAAAATGAAAGCATCTCATGATACAAACATCAGCCACAAAGAAAGTCAAGTTGGAAAAAGGGTGCTCTTGTGCAAATCAGGACTCAAGTTATTTCCGAATAAAGGGAAGTCAAAATGGTCGGGACCATTTGTGGTAAAAAGAGGTATGCAATTATGGAGCCATTGTGGTAGAGAATCCTAAGACAAATGAGAGTTGGACCGTTAATGGAAAACGGTTGAAAGATTACTTCGGGGGAGTGGAGCAACATGCACCATTTTTAGTTCCTTGAAAGCGTTGACTGTCGAGCTCAAACGACGTTAAACAAAGCGCTTGTTGGGAGGCAACCCAACGCAGTAAGTTTTTATTGTTTTCTCATTTTTAATTTTAGTTTTATGTATCATCAGACCAATGTGATTGAGCAGGAACAGAAACCTAACCAAAATGCAGCACCGCGCCGCGAGACCTCATACCGAGGCACGACACGTTGGCAGAAGCTTTCGCGCGTCGTGTAAGATCTGCGCGTGCCGCGGTGATGCGAAAGAAGAGTTTTTCCTCTAACCCGACCTCAGTCGTCTTGCGTAATGTGGTTAGCCGGAGCCCAACCCTCTTCTTTTGGGGGGGGTGCAGGTGCTCGACCAGATGAGTTCCTGAAGCGACTAGAGGAGGATAGTGAGCTGTTATGTTTATGATAACTGTCGTGATGATTTTTTATTTTTTTATGTCATTCTGTTTTTTATTTTATGTCATTGTTGCTTTTTAATTTTTGTTAGTTGTCCTCAGTTTAGAATGAGTAGTTTCTGTAGCAAAGAAAATCTCAAGCAAAGTACCAACAATGGAGCAACATGTATGAAAGTGGTAATGAGTGAATGTTCAAAAAAATTTCAGTTTTCACGCACCTTCTTTTTCAATAAGTAACAAGTCAGGTATGATTTTTCAAACTCAAACTTCTACTGTGTGCATGAAACATAGGTTGTTAGAAATACTTGGCAGAAGTTCTTTATGGTACACTATTTCTGTTGGATCGGCTTAGCCTTAACAATTGTGAGGAAAGCTTTCCATTGTTTACTATATGCAGGAGACCATCAATTATTTTGACTTGTTTGTATCATGCTAAACCGTTTGTCGCATCGCTTGTGGAAATCTGTGAAAGTGATTTAGGCACTTATTTGAATCTGAGAGTTTCTTTGAGCCGATTCTATCTTAAAACTTATTTTCTTCTGTGAGAGTGTGATCCTTTGCTAACCATTCTTTGAGCCTGAGGTCAAGGTAAATTTCATCATATACACCAAGGAAAAACCTGGTGAGTTTTGATCTCAATAAAAAAATTTGTTGTGGACCATCAACCATAAAATTTGGTGATGTGTTTTCTCTTTGACCTTCATAGAAAGTAGGGGAGCATTCATATAATCTAAATACAGGTTGATCTCCAAGTTGGGGAGAGTCATAATCAAAAGAAGAGTAAGTCTGTAGGTGGTAATTTGCAAAGAACGAAAGAAATTCGTAGCTCGAAAAGAAAAAGAGAGAAAAAGAAACAAAAGAAAAACAATGTTTGAAAGAAAACAATTGTTGAGAATAAAAAAAAAGGGGGAACATCGAACTACGAATGAAAAAGAAGAAGGGGTGAAAAAGTTGAAGGTATAAAGTAAAAGGAAAGGAGTTATGATTCGGATGCTTCCCTAGAATAGGAACAACCCTCGTTTGTCTTCTTTTCTTTGAATCTTAAACCACACTACAACCCTGGAAAGACCTTCTGCTTCTCAAATTCCACAGGATTTGATGCTAACAATATGGTGAACGTATGATATGGAGTTTTGTTGATTTAATTATTTGGATGAGTGTTTAACCCCTCTATTATTCATCATCCTTTTTTATGTGAGTGATTAGTGCCGATTCAATTGCAATTGTGTAGTGTTTTAAACTTCTGGAGGTAAATTTCTTTAAAAATCTGTTTCATGTATATGTTCTAAGTTTGCAGGGAGATGAGGAGTATCCGATTTGGTTGCTGAATTGAACCACTTGAAAAAAAAAACCTTTTTGAAAAACTTGTGCATGATTGTTGGTATGTTTTGTTGAGGTAAGTAATTTTGTTTAGGGACAAACAAAACTCTAAGCTGGGGAGAGTTTGTTAGGAGTGAATTAATGGTAATTTCATGTGTTAAATTAACTACCTTTTGAGCTAAAAGTGAATAGATCTTGTGAATTTTACGGATTTTATAGTTAGAATTGAACTTTCGAGGTTCGATGTTAATTGTAGAACAACTTGCGTCACTTTGGGTGTTATTTGTGCAGATATTGAAGTTAAGAAGCAAAGACAAAGGAACACGCAAGCGTAGAAGCTCGGAAGAAGTGGAATCACAAAGAATTGATTTAAAGCAAGTGGCGAGCTGCGCCAAAGCAGAGGCGAGGCGCGCGAAACCCTCTGTCTTGGGTTCGCGCCGCGCCAGCCCTTGTCGCGCCACGGTGACGATGTTATAAAGAAAAAGGATATAAATACAAGCCCTAATCCTCATAAACCAGAACTTTTGATAACTTTTAGAGGAGAGACTTTTGTGAGCGAAATTTAGAGAGCAATCCTACTCCAGAGCAACAAATAACATCCGACGGAGAATTTAACATCAATTGAAGACATTCCCTTGATGAAGATGAATCCATCCATGAAAACTTGTTTGTTCTTCATGTCTATGGAGAGCTAAATCATTCTTGTTAAGTTTAAGGTAGTAGTTAACTTAAGAATATACAATACCGTTGATTAATTCTTATGAACAATTGTTTGAATTTATTATCAATAAGAAACCTTGTTTTTATCTTAAATCATTGTGGAGTCTTTGATCGAAAGAAAGGATTCTAACTTTTGCCCTAGGTTACTATATTGATTCAATCCCAATTTGCAGAGATGGAATTGTGATTGGGTTTTCATAATTATCGTTCTTAATTACTATTATCGATATTGATATTTGGAGAGATCGAATCTCATACCGGTAAAAGTTTATCTAATTTGATTTGCAGACATGGAATAATATTTGAGGATAAGTGAAGATAATGGTTCAAATGATTGTTCGAATTAGGATTAATTAATAAGTTGTATAGGAATAGGTTGATGAACCCTAGAACTCAACATATTCATTCGCCATTGTTAATCATCTTTAAGCTTTTTATCATTTAATTATTATTCTGTTAAATGCAATTTGAGAACAAACAAACAAATTCAACTATTTTTCTCACTCAAAATAAACAACTATAGAACGGCAGTAATATTAAACCAATCTCTGTGGATACGATATATACCGAAAATATTTACCCAAAAATACTTTCAACAACTGTATGAGGTTGCGGTATCGTTTTCGTCATCCTCCCTCAAAAGGCTTACAGCTTAGCAGGAGTTGAATAAAACATATGCAAAGGAAAGACACAATTTAAAAATTATTCAAGACAAACATATGCAATGCACTGATGATGATTATTAAAACAGATAACGTCTATCATAAGTCGAATGTTTAAACAAACAGAAAAAGAAATTGCAACTGAAAGTAAAACTAATGATCTTAAAGTCCATCCTTCTAGCCATCCACAGTATTAGCACTCTTGTTGTGATTAGGCATGGGAGCAGTGATCACGTTAGGAGTTGCAGGAGGATTGAACTTGATTTCCCCGACATCGATCATGTCTTGGATCTTATTCTTCAATGTCCAGCAGTTGTCAGTGTCAGGTCCAGGACTATTGGAGTGATTTGCACACCTCGCATTGGGATTATAGCGAGGGGAGGAAGTGTTGGGATTTGGATGAGGAGCTATCTGTATAAGTAGCTCTGCTTTCAACAAGTGTTGCAGTGCTTGAGTCAAAGACATGTTGATCTTTGTGAATTGTCTTCTAGATGCGCTTTGTTTACGTTGGTTGTTTTGTTGTTGTATCGATGCTTGATTAGAGACCAAAATTGCCCCAACAGTGTCGGATTCATTCCTCCCATTGTATGGCTTTTTTACAGTACCGGAAGAAGTAGCCACCTGAATTTTTCCGCTTCGGATACCAATTTCAACACGTTCTCCAGTCAGTATGAGCTCAATGAATCCAGATGATGAACTTCCCAGCAAATGACTATAGAAAGGGCCAGTCAGTGTATTCATAAACATATCCACCAATTCTCTGTCAGCCAAAGAAGGTTTGACTCTTCCAGCTAGATCTCTCCATTTTTGAGCATACTCCTTGAAACTTTCCTCGGGTCCTATGGACATGCTTTGTAGTTGCATGCGAGTTGGTGCGAGGTCAGCATTGTATTGATATTGCTGGTAAAAGGCAACAACCAAATCTTCCCAGGTACGGATGTTAGTACTTTCCAGTTGATAGTACCATTCGAGTTGAGTTCCAGTTAAGCTCTCTTGGAAAAAGTGGATCCATAGTTTCTTATCGGTAGTATGAGGTTGAATCTTCCTTACATAAGACCTCAAGTGCAGCTTAGGACAAGAGACTCCATCGTATTTTGCAAAAGTTGGAATCTTAAATTTCGGAGGTATAACAACTCTAGAGATGAGTCCTAGATCTTCAAAATCCAGTCCAGGTACCTCCAGCAACTTGTATTTGTCATCAAGGTGTTCATCCTCATGGTGATAGTCCTCTTCTTCTTCAGAGGGTTTGGCCGAATCATGGTTACTTTTAGCATCAGTTTTGATACTAGCATCATCATCTTGCTCATCCTCATCACTGTCTTTAGAGGTTTCAGTATCCCTGAGTTGCAAGATCGGTCTAAGCTTTTTCACCTGAGTCTTCTTACCCTTCTTCTTCTTCTTTTTAGTCAGCATAGATTTCAGCTCTTCTTGCCCCTTGGACAAATTCAGAATCAAGGCTTGGAACTTAACTGATTGCTCGAGATTCATGATGCTGAAATAAACAGCGAGGACGGATGAGAGACCTGTTATAAGAAACCTGCTATGCAATGTTATGAATGCACATGCAATGTTTTTTCAAGGATCTATAGGAATTTAGTTAGCAACATTAAAATGATTTGGTTGCGTCTTTGTCTGGCTTTCGTCCTTGAATGTCCTTCTTTGAGTATCAAGCTCACCATATCGAGTGGGTCATCGCCTCTGATTTGGGATACTTCTGAATATGGCTAGAGGAAAATAAATCCTCTTTCCCCTTGATAGGTGCTAAGTCTCTGAATTGGAAGGTATGTGGCCATAGGAAAATAAATCCTCTTGCCCCTTGATTAGAAATTCGGTCCTTGATAAGAGTACCTGAAATTGTGCTCCCTAAATCCCTAAGATCCTTGAAAGGGTTAGTAAACATGCAATGTTATGATGTCATGATGTCATGATGTTATGCGAATGCAGTTCATTAGGCGCAACATGAGGTAGTAAGGGTAAACACGTCCTTTAACAAAAATCAACAAGGAAACAGAGGTTAGTAGCAAACACAACCAAGTCACACAAGTGCCCTTAGGTTTAGAGGCTTGCATGAAGTTCGTAGGTAAGTACCCTCCCCACTGACGTTTAGTTGGTTCAACCTGTCCTAGAATAGTAACCGGGTTCTATGGTGCTCATATCCCTGATCTTTCTCGTGGGCATTGTCTCAACATAACGCACAATTGGCCAGCCAAAAGCATCCCTTGAGTCCAATCTCAATGAGTGTAGCATCGAGTATCAACCGGCTTCAGTCAGGAATCCAAAGCCATCCATCTCGCTACTTTCTATAGGCCAAAGTCAAGTTCAACTAAGGTTCTAAGGGCGAATTAGTGCTTATGACACCACGCGGTAGCCAAATGTCTCCTCGATCATATTCAAGGGCCATCAAGACAAACCAAAGCATCGCACTAACGGTGGCCACCAGTTCAACCATAACGATACACGTCGTACAGCCTCCCTGGTCTAATGCCACATACCTAAGGTACACTAGATCCGGGTGTAGGATCTTTCACACAGCTGAATACCCAAAACAGCCTTTAAAGATAAAGCAAACAAGTCAAATAAATTTAAAGTGATCCTAGCTCTAAGGTAACCCCTCTTTTATTCAAAAGCATCCCCAGCAGAGTCGCCAGTTCTGTAATACGGTGAACTGACTTTATCGAAATGTATGTCGCGGTAAGCAAGAGTCGCCACCGACTTTTATTTTATCCAATTATAAAAAGGCTAAAAGAACAGAAAAAGACCTTTTAAAAATTTTGAGTTCGGGGGGTAAGTTATACAAAGGGAAGGTGTAAAGGCACCCTTTTCATCCATGGTTTTCCATGGGCTCTTAATTGCTTAGCTCACTTTTTAAAAACGTTTGAATTGTTTGAAAAGCGGAGTGTGAATAAAAAACTTTGAAGAAGAACTTTAGCTTGTAAATAAGCGTAGTCTTTTTGAATTTGATTTGGGAAAAGAGTGGGAAAAAAGATTTTTGAATTTAGAGCAAGCAATTAGTAGCAACTACCCTAAGTTTTGAAATTTGTTCTTTTAGCTTTTCAGGGCGAACGGATCTATCCATACCATGAGAGGGCAGGAAGTCTTTCAATTGGATGTTAAGAGTCATCGAGGTTTATCGTTCGCCACAAGACTGTCCCTTGCCATAAAGAGGGCAGGTAGTCTAAGGGAAGGATATAACAGTCATTTTATCTTCTTAGGCATCATGCGAGGATACCTTAGCAATTGGGACAATCATTCTTGTAAGGCAACATCGAGGGAGTTTCAATAACTTTGAAGGAAACGTTTGCTTTAGGTATCCTCGGAATCGAGGGACTTGACTATTTAAAGGCAACAATGATTAAGGCAACAAGGCAACAATATAAGGCAACATGCAACAAGAGGAATTACCCTAAAGGTGTGTGGGTGCACAATCATGTGGTTAACTTCGATGACATTTATCTTGTATTTAGGTGATTCTAATTCAGTTCATGGTTGTCACTCCCTAGGATTACTAACCACGCAGTTAAAATAAAATAAAGGCAGAAATAAAAATTTCCTACGCTATTACAATAAACACCTGCGGGGATGGGGGAAATTAAAAGGCGGAAAAATAAGAAAGATAAATAATTAATTTAATTATCTTTATCTTAGCCTTGATCTTCCTCGAACCTTTGATTGACTCTGAACATCTGAGAATTAAAAAATAATAATAGGGGGTGAGTGTATGAGGAATTCCTTGGTATTGAAAATAAACCTCAATTTAACCTCTAGGCAAAAATTAAAAAAAAGTAAAATAACATTTAACTAAGAAAAGGATTAGAACTTAGCTTTTCAGTTGCCATGGTGCGTAGTCGGAAGATCTCTGAAGTAACCCTGAAAATTTGCGCAAAGAGAAGAAAGGTTAGTGTATTAGTTGATCTAAACCCTAATTGATAAGAGATCTACAAATCCTAAAAAGAAAACTTATTGTGACCTACAGGTATATAAGGCTAAAAATGTGTTAACGGATAACACCTACCAACAACAATGATTAGTGACCATGATGAATTCAGGGTTTAAAGGCATAAAAATTTTAATTAGCCTAAAATTAAATTATTAGGCTAAAATAATTATTAGCTTAAGAAAACAAAAAAAAAACATTATTTTTAATGTTATAAGAAAAAACGGATTTTCGATTAAATAAAATAAGTGATTATAAAATTATTAGGTAAAATAATTTGTTTTAAAAAATAAAATGATAAAAAAGAAATTATAATAAAAAAGGTACAAAGAAAATAAACAAATAAAAAAAAGTAATTAGAATAAAAAAACACTTAGCTCTGATTTTGTGAGGTGAGTCTGCGAAAGGTGTATGGTAGAGCTTCACATCTGGGATGTTGGATCTGTGTCACTAGAGATCTACTGGCAGCAATTTGAAGGTCCACCATGTATCCTCCTAGCGTGCGCGCACCTGATCTGCTGGGAAGAAAATTCAGAAAAA
The DNA here is from genome assembly GCF_029867415.1 of Vicia villosa. NCBI lineage: Eukaryota > Viridiplantae > Streptophyta > Magnoliopsida > Fabales > Fabaceae > Vicia > Vicia villosa. The sequence continues at coordinate 728,822 of NW_026705362.1, forward strand.
TATTGAGGCACACCTGGGCTCGAACCTAGGTTGTATAGGCCACAAGTGTGCACTGATGTCTTGTTGAGCTGCGTGTTCAAGGTGTTCAACTAACCAAGACCAATGATTAAATATTAAAACACGTCAGTAGATGAAATTCAAATAAAAAAAGTCAAGAGTGGACCCCAGCTGCGCGTGATCAACCAATCGCATGAGGATAGAGGATTCAATTTCGTTGATTGGCGAATGGGACGGATACACGCATACGGTCAAAAGTCAGCAATCCATGTCATCATCCCCAACCTCCTTTCCTGCGGATTCTTCTAGGGAAGCTGCTGCGATTTTTCTTGCGAAAAATCCTTCAAAAACCTGAGCATTTAAAATCTGCAAAATAACATGATGAACAATAACAAAAACAACCCAGCCCCCCTAAATCGACCATTGCGAGTTCAATGGTGATGGTTTCAAGTCCTGAAACGCGTTGTATCTTACAAACTGAAGCTCTTCTTCTTCAAGCCCAAATAATGGCGGATTGGGATTCACGCGTCCAAGCTTTGATTTAATGGTCCTAAACTGTTCTAAAGATCATTATAGACTCATATGAAACATTAGTTTGGATTGATATGCGACAAAACATGAGTGATGACTTTCAAAACATGAATGAATATAGGCAACATGAAAAATACGTGTTATGGACATCATGAAGTGTATTTATCAACACATTCTCACCATATGTTACCTTAGCAAACGAATGGGACCAGTGGAAGAGCTTACAAGTGGTTGCAACTTGCTATCCAAACTTTGCACCTTTCTTGGAATATTTGTCTCTTGAAACCCTACTCCTCTTGGCTCTTGTTTTCATCCCCTAATGCTTTGGTTAAGTTGTGTTTATATACTAGAGTGATTTAGGTCAACAATTGTGAGCAAAATCCCTTTGAAATCTTTGATTGTCAATTTGGAGAAATTGATTGAAAATATGATTTTTAATCTTGCTATATTTGCCAAATTCCAAAGATTTTCAATCAATCATGAGGAGCACGAAATTATATGGAATATGGGAGTAAATGATGATTGGATTTGATTCAAATTGATCCCTTAAACCATATCTTTGATTTTCTAGTAATTTATTTGATTTTAATCATTTTTAAATGAATAAAAATTCATAATAAATCAAATAAATCAAATAATTTCGTGGAAATTGAATTTTGAGGCCTTGGATAAGTAGAGAGTGAAGATTGGGCCAAGAAAGATTGGGTCCCTTTGCAAAAAGATTCATTTTGGGGCCTTTTATTTCACATTTTTCTTCTCAAAATTGTCCAACTTTGACAAGGCATATCTCCCTCAATTTTTAAGATATGGAAGAGTTCTAGGACTTTTTGGAAACCTCAAGATGTACTCTACAAGCCACTTTGGAAGCTCTTTTTCATTTGAAGAATTTATCTTGATGATATGGGCTTTGACAAAAAACTGCTTTTGGTTGACTTTCAAAAAGGACCTATAATCTTTTGCTCCATATCTCCCAAATGAAGCATTTTTAGACTTGGCATGTGAGAGACAAAATTGTAGAGAATTCAATTTCCTTCAAAATGAGCTTTTGATGGAAAATTTCTAATGTTCCATGTGGGAGTTATGGCTGGTCAAAGTTCAGTTGACTTTTCCTATCAAAACCCTAATTTAGAAACTTTTGGAATTGTTGATTTCTGATCTTTCCTTGATGAACCATGATCAATTCTTAATAAAATGGTGAATTATACTTTATAATGAGGATGTTGACCAAAAATCAGAAGTTTTGATTGTGGTTTGACCATAGTTTGACTTTTAGGTCAACCAGTCGATTATTGATCGTTTGGTCCGTTGGGTGAGCAATCTTTTGAATTAGAGCTTGAAAATTGGTATGAGGATCCTTTGAGGAATATGAGAGACCATGGGTTTCATTTGAGGTCTTAGAACCTGATTTTACTGTGAGGAAAGCAAAACCCTAATTCAGAGGCACTTGTTTAGGAGATAGGTAGCTTTGAGCAATTGGAGATCTTTGAGCATTTGAAAGTCAGGTGGACTGAAATGTGATGGGCAAATTTTGGGGTATGACAGAATAACATGTGAATTGATGTTTATGTGTTGATTTTGTAAAACCCTAACTTTGGAGATTTTGATAGAAACCATATAATTGATTTATGAGATATGTTTGAAGTTTATCATTGATTATAAGTGATGTATATATGATGTAAACATGAAATTCAGAGTTATTTGTGTGTTTGGATGTGTTTTTTGGTCAAAATGGGGTATGGGGGTTTGCTGTCAACGCATAACACAGTCTGCAAAATTTGTACAAGGTGTGTCGCGCCGAGATCTGGGCGTCGCGCGCTAGCTATGGGTTTCGGCATTGGAAAAATCATTTCGGCCATAACTTTTTAACCGTAAGTCCAAATTGAGTGCCGTTCGAAGCATTAGAAAGCTAACCCAGTGAACTACATCATGATAGAATAAAATGAGTTGTTTAGTGTATAATTCTAGTTTCCATGTATTTATGAAAGTTAGACATTTTGTTAATATGTTAACAAGTTTCCGTTTTGATGATGAGCTTGATGTGAACGATGTTCTTGGTGATGAATGTGAATTATATGTGGATTATTCTGGAATTGTGTTATTCCTTATATTCTATAATTATTATGATCAATTTAGAATTATTAGAACTATGTATTGGATATCTTAAATGCACATTTGATTAGATATGAAATTTGTGTATTTGTGAGACATGTATGTCGTGATTAAGCATGGAATTGGAATGACATGGATGTATTAGTTTGTTATGTGTAATTGTGATGGTTGGGCATGGATAAAATTGTGTATGTGTTATGATGTTACTTGATTTGTTGTAATATGATGGATTTGTTGTTGTTGTGGTAATATGATGGATTTGTTGTTGTTATTGTAATATGATAAATTTGTTGTTGTTGTTGTTAATATGATGAATTTATTGTTGTTGTTGTAACATTATGGATTTGTTGTTGTTGTTGTTAATATGATGAATTTGTTGTTGTTGTTATTAATATGATGAATTTGTTATTGCCGTAGACCCTATGGTCAATGCTGATAAGTTGTATTGTTTTAATAAGAATGAAGTTGAATATTTGTGTATAGTTGTATACCGTAAAGACGTGATTTAGATGTGATAAGTTACTATCATAGTAATGATATGGTTATTGCCATAGAACCTTGGCATTGAGTTGATGTTGTTTCAGACGATGTTGTGACGTGTTGTTTATGCTGTATTTGTGGATGTGCATCATTTGAGGCGCATCCATTGCATTGTTTGAGACGGCCTTAATGGAAAATGTTTGAGACTGCCCAAGTGGAAAATGTTTGAGACGGCCTTAATGGAGAATGTTTGAGACGGCCCAAATGGAAAATGTTTGAGACGGGAGTTTTACTCCAATGGTACCACATGCATATGCATAACATGAAGTCGCATATTGAGTTTCATTTTGAATTGTTGTGATTGTGAAGTGAATTTTATGATGTGTTGATGATATAGTCGTGAATTGGAATATGTTGTTGTGATTGGATAATAACATTGTTGTTGTAGTGAAAGTTGCTTTGTTGATGGTTTGGTTGTGATAAAAGTTGTATTATGTTGATAAGTTGTGGAGTTGTAGTAATTATAGTATGAAGTGGTGAAATTATGTATGATCTATATCTCCTATATTATTTATCATGCATTCCTTTATATTATAAGATATCTCACCCCTTCTGCTGATATTTCTCCTACCATGGGAAATGGGCAGGTACTCAAGATTAGTTGTGGATGTTCGAGGTTATCTTATGAAGTCTTATGTTGTTCTTTGATAAGTCAAGAGGGTCTTGCTTTGATATGTAGAACTCGGGAATAGTTGTTATTATGTTATAGTTGTTGTATTCTATGTTGACATTTATTTTAAGTTGAATAAAAGATGTTTCTAAGTTGATCCTAAGTGTTAAATTGAAGTTGGATTCATGTTGAATAAAGTTGTGTTTCCAATTCTATGTATCAATATTAAATGAAATGCAAGTTGTTTGTTGGTTTAAGTTGAAATGTGATATCCCATTATTTGATGAAGATTTTTAAATACTATGATTTTTGCCTATATTTACCGGATAGAGTTGGGGTGTTGCATTAGTGGTATCAGCGGTACGAGCTCGAAGTCTCCATATGGGATGGAGCGCAACATGTCGTCTGTTTTGAGCTTTGGGGACTTCTTTGTCTCTGCTTTCTCCTCGGATTCTCTGCAGAAGCGGCTTTCTAAATCGATGGTGTCTTTGCGCGGAATTGTCTTGGCTGCTTCAGAACTGGCTGGTGCTGGCTGTTTGGCCTCTGGATGATGGGCAGGTTTTATGGTGTTAAGGCCTTTGGCAGAGGCTTCGAAACATCTCCTTGATGCCTCTATGTCTCCGTGTAAGGTAGCTACTTGGCCTATGGCCGTATAGTACCTCATTTTGAGGTGAGCGGTTGAAGGGACGACTATCAATTTTGCCAAAGTGGGGCGTCCGAGGATGCACTGGTAAATGGATGGACAATCTATAACCAGAAACTGGACTTTTACGGATCTGGCCGTCTCGTCTGATCCGAACGAAATGATTAACTCCACAAACCCCCATGGTTTATTGAAAATTTCGTTGAATCCCTGTAGGTCTGATCCCATGTATGGGGTAAGGTGGATTTCGTCCAGTTGTAAGGTGGAGAATAACTGGGAGTACATGATGTCGACGAAATTGCCTTAGTCGACCAGAATGCGGCGGACATCGAAGTTGGCAATTCGGGAGCGAATGAGCAACGAAGTTGTGGCTTTGGGGGCACCGCTGGGGAGCTCTTCCTTGTAGAATGCGATTGGTGCGGAACTTCCCCTGGACAAGTTGAGCGTGGCTGTCTTGCTCGGAATGATTTTTATGAGCTCTTCGAACTTTCGTTTAACGGAACCCACGGTCAGTTTGCTAAATCCCGCCCGGATATCACCATCGTGGAAGGGAATGACTCCCACGGGCTATGCGAGGAAAAAAACATGGAGGTGCCGGCCCAGTCTGGGATATAAAAGTCCTATGGTCGGGTCATGCTCATAGCGACCTGGAGGGTGGAGGTGTCCTTGGTTGGTTTCTCTTCGGCCAGTGCCTTCGTTTCTTTGGGAGTCTCTTGCTTTTTGGCATATTGTTTGAGATTTCCTTCCCTGATTAGTATTTCAATCGCATCCTTCAAGTGGATACAATCTTCGGTGTTACGCGTGTTTTCTTTGTGGAACCTGTAGTACTTTGATTTTTTCACGTTTGGCCTTGCCGACATAGACTTCGGGAAGCGGACCTTCCCGGTTTGGAATTCGGTATTGACGCACTCGGTCAGAATACGCTCCTGGAATGCGTTCAAAGGGGTATACTCCCGGAACTTCTCGGACGGACCTTTATAATCTTTGGCGTCGCGATTCTTGTCTTCTTTCTTCTTGTCATTACCCCGTTGGGAACTCTTTTCTTGGCGGGTGATAAGTGTCAAAATGTCGATATTTTGAGTATATATTTATGGCACTTATCGATTCTATTCTTATGATTTTTGTAATAAAATCCTAACTTTTGTGTAAAGATGTGCATACTTGTGTTTTTTATTCATTTTTATACCAATTAATAGTTTTTCATTCATTTTATAGGTATTCATGCATCTTTGGAGCATTGAGTAATAAAGACCAAAGGCAAAGCTTCAAGAATGCAAATTCTACCAATTCATCAAAGAATAAGGCTCAAAATAAGGATGATAAAAATTATCATTTTGGTTTCCATTCATTCATTATTGGATAGAGCATTGAATAAGCTTTCCAACGCTTCGAATCGGGCGCAATTCAGAGTTACGGTTCTCAACTTATGGCTAAGACAGCAGCTCGTTAAAAGGGGAAAAAATCACATTTTTAGGTTATGGGTTGGGTATTTTTGAGTCCCAACTCCATCATTTTCATTCTTAGATCAAAATTAGCTTAGAAAACAACTTCGGGGGTTGCATAAGGATGATCGGGGGTGGATTGAGCTTCGAACGGAGCTGACAAACCGGGAGATTTTCGGTTCATTTCTCTTCTTCTTTGTGTATTTATCTTTGGTTGGGTTTGTTTGTATATTTACTTGAATCTTATGTATATTTACCGATTATAATGTTATGTTTAACTTGCTTTACAAATCTGTGTTGATGTTATCCTAGATTTTTGCTCTATTGCTTTACAAATCTGTGTTGATGTTATCCTAGATTTTTGCTCTATGCTGGGAATTTGGGGTGCTTTAGAGATAAACTTCTTGAATCCTTATCTAGGATGATAATCTGTTGGTTGTGAACTCTAGAGATAGATTTAGAGCTAGCATTCACTGTGGGTATCCGTACTTAATGCTTTCGTGTTTAGCGGCGCGCGAGAGATCGCCGACGCGAGAACACGGATGTTCTCGTGACTTTGCGTTAGAGATAACCTTAGTTGTGAGATGATCTCGTTTGTGCTCCAGAGATGGACGCTTATGTGAGAGATACGTGATAACATAGATGAGTATCGTAGGTTGAGTATAACGGGTTGGTAAATGTATGTTTGTGAAGAGTGAATATATTTACATTCCTGATAAGTTATTTCTCTTCTAAGAATGTGTTTATTCTTTTCCTGTCTATATCTTTGTTTACTTTTTGCTCATTCAAACCCAAGCTCGAAATCATAGAAACTATTGAATGGCATCTCTCCATCTCTGAGGACAATAATTCCCGGATCAATATTTCCAAATCTTTTTTGTTGCTTGCCCTATACTGCATTCAACAAAATGGCATCATTGTCGGGGATGGTTGTGGATTGCATCGCAATAGTTTTCATGGTTTTGAGCTTTCTATATATCGTATATATTGTATAGTTTCACTTGTATATATTTACTTGTACATGTTTACTTGTTTATGTTCACCATATAAGTTTACTTGTATATGTTACATATAAGTATACTTTTATTGGTGAATGTTGGTGAAACACGTTGATCTCGGATGAGCTCTTTAATAACAAATCTTCACTTTTCAACTTGTGAATCCAACATTCACTAACTTTTCTCTTTTTGTATAATAATACATGTATGTGTTCATACTTGTATATATGTGTTTGTTTGTGTACATATTTTTATACTTGTGTTTTCTTTTATGTTTGTATAATTGTTGTATATATTTGTACCCGTAACGTTTGTTGAGTGGTTGGTTAGGACACTTTCTTTAAGCTTGTGCGGTGAGACGTCACCATGGCATGACGGGAGGAGGCTACTTTCCAAACACCGAAATAATAAAGGCGTCGAGCTAACGACGTAAAACAAGCGCTTGTTGGGAGGCACCCCAACGGTTGTAAAGTTTTGTTTATTTTTATGTTTAAGAGGAATTTAGGTGAAGTGGTGTGTGATTGGAACAGCTGGTGCAATTCTGATTTTTCTGAGTTCTGATGTGCCCGCTAAGCGAGCATATCAGAATTTTGTTTTTCTGCTCTGTACCAGTGGGGTTCCCATTCCACTTAGTTCACTCCTTTTCCCACTTTCACCAAGGCTAAGTAGTTATAGATACTAGTTTTATTTTTCTAATTCTTTTATTGGTTGTTTGTACTCATATTTTGGTTCGGTAATTCGAAGATTTTTGAGGTGATTTTCCAAAGCTTGTGTTTCAACTTGCGGATGTATGGTAGGATATTATTTTTGAAGTGTATAATTCAAGGTACTAATTTATCGCTTTCTATAGCATAGCATGTTTAGGAAACTTTTCATTTGTACAATTACCATACAATTTATTCTTTTGCATTACTTGCTTATTGATTGAATCACTTTAGTTCCCAAACCATAAATGTGAGGAAGCTTTCCATTGTTTACATATGCTGGAGGCCACAATCTTTGTTTTAACTGGATTTTATTATGCTTAATAATTTGTTTATGTTGATTTTATTAAAGCATGAAAAGGATCAAGGCATTTTGTTTCATTTTGAGCACAACTACCATAACCAAATAGTAAATTCACCTTGTGAGTGTGTGATCATTTGTTAACCCTTTTGAGCCTTTTTGTCAATGTCCATGTTGTTTTTTCTAAATGGTTATCTTTGAGTGTTTAGTTTTCATTTTTGCATGGATGATTGATTCTTTGTTTTCTTGAACCCTCAACCATGATTTTTGGTATGAATTTTTACCTTGCCTTAGAAAGTAGGGAGTATTCGTATGATGGTGTGGTTGAATTCAAGTTGGGGAAAAATGATTACTACTTATGTGGTTGTTGCTATGAGGTTGAAAAGAAAGAAAAGAAAAAAATGTGAAAAGAAAAGAAAAGAAAAGAAAAAGGAGAAAAAGTTTTGAAAAACAAAAAGAAAAGAGAAGTGAATAATTATGCTAATAATAAGTATTGTGATTGGTTTGAGAAACTTGTGGTTAAGGAGTAAGTTTAATCGAGATTTCATTGTTTGAATCTTTGGTGGATTGATCACTCCCTTAGATTTAGGCAAGTTTTTGTTTCGATTAGCCTTAGGACATATCCCTTGTTTGTTAACCAAGCCACATTACAACCTTGAAAAGTCCTTGTGATTCTTGCTTTTGTAGCTTCAATGTGATTTTTGGATGAATGCATAATTTAATCTTTTGTTTGCAAGATTGTTGGATGAGTGTTAAAAGTCCCTCACCTTTGGGTGTTCTTCATCCATTGATGAATTTTTGCTAGGTGTGATTCATGATATGAGCATGTATTGTGTTAGAATGTTTTGTATGCTTTTTGTGCTTAGGATTCATTTCGTTTACATGTTGTCGTTGTAGGATAGTGGTAAGTATTTACTTTGTTTATACGTTTTTGTATTAAGCCATACATTTGTTTTTGGTTTTCAAAACTTGTTGATTCACGATTCTTTGGTTTATTGCTTTTGATTCTTTGATTTATTTGACATTGTTTGAGGACAAACAAAGTTTCAAGTTGGGGAGAGTTTGATAAGTGTCAAAATGTGGATATTTTGAGTATATATTTGTGGCACTTATCGATTCTATTCTTATGATTTTTGTAATAAAATCCTAACTTTTGTGTAAAGATGTGCATACTTGTGTTTTTTATTCATTTTTATACCAATTAATAGTTTTTCATTCATTTTATAGATATTCATGCATCTTTGGAGCATTGAGTAATAAAGACCAAAGGCTAAGCTTCAAGAATGCAAATTCTACCAATTCATTAAAGAATAAGGCTCAAAATAAGGATGATAAAAATTATCATTTTGGTTTCCATTCATTCATTATTGGATAGAGCATTGAATAAGCTTTCCAACGCTTCGAACCGGGCGCAATTCGGAGTTACGATTCTCAACTTATGGCGAAAACAAGATTTCACTTTTGCTGTCAGTCCGCTGAGCGGAGGGGGTCCGCTGAGCGGAGCTCCAGCGGAGCAAATCAGAGTCTGGATGCAATTTTGAGTCCGCTGAGCGGAGGGGGTCCGCTAAGCGGACCTGCTAAGACAGCAGCTCATTAAAAGGGGCAAAAATCACATTTTTAGGTTATGGGTTGGGTATTTTTGAGTCCCAACTCCATCATTTTCATTCTTAGATCAAAATTAGCTTAGAAAACAACTTCGGAGGTTGCATAAGGATGATCAGGGGTGGATTGAGCTTCGAACGTGTCGCACGCTCGCGAAAAAATGAACAGAGTCGCCACCAATATATTTATCCCATAAGGGAAAGGAATACCAGGAAACCTAACAAAGGAAGGAACAAGGTCTTGCGACCAGAGAATCAAGGTACGGGAGTCGGTTACGCAAGGGGAAGGTATTAGCACCCCTCGCGCCCATCGTACTCGATGGTATCCACCTATGTTTGTTTCTATCTAAAGGGTGTGTACTATGTCTATGTCTATATGCGAATGCATGCAAAAAGAAATACGGGGAAAAGAAGGAATATTTACAAATGTGCTCGTTCAAGCCCCGCGACTTGATGCCTACGTATCCTTTTCAGGAATCAGAGCGCCGTAGTTCGGCTCCATATTTTCTGTTTGTTTTTGTGTTTTTTAGTTGGGCGGTGTTAACGCTCGCGCTCTTGCATAAGGGATCGACCTAGGATGCAATAGAGCGGAGATAACAATGCCCTTAAGAAAGGAGAGAAAGAGAGAGAGTTTGAGTGTTTCGAGGAAATCCCTTAAGCAAGGGAAACTCGAGTTACTCCTTGGTTGGTGTTTTTTAGAAGTTGGGAACTTACGCCTGAATGGGACCCTTAAGCAAGGGAGATCCAAGCACTCGAACATTCCCTTAAGCAAGGGACGTTTCAAGCTTCCATTCCCTTTTTAAGATTTTCACTTTTTTATTAATGTTTTAAGTGTTTTCTTTGTATTTTTTATGGGGAATTTATTCAAGTATTTTTAGATGTTTTATGTTGTAAAAAGAAAAAGAATGCAAAAGGGACTAGTCCTAATTTCTACATTCTATGTTGTGTTATTCTAAGAGGAAAATGGAGAAAAA